>NC_091369.1:9302304-9659004 GCF_038502225.1 Cherax quadricarinatus
TCTGCTCCTTCTCTAAGGACCCATGGGGAGATGTTGTCCGGTCCCATCGCCTTTGAGCTATCAAGGTCACTTAGGAGCTTCTTCACCTCCTCCTCCTCGGTTGTTCGTATGTCATCCAACACTTGTTGGTATATTCCCTCTTGATGTTCCCTTCTGTGCTGTCTTCCCACAGCCCTACCTGTCTCTACTGTAAAAACTTCCTTAAATCTCCTGTTCAGCTCCTCACATACCTCCTGATCATTTCTTGTGAGTTCTCCACCTTCTGTCCTTAATCTGATCACCTGGTCTTTGACTGTTGTCTTCCTCCTGATGTGGCTATACAACAGTTTCGGGTCAGTCTTGATTCTCGACGCTATGTCATTTTCATACTGTCGCTGGGCCTCCCTCCTTACCTGTGCGTACTCGTTCCTGGCTCTGCGACTGATCTCCCTATTTTTGTGTTCTCTGCCTTCTGTACTTTTTCCTTTCTCTATTGCACTTTGTTTTTGCCTCCTTACACCATCGGGTAAACCAGGGGCTCGTTCTGGTCTTCCCGTTGTTTCTGTTGCCCTTGGGAATAAACCTTTCCACTGCCTCCTTGCATTTTGTTGTTACATATTCCATCATTTCGTTTACTGGCTTCCCTGCCAGTTCTCTGTCCCACTGGACCTCCTGCAGGAAGTTCTTCAACCCTATGTAGTCCCCTCTTTTATAGTCAGGCTTTTCCCATTCAACTCCTGTTACTCTCTCCACTTGCAGCTCTACTATGTATTCAAAGCACAGAACAACGTGGCTGCTAGCTCCTAGAGGACTCTCATACTTGATGTCCTCAATGTCTGAGCTGCCCAGGGTGAACACAAGGTCCAATCTTGCTGGTTCATCCTCCCTTCTCACTCTGGTAGTGTCCTTAACATGTTGGTGCATGAGGTTTTCCAGCACCACGTCCAACATCTTGGCTCTCCATGTTTCGGGACCCCCATGTTGCTCCAGGTTTTCCCAGTCAATCTCCCTGTGGTTGAAATCCCCCATAACCAGCAACTTTGCTCTGCTGGAGTGAGTATCTGGGTGTGTGTGTGTGTGTGAGTGTGTGTGTTTCTGTGTGTGTGTGTGTGTGTGTGTGTGTGTGTGTGTGTGTGTGTGTGTGTGTGTGTGTGTGTGTGTGTGTGTGTGTGTGTGTGTGTGTGTGTGTGTGTGTGTCTGTGTGTGTGTGTGTCTGTGTGTGTGTGTGTGTGTGTGTGTGTGTGTGTGTGTGTGTGTGTGTGTGTGTGTGTGTCTGTGTGTGTGTGTGTGTGTGTGTGTGTGTCTGTGTGTGTGTGTGTGTGTGTGTGTGTGTGTGTGTGTGTGTGTGTGTGTGTGTGTGTGTGTGTGTGTGTGTGTGTGTGTGTGTGTGTGTGTCTGTGTGTGTGTGTGTGTCTGTGTGTGTGTGTGTCTGTGTGTGTGTGTGTCTGTGTGTGTGTGTGTCTGTGTGTGTGTGTGTGTGTGTCTGTGTGTGTGTGTGTGTGTGTGTGTCTGTGTGTGTGTGTCTGTGTGTGTGTGTGTGTGTGTGTGTGTGTGTCTGTGTGTGTGTGTCTGTGTGTGTGTGTCTGTGTGTGTCTGTGTGTGTGTGTGTGTGTGTGTGTGTCTGTGTGTGTGTGTGTGTGTGTGTGTGTGTGTGTGTGTGTGTGTGTGTGTGTGTGTGTGTGTGTGTGTGTGTGTGTGTGTGTGTGTGTGTACTCACCTATTTGTGGTTGCAGGGGTCGAGTCATAGCTCCTGGCCCCGCCTCTTCACTGATTGCTACTAGGTCCTCTCTCTCCCTGCTACATGAGCTTTATCATACCTCGCCTTAAAACTATGTATGGTTCCCGCCTCCACTACTTCACTTTCTAGACTATTCCATGACTTGACTACTCTATGACTGAAGAAATACTTCCTAACATCCCTTCGATTCATCTGAGTCTTCAACTTCCAATTGTGACCTCTTGTGTCTGTGTCCCATCTCTGGAACATCCTGTCTTTGTCCACCTTGTCTATTCTGCGCAGTATTTTATATGTCGTTATCATGTCTCCCCTGACCCTCCTGGCCTCCAGTGTCGTCAGGCCGATTTCCCTCAACCTTTCTTCGTAGGACAATCCCCGTAGCTCTGGGACTAGTCTTGTTGCAAACCTTTGCACTTTCTCTAATTTCTTGACGTGCTTGACTAGGTGTGGATTCCAAACTGGTGCTGCATACTCCAGTATGGGCCTGACGTAAATGGTATACAGGGTTTTGAACGACTCCTTACTGAGGTATCGGAACGCTATCCGTAGGTTTGCCAGGCGCCCGTATGCTGCAGCAGTTATCTGATTTATGTGCGCCTCAGGAGATATGCTCGGTGTTATACTCACCCCCAGATCTTTTTCCTTGAGTGAGGTTTGCAGTCTTTGGCCATCTAAACTATATTGTGTCTGCGGTCTTCTTTGCCCTTCCCCAATCTTCATGACTTTGCATTTGGCAGGGTTAAACTCAAGGAGCCAGTTGCTGGACCAGGCTTGCAGCCTGTCCAGGTCTCTTTGTAGTCCTGCCTGATCCTCATCCGATTTGATTCTTCTCATTAACTTCACATCATCTGCAAACAAGGACACTTCTGAGTCTATCCCTTCCGTTATGTCGTTCACATATACCAAGAACAGCACAGGTCCTAGGACTGACCCCTGTGGAACCCCGCTTGTCACAAGCGCCCACTCTGACACCTCGTCACGTACCATGACTCGTTGTTGCCTCCCTGTCAGGTATTCTCTGATCCATTGCAGTGCCTTTCCTGTTATGTGTGCCTGATCTTCTAGCTTTTTCAGTAACCTCTTGTGAGGAACTGTGTCGAAGGCCTTTTTGCAGTCCAAAAAAATGCAGTCGATCCACCCCTCTCTCTCTCTTGTCTTACTTCTGTCACCTTGTCATAAAACTCTAGTAGGTTTGTGACACAGGATTTTCCTTCCCTGAAACCATGCTGGTTGTCAATTATACACTTGTTTCTTTCCAGGTGCTCCACCACTCTCCTCCTGTGTGTGTGTGTGTGTGTGTGTGTGTGTGTGTGTGTGTGTGTGTGTGTGTGTGTGTGTGTGTGTGTGTGTGTGTGTGTGTGTGTGAGTGTGTGTGTGTGTCTGTGTGTGTGTGTGTGTGTGTGTGTGTGTGTGTGTGTGTCTGTGTGTGTGTCTGTGTGTGTGTGTCTGTGTGTGTGTGTCTGTGTGTGTGTGTCTGTGTGTGTGTGTCTGTGTGTGTGTGTCTCTGTGTGTGTGTGTCTCTGTGTGTGTGTGTCTGTGTGTGTCTGTGTGTCTGTGTGTGTGTGTCTGTGTGTGTGTGTCTGTGTGTGTATGTGTGTCTGTGTGTGTGTATGTGTGTCTGTGTGTGTGTCTGTGTGTGTCTGTGTGTGTGTCTGTGTGTGTGTGTGTGTGTGTGTCTGTGTCTGTGTGTGTCTGTGTCTGTGTGTGTCTGTCTAAGGTGGTTTTCCGTACAAGGGGCTTGGTCATATAACAGGCATGTGTGAGCACATTAGATAGGAGTGACATAAGGTAAATGATCTTTCGGGACTATGTGAGCTGTTGGAGTTTAAGCAAGGTTAACATTTTATGAAGGGATTCAGGGAAACTGGTTAGTTGTACTTGAGTCCTGGAAGTGGGAAGTACAGTACCTGCACTCTGAAGGAGGGGTGGGGATATCTGCAGTTTGGAGGGTCATCTAAATTGTAGTATGTCAACATCAGGCAAGACAGTGATAGAATGAATGATGGTAAAAGTTTTTCTTCTTTTTCGGGTCATTACCTCTGTGGGAGACAGTGTGTTCAAAAAAAGACAAAGATACTGGTTTTCAGAGTTGTCGATGAGTGGAACAATCTGCCTAGTAAGGTTATAAAAATCAAAACCGTGGAAAGTTTTATAAACAGATTAGATAAATATTTGAAAGAGAAAGGCTGACTTTCATTAGAGCCTGAGGTAGTGAAGCTCACCTCTTGCGTAGCTTTAGGAATAGATCATACTAGTATGTAGGTGGTGGTGGTGGTGGTGTGGGGATGGATTTCTGAAGGACCTGACCAATATGAGCTAGAAGGTCTACTGCAGAGTTCCTACATTCTTATATTCTTATGTAAACAGCATGAAGGTTACTAGCCTGCTGCACATTATTAATGGTTTAACAATGGTGACAAAAAAAATAAAAACTAAGGGGGTAATTCACAACTAATTCATGTAATAAAAATAATAGGCAATATTCTCCAAAAAATACTTTTGATCAATGCAAGCAAGAATTTATATTTTTAAATAAATTTTAATTTTGCTGTGAATCCCAATCAGAAATTAAAAAAGAATGCATGCAATACATGCAAACCAATAATCAGTCTAAAGTCAGCCAAATATAGTTGATTGTCACTATTCCAAGCACTTACCTATGTCAGATGATCTGTAGTCACATGGACAGGGTAAACTTTAATCTAAGTGTCCAGTTTTTACTAGAAGTCAGGCAAAATAAAGTCAGCATATTTTTGTTAGAATTTTTTACATGTTAGAATCTCAATTTTAATTAGTTTGTTGCTTCACTTGTTACTGTTTGTCACATTTATGTCATCTATTAAATTTTACTACACACTATCTACACACACATCTATTATGGCTAAGTCATTTTATTTCATCTTTTTCTTAGTATTTTGCATTAACACTGATAGCTGACGAAACAGTCCAGGTGGTCTGCTTGTTTTAGCGTTGGTCTTTTCTATACAGTTTTCTAAGTCAGACATTATTGTGGTCACAGTTTGGTTGGCCTGATGATCATCAGGTTTGGGCGAGATGTCAGATATGTCGATGAGCGAGGAGATAGAGTTATCTTTGTCAATTCCCTCACTGGTTGTGCAGCAGTAGGAGTCACATTCACAGTCCTCGCAACATGAGCTGCTACACACGTCTGAGTCCACCCGAGATTTTTTAGCTGGTCTAGTGGGGCAGCCAAATAGATTTATCATTAGATTAATCATTAATCCTGCTCTCTGTATGGAAAGCTTTATCGTCCTTCACCCAGAAGGAAGAAAGGAAGTAGGCAATTTTTTTGTGCTCTTTGCACAGACAGCACGAGCATGAGATGTGCACACTATAACAACCACCCACTGAAGTGCAGATTTGAGGAAGACTTTTTTTTTTTGTCTTGAACTGAGATACAGTGGAGAAATAACCACAGTCACCACTAGATGGTGTCCCTTTTATCAGTGTGAAGGCTAACTTCCTAAAAGTATACAATGACATTTGACAATCTAAATACACCACTAGTAAACTGGACTACTTTATTTCAAATTCCCAGTAAGATGATTTAGGTTAATTTTTTAATAACAAGACTTCAAAAAATATTAAGAAAAACATGAAAGTTATACAAATTGTGACCACAATAAAGTTAGTTTATAGACAATGTACGTATAGCAAAGCAAGTTAGGTTTATTTTTCATCATGTAATACTGTAGCTTGATTTAAACAAATTAACAAATAGTTGAATTATCCAGGTATAAATATCCTAAACTACTAGGACCTATAAGAACGAATACTTTATTCATATATATTTTTTTTTAATGTTTGTATAGAACAATTAAGCAAAGAACCAACCCAAAAACAAAAAGCTTGGCAAGGTGACAGACTTCAAAAATTGTTCTGGGGCTTTTTGTCTATCATATTTATATTTAACACTAAACTCAGAAACAGATAACAAGAGCAATAGATCAGAGTATGAAAGGCATTAAAACACCAACAATCAGTTTGGCAAACAGACCCACAAAGTTTAGGAGGCTATACTTTGCTGTAGACTATGTTATGCTCACCAGGAGCTTTGTCAAGTTTTAGTGTACGTAAGTGGATAGAGTGGGGCATACAGTAGGCATCATAAATATGCACATGGATAAACATATCACACAGAAAACAATGAGACTCCTCACCATAAACTGGTTCAGTTTATGGTTCTCTACAAAACAAATATTTTGTAGGATTGCCCTTCCTCTTGATGTACACCTAAAGTCTTCTGGGCACTGATGAGGCTAACTTATGGAGGAGAGAAAAGTTATTACACTCTCACACCTGTTGAATGGCATTTAAGAATTTGGGGTTAGAGGTCACATCCATATCACAAAGTTTATGCTTAACAAGTTTCCAAACATTCTCTAATGAATTTAAATCCAGCAAATTTCCAGGCCAGTCATTAAAGTATGGAAAAATTACAATAATTTAGCCAGATGTGTGTCTGGCAGTAGGGCAAGGGGCACCATCTCCCATACAAAAATTGCCCTGACACTAATATGTCAGGCATATTGTCTGCTAAACGTATACTTATAGACGTGCATATCTGTGATGCCTATTGTACACAGTACACAGGTGAAGTCCAAGGGCAGTGCCTAAGGATAAAGGTAATGACAGACTTAACAATACAGTGGACCCCCGCCTTACGATCAGCTCCCAACTTGAACAACTTTGTAAGTGTATTTTTGTAAGTGCTTTTGTACGTGTATTTTTGGGGGTCTGAAACGGACTAATCTAATATACAATATTCCTTATGGGAACAAATTCGTTCGGTAACGGCACCCGAACAGACTTCTGGAAAGAATTAATATCGTAAGTCGGGGGTCCACCGTAATGTTGTACAGGTGAAAGAGCAAGATACAAATGATGACAGTGATTTGCAAGTACCAGTTATTAGGCAATGGCTGTCTTGTGGAGTTTCAAGACATTTCTGGATAATATTAAAGGAATGCTCAAACTGGCACTATTTTGGGACAACTGTTTGGGAAATAGCAATAAGGGAGGCTTCTATACACTTCCTCCTGTGTGGATGTTCAAGTTTGATTATTAAACTCATGGCATTTCACTTCACATGAGGATCATGAGAAATGTGATGAATTACACATGTGTTATGGCTATTGGTTATGCAGATGTATTTGTGTTTCCTAAGAAATAAAAGTATGACCAGATTACTGCTCTCAGGCTTGCTAGTTTTTTGTTTTGGCTAGGTCATCAATGGTGGTGATATTTGCTATAGCTTTTATGTTACATGACAAAAGGGCTTTAGTTATATTCTAAGCTACCCTGATATTAAGGAGTATGATACAGCCTTTATAAGTGATTTCAGTTCTAGCTGTGTTTATTATGCACAAAGCTTTCTTTCTACAATGCACTTCTGAAAAATTTGGCAGATGTAGGTATATTTTTCAAAAGTATTTGAAGCTTTCAATTCTTAAGCAAGTAAAAAAAAATCTGAAAATTCAAACTATTAGTATTAATAAGATTTTTCTTTGCATACACAGAATTAGCAGCTCCAAATACTTAAAAGAGTGCCTACATCCATCAAGCTTTCACAGAATTGCAATCTTTTCACATTTTCTAAGAGACTGTACAGAGCTCTGCGCGTAACACACGATAACAGTGTAGCTGAGAACATAACCAATGACTTTTGATGTAACAGAGTAACTAAACACCACCACCATCAAACAACCCAGAACAGTGATACAGCATATACATTATTCCTAATGGGGGTTGCCAGAATAAATGTAGGTGAAATAAAAAAGGAATTTCCAAAGAAATATGCCTGAAAAATTTATAATCACAACACACGTGATTCAAAACAGTTCTCACATTCATCTCAGGAAGTGGAATGACACAAGTTTAGTCATCAAATAAACAGACCTATACAGGATGAAGTGTAAGCCTCCCACATTGCTATTTCCAATATAGTTACCCACAATAGTAACAGCTTTAACATATCTTAAGTGTTATCCAGAACTGTCCTGAGTCCCACAAACAGAGCCATCAATTAATAACTTACTTATGAATCTCTGTTTACTTTCATTCTTTGTTCCCTTGCTCACACAGCTTTACTGTTAACCCTTTGACTGTTTCAGGCCCCTCTCTGAAACTGTCATTCTATGTCGCCAAATATTCGAAAAAAAAAAAAAAATATTTTTTCTTATGAAAATGTTAGGAATATTTTCAGTAGTGTTTTAAGCCTAAAAAAATTTTTTTGCCATCAGTACTTACCGAGATATAGAGCCGCAAAGTTTGCAGAAAGTGATGTGCGTACGGCAACAGCGGCGACTGCCGCCCACCCGGTATTCTTTTATTTACTCTAATTCAAAGGTTTCTTGCATTTTTCAATATTTTTCTGTTCCAGGTAACTTATGTGGCCTGTGAGACCAATGTAAGGTGCATTCTTCAAATATACACTCATTGTTTACAACACAATAACAGAACAAACTATCACTATTAGTTTGTGTATACACTTTGTTTACACAAACAAACAATACAAAACAATGTTTATTACTATTGTTCCATAATATATATACATATGTACAGTCACTAAACACATTCCTAGAACTGCTGCAGCTTGTGGAACTCTTTGAAACATCGGTATATGCAGAGGGGCACTTCACACTCCTCACACATAAAACGAGTGTCTCTGCGTGTCTGTGGGCGTTTTGTGGTATGCATACATACATAACACCTCTTCTGAGCATTTTTCTTGGCAGTAGTAGGAGGCAGTTGTATGGGGTAGTGATCACCAGGCCTCATACGAGATGACGTCTGTGGGCGCTGGTCTATTGCAGGAGTTGCTCCTTGGTACTTTGCAATTATTTATCTGATTACTGACAGGCAAAATTCACCATATTTTGGTGTTTTGTTGGTCTTCAACTTGTATATTTTATAAGCATTTAGCATAGAGATATCAACAAGATGGAAAAAAGTTTTATATACCACTTATAACTCTTGCGTACACAGTCTGCAAACCCAATCTGCATGTCACATTTGTCCACTAAGCTCATATTGAGGTTGTAGTCCATGACAGCTGCAGGCTTTAGAATGGGTTCATTGGTCTCTCTGTTGTCCCTGCCAATGGGTACCATTTCGTTTCTGTGAACTGATGTCAACAATGCGACATCACGTTTGTCATGCCACCGATATGCCATGATGTCATTGGCAGCAAAGGCTTGCACCTCACCTCTGAGAGTGCCAGCGTCGAACCTTGGCATATGTTTACGATTACCACGCACTGTGCCACACACGTCTGTCAAGTTCACTCGCAAGAAATCACTGAGTAAGGGGCTTGTGTACCAGTTATCAGTAAATAACATATGCCCCTTACCAAGATATGGTTCCATCATTGTTCGAACCACATCACCAGAGATACCCAATAACTTCATGGTATCTCTCAAAGTATTACTGCCAGTGTACACAATGATATCCAAAACTAGACCACTTCTGCAATCACACAGTACAAATAGCTTTATACCAAAGCTTTTCCTCTTGCTTGGTATATATTGCTTGAATGAGAGTCTTCCTTTGAATAAAATCAAGGACTCATCAATAACAAGCTTCCTGAAGGGATAAAAATACATGCTGCACTTTTGTTTCAGGTACATAAACACATTTCTGATCTTATATAACCTGTCGCTTCTGTCAGGCCTGGTTTTGTCTGAAAAGTGTAACATACGTAACAGTATCAGGAAACGATTGACACCTATAATGTCACTAAAACCTGGAGTTGAAATCAGGCGTTCTGTTGCCCAGTATGTGGTGACAGTGTGCTTATACACATGTGGCATAAGCATTATTGTGGCAAAAAACAGGTACATCTCTGCCACAGTTGTCTCCTTCCACTTGTGTAGCCGTGATTTTGGTGAGAGAATTGTATTTACCATGGTGTAATCACAGTATGTGTTTGTTTCCCTGACAATGATGTCCATCAGGGGTTCATCGAAGAATAACTCAAAGCAGTCCAGTTCACTGGCATTGTTCCCAAGTGGACAAGATGGCTTTATTCCACTTCGTGTTTCATCAAAGTCAGGGGGACTGGGAACAAACTCGTCACCGTCCTGCCAATCCCAGATGCGGTCTGCTTGTGGGGTCTGGATATTGTACCGTGGTTGTGGTTGTGCAGGTTGTGGTTGTGCAGGTTGTGGTGGTGCAGGTTATGGGAGTGTGGGGTAGGGTGAGGCTGGTTGTTGTGCTGAGTCAGCAGCGTGGGTAGTAGCGTGGCCCACTGATGGTGCCACATGGCCCGTGCCACCCTCACTTTCACCACCACTGCCTCCTCCCTCACTGTCACCATTCATACCCTCGTTACAATATCGTCATCTTCACTATCAGGTCGTGGTGTAGGGCCACGGGATGTGCTCCCAGAGTTTCTCCTTCCCCTTGGAACAACATATGAAACACTACCAGACCGCATGCTACGTCGTACATACTGCCGCTTCACTGGGGAATATTCACTCTCGCTGTCACTAGAACTGCTTTCAATGACCTTGAAATCACTATCACTCTCACTGCTATCATCTGGGTGTTGTACACGACCAAATAGTTTCCTCTTTCGTCCTGGTACAGGCGAACGTGAACGTGAACAAGCCGGCACAGCACCAGAGGTGGAAGGTTGTGGGTCATCTGGGGTTTCATCACTAATTATGTTATCCTGGGCACTTTTTCCGGTAACACTCACTTCAAAACCCTGGAATTCACTGTCACTGACATTTTCATCGCTGTAAGAGCTATCACTTGGGAACAAAAGACCTCCAATCCGCCGAGGAGTGAGGAACTTCTTACCGAGAGGCATGGTGAAAATGGACTAACAACATGGCGTTCCCACAATGTACCGCTGGGTCCCAGATTTTTTTCACAGGGTGCACACCGACCACTGAGACCCATTCTCTCTCGTGTAGGCCTACCAGGCCTTTGGCGCTTGATTTGAAGCCACTAGAATTTGTGCGTATAAATACGTCAGAAACATTGGCTCGTAAGACGTATTTATACGTCAGAAACAGTCAAAGGGTTAAGTCTCTCTCACTACCTTCATGTTTGGGTGCCACACCTGGACCTCATTTGTCCACTACATGTATCTTCACTCTATCCAGCTATGTAAACTAAGACTCAACAAAGCTCCTGGGAAGCAAAATGCAGCCTACAATAAAATACCCTACATATTGCCTGGGCATCCATTTACCAACTGGTTGGTCAGTAACAGCAATGACCGAGCCATTCAGTGAGTCAACTAAGTTGTGAGCATGCCCATGTCAATGTACAGTCAAACTATTGTTCACTAAATAGTTGTATGTCATGTCTCTTGTTATGTAATAGGAACTCTTAGCCTAGCATGTGTGTGGTGTGCAATATACTGTAAAAATAATTTAAGAATGTTTACCAGTTGAAGAGAAGACAGGTGCTGAAGAAACTTTTGTGACAACTATTTCTGACAATGGCCTGACTTGATAAAACTACACAGTTACTGTCACAAAGCTTGCTTTGCACCAGTGTCTTTTCCTCATTACTCTTGGCAGTACACCTCTGTATCCAATGTTTACTAGTTCATTACTGTGTAGTACATACAACTTGTTGTCAAGCGTTATAGTCACTGTACCTATAAGAATGTTACCCCAATAAATAAGATTTTTTTTTTTTTTTTAAACATGTCAGCCATTTCCCACCGAGTAAGGGTGACCCAAAAAGAAAGAATACTATATTTTATTAAATAAATAATTATCTGTATGTTCGTCTTGCAGTTGTCAACAGAATAACCAAAACTCGTATTTGTCCGCTTCTGAAGTCATAGTTGCAATGCAACTATATGACTGCAGATTTATTCAATCTAGATTTATTCAATCCACTAATACATCATACTTAAGAAAAATTTTATTACATATTATACATGCTGTATATGTATAATATGTAATAAATGGTAAAGGTTACAATCCTACTTTTGTGAATCTTGTATGGCAGTGAAGACTAAACTAAATGGAACAAGTTGCATATTTCCCTGTAATCACTAACAGACAAAAGAAGGAAATTAAACTATTTTTTTGGGAGGAAACTACCATGATGCAAAAATGGAGGAAAAAAATAAAGAATAAATACAGTATTCCTTTTTTTTTTTTTCCCCTTCAACAGCCAACTCTCACCAAGTCAGGGTGACTAAGAAAACACATTATATATAGTATAATTAAAATATGCGCTCTGTTTTCTGGTGCATGCAAAACACACTGATGCATTTGACGCACCCTGTATTTTTATGGAAAAATGAGTGTGCATCATACAGTCCCAGAAACTGGATCCCTACCTACAAAAGGTGCTTTATCAGCTAGGTTGTAAAGGTTCTGTAGGCCCATAAATCATTTAGTCTGGTTGACCAGGCAATTAATAAGGAAATCTAACCTCTAGCCAAGCTGCAATACTTACCTTAAAACTGGTCATCTGTATATCACAAAACACATTTTCTATTTATAAATTCAATATTTATTTTAAGATGCATTACAAGTAAGCAAAATTTCAATGAAATTAAGGAGATTTGTATCTCAGTGGTAGCAGGTTCAGCTCATAATCAACAGATTCGATTCATTTCTGGGGGACACAAAACA
Source organism: Cherax quadricarinatus (assembly GCF_038502225.1). NCBI lineage: Eukaryota > Metazoa > Arthropoda > Malacostraca > Decapoda > Parastacidae > Cherax > Cherax quadricarinatus. Next base: position 9,314,653 of record NC_091369.1, read on the forward strand.
AGAAGAAATCTTCTTACAGCTGTTACCAGGCTCTGGTGGCCTGGTGGTTAACGCTCTCGCTTCACACGGTGAGGGTCTGGGTTCGATTCCCAGCCAGAGTAGAAACATTGGACGTGTTTCTTTCCACCTGTTGTCTATGTTCCCCATCAGTAAAATGGGTACCTGGGTGTTAGTCGACTGGTGTGGGTCGCATCCTGGGACACTGACCTAAGGAGGCCTGGTCACAGACCGGGCCGCGGGGGCGTTGACCCCCGGAACTCTCTCCAGATCTCCAGATAAACTATTCATTTATCAGTAAATGGGTAACTATTAATTGACTGTTATAGGTTACACCAGGGCCCAGCTTTATGGCATTTTGCTTTACGGCGTTCTGCTAATACAGCCTCTCCTCACTTAACAACGGAGTTCCGTACCTAAGACAAGGTAGTTAAACAAATTTGTCACTAAGTGAGGAGCATACTATAATCGTAGTGGGTTTGTGTCAACCATCTTTGACATTGCTTTAATGTACCCTTTGCACCATTTATAACATTTCTGGCATATTTTTATATGTTTATACAGTAGTGTACTGTATACTGTACTGTATACAGTAGTGTACTGTATACTGTACTGTATAGTAATATACTGTATACTGAAATAAACAGAATTAAGGAAATAAGTTCTAATATACATTATTTAGGCATAAATACTGGTCTGAGACCCCGTCCTAAGTCCGAGGCATTGGTAAACAAGTACATCGCTAAGTGAGGAGAGGCTGTACAGACATTTCAAGTTATGACCAAAACTCACTATATGGCTCCCCCACCTGACTTTCTAATACAGTCACCGTGCCCCACCCGGTTTGTTTACATTCTTCCTGAGCTCCCCCTCTCTCCATTATGTCTGTAAACTTTCCAAAATTTCAAGTGTTTTAGAGCTATTTCATATTTTATACATACTACTCTGTTAACCCCTTGACTGTCGCAACCCCCAATCCTGAGGTGTCTCCTGGTGTCGCAAAATTTAAAAAAAAAAAAAAAAATTTTTTTCTTATGAAATGATAGAGAATCTTTTCCCGATTGTAATGATACCAAAAAAAAAAAAAAAAAATGAAATTTGATGGAAAACTGATGGAATTACACTCTCGCGAAGTTAGCGACCTCGGCTATATTTACAAATCGGCAATTTCACCCACTTTGAGCCCTATTTTCGGCTAATTCCATTGTTTCAGTCAACCAAATTCATAGCTATATCTTTAGAACTCCGTTTTTTCTATCGACTGAGTACAAGAAACTGCCCATTTACCAATTTCAACTACCCAATAACGTGGTCAGAAATTTGCAATTTGGCCAATTTCACGAAAATTAAAAAATATGACAATTTCAAAATAAGGTCCAGAATGAACAATGCAGACATTCCTGGCTCTAAAATAACATTTTCTTTGTTCATCAGTCATGTCTCCAGGCCCCTCTGATATTACTCTTGCTTTCTATTTTAAATTTTTATTCAAACAAAAAATAGAAGATTTACTATTACGCAGTTTACTGCAATACTGTAATAATTGTATAAATAACATTAACCCATTCATGACTGCATATTAGAATGGCTAGTTGGACATTTATTGGACAATGACAACATTTGTTTACTTTTGAACATCGGCAAAAATCAAACATTTCCCCTACTTTGAGCTCCATTTCCAGGTTCTTTTTATAGTAAAATCAATCAAAATTACCTCTATTTCTATAATATGTTTTCCATTCTATCAAATGAGACCAAGAAAATGAGAATACAACCATAATTACTATACGAAAATAGACCACGAAGTTGGCATTTTAATTAAAAAAACGGTCGGAGTTTTTTTTCTCTCATTATGCACTGCGTGCTCCAGGATTTTTTTTATATGGTGCACACTGACCACACAGACCCATTCTCTCACATGTAGGCCTACCAGCTTTCTCCTTCTTGATTTGAAGCTACTAGAATTTATGAGTACATGTATATATACGTCAAACACAGTACCTCGTAAGACGTATATATACGGCTGTGACAGTCAAAGGGTTAATACTTATGTGTACCCGTGGCTAAGTAAACTTACATACTGTGCTGGCGTGCAGGTACACATTAAAATCAGTTAGTGTGTCTTGTATCTTGAGATGCCATATTAATAATGATGATAATAATACTGAATAATAATCACTGAGGCACATTAACCCTTAAACTGTCCAAGCAGATCTACATTCACATGCGTAGTGCTCCAAAAGTAGATCTTCATTTTTTTTTACACATTTTCAAATATATATATATATATATATATATATATATATAAATATATATATATATATAAATATATATATATATATATATAAATATATAAAAATATATATATATATATATATATATATATATATATATATATATATATATATATTTTTTTTTCTTTATTATTATTATTATTATTATCACACTGGCCGATTCCCACCAAGGCAGGGTGGCCCGAAAAAGAAAAACTTTCACCATCATTCACTCCATCACTGTCTTGCCAGAAGGGTGCTTTACACTACAGTTTTTAAACTGCAACATTAACACCCCTCCTTCAGAGTGCAGGCACTGTACTTCCCATCTCCAGGACTCAAGTCCGGCCTGCCGGTTTCCCTGAATCCCTTCATAAATGTTACTTTGCTCACACTCCAACAGCACGTCAAGTATTAAAAACCATTTGTGTGTGTGTGTGTGTGTGTGTGTGTGTGTGTGTGTGTGTGTGTGTGTGTGTGTGTGTGTGTGTGTTTTTGTCTCTCTATATATATATATATATATATATATATATATATATATATATATATATATATATATATATATATATATATATATATATACATATATATATATATAAAAAGATCAAAGTTTTTTTTACATGTCTTCAAATGTAAAAAAAACTCATCTACTTTTTTTTACATACTTTCAAATGTTGAAAAAACGTAGATCTACGTTTGGACAGTTTAACCCGTAAACGGTCCAAACGTATATATACGTTTTTCTCAACATTTGAAAGTATATAAAAAAAAGTAATTTTTTTTTTTTTTTACATTTGAAAATGTGTAAAAATACTTTGATCTACTTTTTTTTTGTTATATTTGAAAATACGTAAAAAAAAAAAACGTAGATCTACTTTTGTAGCACTACACATGTGAACGTAGATCTGCTTGGACCGTTTACGGGTTAAGGGTTAAATGTCATATATGTATTACGTTAATATACACATTTTCATTAATCTATGATATTTTTTGAAAATTATATAATAAACACACTATGTAACATATAAACATGATAAATACACCCCACAGTAGAATAAATTAACATAAATATGAGATGTGGTAGCCAGGCGACTTGTACGAGTGATGGCAAGAATTATGTTTTCTCTAGTCCAACATCAGAGAAAATGTGTACACTATAGAATTACGGGGGTAACTGTAGAAAATTATTCCATTTGTGTGCCTTCACCCAGAGCGTCATTTCTTCTAAAAATGGTGTTACACGAGAATGTGGAGACAACTTGTACACAATGTAAAGTGCTTGTATTATGGTATAATACAATGGAAATAAGTCAATCTGACTTTTTTGGGTTATCCTAGATTCTTTACACATATGCTGCCATGTATGATAATCTATGTAACTGTACAAATTTGTGAATACCCGAATAAACTTGCTTATGAACCAAAACCAGAAGCATTTGCTTGGTTTGTTTACGAACTCCGCGTCTCTCCTCTCTCTCGTTTATTCATTTTATCTCGTTTATTCACCTCTGACCCTACATTAAGACTACAGTGGTACCTTGACTTATGAGTGCCCCAACTTACAAGTTTTCTGAGTTATGAGCCGTCACTCAGTCGATTATTTGCTTTGAACCGCGAGCCAAAATCAGAGTTACGAGCAAGCTTCAGATACACTGCCACTAGTTAGCGCAGCGAATGCCCCAACAGTGCACATGGTTCCCTTGTCGTGGAACCATCTCTCTTGTGTTGTGCTTGCGTTTTGTGCAGTTATTTTGCCAAATTTCTTTTTTCTAACCATGGATCCTAAGAAAGTAAGTGCAAAGGACATTGCTGAGAAGAGAAGGATGACGTCCACTGAATTAAAGCATGAAATCATAGAAAAACATGAGCGAGGTGTGCGCGTAGTCGACTTGGCAAGGTAGTACAAGCGTATTATGCACTTCATGCCCAATGCCTTCTCTGCAAAATGGCACAAGGCATTTACGCTGATTTACTTCCGAGATATTCACCCAATAAGTAGGCCGGTCTCCTGACTCGGGGGGGAGGGGGGACAATTCTGAGAAAATCGCTTTTGTTTCAGTGTTTTCATTATGAAACTAGTGATATAGTGCAATTAGTCTTACAAACATTATGTTTTCTCTTATAATAAGACCTCAGATGGGCAAGAATGGGAAGATATGGTCAGAGCAGTACAGTGGACCCTTGATAATAGTAAGGCTCGAAAGTCGTAATTTTCGAAAATCGTAAGTTTTTTTCGTCAAAACATTTGCTTGTGAATTAACGTTTGACTCGCAAATAGTCATTCATCCCGGACTCGTACTCATGGCCCCGAGCCGCCTCGCACTCCCTTCCCAGCCAGTGTGGCATTGTTTGTCAGTGAGTGAGGATGATCCCACGAGCTCATACGATACATTTCATAGTATTCCATTTGTTTTAGTGCATGCAACTGCTAAGTAAGTCACCATGGCTCCAAAGAAAGCTTCTAGTGCCAGCCCTTTGGTAAAGAATGTGAGAAACACATAATTTAAGAAAAAGTTTGTAGAAAAATATGAAAGTGGTGGTGGTAGAGTGGTAGCAGTTGTGATGGTGGTAGAGGGTGGTAGTGATGGTGGTAGAGGGTGGTAGTGATGGTGGTAGAGGGTGGTAGTGATGGTGGTAGAGGGTGGTAGTGATGGTGGTAGAGGGTGGTAGTGATGGTGGTAGAGGGTGGTAGCGATGGTGGTAGAGGGTGGTAGCGATGGTGGTAGAGGGTGGTAGCGATGGTGGTAGAGGGTGGTAGTGATGGTGGTAGAGGGTGGTAGTGATGGTGGTAGAGGGTGGTAGTGATGGTGGTAGAGGGTGGTAGTGATGGTGGTAGTGATGGTGGTAGTGATGGTGGTAGAGGGTGGTAGTGATGGTGGTAGAGGGTGGTAGTGATGGTGGTAGAGGGTGGTAGTGATGGTGGTAGAGGGTGGTAGTGATGGTGGTAGAGGGTGGTAGTGATGGTGGTAGAGGGTGGTAGTGATGGTGGTAGAGGGTGGTAGTGATGGTGGTAGAGGGTGGTAGTGGTGGTGGTAGAGGGTGGTAGTGATGGTGGTAGAGGGTGGTAGTGATGGTGGTAGAGGGTGGTAGTGGTTGTGATGGTGGTAGAGGGTGACTTCTTCAGTGATTCGGCAATTCTACTAACTCCTCCAATGTTGTTGGAGTTATATAGGGCTACAGAAAACACCACCGCCTCAGCTGCTGCTTCACCACCATTAAGAACAGTTTATGCTCTCAGTGGCCCTTATACACCCAACAACAACAACGGAACACCTCTCATGACATACATAATGACTGATTTTATTCATTCTAGAGAATATTCCATGTTTCTATGTTATTAATATTGTTTATTATGTCATATCAGTTGAACTGTGATAGATAAGCCATAGAGTTGACATTAGTGTCATATTCTCCAACAATAAACTCGTCTCCCCTCCCTCTGCCCCGTCTGTCATACACCAACAAGAGTCTTCATTAGAGGTAAGTGTGATGTTAAATGTTCATTTATACATTTTATTAGTGCTTTACATTTATTTGGCATTCTCTTCTGCATGTAAATCTATATTTAAGCTAGGAAAGTGACCCCTGAAGTGACCTAGAGTCCTTCCTTCTCTCCTCCTCCCTGTCTTCCATCCATCAACAACAGCCTTCAATATTGGTAACTGTCATATTGAATGTTCATTCTTTTGTGCATGTAAATCTATCTTTAAGGTAAAAAAAAAATTTTTTTTTGTTGATACTTCTGGGTGGCTGGAACAAATTAACTGGATTTACATCATTTCTTATGGGGTAAATGGATTCAGAAATTGTCAATTTCGATAATAGTCACTCTCTGGAATGGATTAATTACGAAAAACGAGGGTCCACTGTAATTATTTTTTTACCTCAGGAGTGGCCGCCACCACTCCTCACATAATGACATGTTTTATTCATTCTAGAGTACAGGTCTCCCTCAACATTCGAGTTTTCAATTTCGCGGGCTTCACACATTCGCGAATTTCCAACCGCCAAATTCCCAACTGCCAAATTCCCAGCCGCCAAATCATATTTAAGTTTCCCGCCACCCACGAGTCCCTACTACCCTCCTTCCGACCCAAACAACTGGCAGCCAGCCCTCCCACCACTCAGTGTAGCAAATGTTTTATTTGTTCATTATTTGCTATTAAACTAGTATAAATAATGTCAACCCATTCATGACTGAATATTGGAATGGCTATTCAGACAGGTTTGGACGGTGACATCATATGTTTACTCTTGAACACGGCAAAGAATCAAACATTCCTGCTACTGCTAATAATAATACGATAGAATTGAAGGAAATTGTACAAAAATACGAGGGTTGAAGCAGTGGTGGAAGAAGTGGCTGATGCATCGTCAGTCAGTGTGCCTTTGTTTATGCTGGAGTGAGCATTAGTCTCCACACTTCCAAACATTTCACAATAATTCATTGTGTTTGGTGCTTGTAGATTGAGTGCGACTGGAGTGGTAGAGGCAGTGGTTGAGGGAGTGGTTTTTAGTAACATAATAATAATAATAATAATAAATGTTATTAATATGTATTATTATTATTAACAACATATATCTTATTAAATATCACTGCCTCAATAAGATATATGTTGTTAATAATAATAATACATATTATTAATAACATGTATTATTATTATTATTAATATTATTATTAATAACATGTTATTAAAAACCACTCCCTCAACCACTGCCTCTACCACTCCAGTCGCACTCAATCTACAAGCATCAAACACAATGAATTATTGTGAAAAGTTCGGAAGAGTGTGGAGACTAATGCTCACTCCAGCATAAACAAAGCCACACTGATGATGCATCAACCACTTCTTCCACCACTGCTTCAGCCCTCGTATTTTTGTACTATTTCCTTCTTCAATTCTATCGTATTAATAATAATAATAATAATACGATAGAATTGAAGAAGGAAATTGTACAAAAATATGAGGGTTGAAGCAATAGTGGAGGAAGTGGTTGAGGCATCGTCAGTCACTGTGGCTTTGTTTATGCTAGGGTGAGCATTAGTCTCCATGCTTTTCCAAACATTTCACAATAATTCATTGTGTTTGGTGCTTGTAGATTGAGTGCGACTGCCACATAATTAACCATGGGCCCAAAGAAACTTGCTAGTGCCAGCCCTTTGGTAAAGAAATTGAGAAACACGATAGAACTGAATAAAGAAATAGTACCAAAATACGAGCAGTGCGCTGCAGTGGTTGAGGCACTGGTGGAGGCAGTGGTTGAGGCACTGGTGGAGGCAGTGGTTGAAGCACTGGTGGAGGCAGTGGTGTTTAATGACATACATGTTATTAAACCATAACATGTATGTATTTAGTACAATATTTTACGACATTTTCATGTATTTTATGATTGTTCATGGTTCAACAAGTTAAGGAAGCAGTATTGTATTATATTAACATACAATATATTGGGGCACCAAACATTCGCGATTTTTCAACATTCGCGAGGCTCTTGATCCCCTAACCCTCGCGAATGTTGAGGGAGACCTGTATATATAAATAAGCCGTAGAGTTGATATTAGCGTCATACTGAAGTACAGTATTTTCTCCTGCCTCCCGAGAGCCAGGAATTCCACTGGAATGGATTACTGGCATTTCAGTTAATTTCAATGAGGAAAATTGATTTTAAATACGAGCAAATTGAGTTACAAGCTGGGTCACGGAATGAATTAAACTCAAAAGTCAAGGTACCACTGTAGAAATATTTTAAGGAAAGTAATGAGTGAACTGTATACACATTTCATCGCTCTGGGATGCTTTAAATGTCATAGTATATTATATGTGGGTGAGGTGACCTGGTATGGTAGCCTGGCTGGCTACCATACCTACCACACCTGATTTTCTTGCAATAAATATTACTCATCTCACCCTACATTAAGACTACAAATATTTTAAGGTAAGTAATGAGTGTACTGTATATATATTTTTCTCTTTTATTGTTTTTTAATGCCTAGTTATATTGCTAACTTAATATAGGTTAGTGTAAACTTATCTAGAATTTTAATGCATCTTTAAGTGGAAAAAATGACGTTCCACTTTACAGCGATTTCCGCTTTACGGCAGTAGCCTGGAACCTAACCTTCCATATAAGTGGGGCCCTACTGTATATCTTTGGGAAAAAAGACAAAAGGACTTCATTAGAAATAAGCCACATGGTTTTGCTTTCTTGGGCTATCCTGGATTAATAGATTTATTTTTTTAATAGTGGCCAACTCCCAACAAGGTAGGGTGACCCAAAAAAATAACACGCTTTCCATCACTCATTCCACCACTGTCTTAATACAGGCACACCAACAGCACAGGTAAGATGACCCTCCAAACTGCAATATCCCCATCTTTCCTTCAGAGTGTAGGCACTGCACTTCTCATCTCCAGGACTCGAACTGGGCTACCTGGTTTCAATGAATCCCTTCATGCTGCCTTGTCCACACTCCAACAACATGTCAAGTCATAAAAAACCATTTGTCTCCACTCGTTCCTATCTAGTATGCTCACACATGCCTGCTGTATGTTCAAGCCCCTCACACACAAAACTTCCTTTACTCCCTCCCTCCATTCTTTCCAAGAACAACTCCTATCTGCCTTCTCTCCACTATAGATTTATACACCATCCAAGTAATCATATTTTGCTCCATCATCTCTAAATGACCAAACCACCTCAACAACCCCTTCTCTGCTTTCTAAATAATACTTTCAGTAACTTCACACTGCATCCTAATTTCCAAACTAAGAATTCTCTGCATAATATTTACACCACACACTGCCCTCTGACACATCCCCACTGCCTCCAGCCTCTTTCTTACTGCAACATTCACAACCCATGCTTCACACCCATATTAACCCTTTGACTGTCACGGCCGTATATATACGTTTATGAGGTACCGTGTTTGACGTGTATATACTCATAAATTCTAGCGGCTTCAAGTCAAGCAGGAGAAAGCTGGTAGGCCCACATGTGAGAGAATGGGTCTGTGTGGTCAGTGTGCACCATATAAAAGAAATCCTGGAGCACGCAGTGCATAATGAGAAAAAAAAAACTCTGACCGACTTTTTTAATTAAAATGCCGACTTTGTGGTCTATTTTCGTATAGTATTTATGGTTGTATTCTCGTTTTCTTGGTCTCATTTGATAGAATGGAAAACATATTATAGAAATAGAGGTGATTTTGATTGATTTTACTATAAAAAGAACCTAGAAATGGAGCTCAAATTAGGGGAAATGTTTGATTTTTGCCAATGTTCAAAAGTAAACAAATGATGCCATTGTCCAATAAATGTCCAACTAGCCATTCTAATATGCAGTCATGAATGGGTTGATGTTATTTATACAATTATTACAGTATTGCAGCAGTCTGCATAATAGTAAGTCTTCTATTTTTTGTTTGAATAAAAATTCAAAATAGAAAGCAAGAGTAATATCAGAGGGGCCTGGAGACATGACTGAAGAGCAAAGAAAATGTTATTTTAGAGCCAGGAATGTCTGCATTGTTCATTCTGGACCTTATTTTGAAACTGTCATATTTTTTAGTTTTCGTGAAACTGGCCAAATTGCAAATTTCTGACCACATTATTAGGTAGTTGAAATCGGTAAATGGGCAGTTTCTTGTACTCAATCAATAGAAAAAATGGAGTTCCAAAGAAATAGCTATGAGTTTGGGCGACTGGAATAATGGAATTAGCCAAAAATAGGGCTCAAAGTGGGCGAAATGGCCGATTTGTAAACAGCGCCGAGGTCGCTAACTTCGCGAGAGCATAATTTCGTCAGTTTTCCATCAAATTTCGTTTTTTTGGTGTCATTACAATCGAGAAAAGATTCTCTATCATTTCATAAGAAAATGTTTTTTTTTCTTTTAAATTTTGCGACACCAGGAGACACCTCAGGATTGGGGGTTGCGACAGTCAAAGGGTTAAGAGTGTTGGTACCACTATACTCTCATACATTCATTTCTTTGCCTACATGAATAACATTCTTTGCCTCCACAGATACCTTGATGAACCACCCACTTTTTCCTTCATCAATTCTATGGCTTACCCCGTCCTTCATGTACCCATCCGCCGACACTGCCACTCCCAAATATCTGAACACATTCACATGTTCCATACTTCCTCCCTCCAATTTGATATCCAATTTTTCCTTACCCTCATCACCTTACTCTTATCAGTGCTCACTTTCAACTTCCTTTACACACCCTCCCAAACTCGTTCACTATCATTTGCAACTTCTCTCCAGAATCTCCCAAAAGCAGAGTATCATCAGCAAAAAGTAACTGTGACAACTCTCATTTTGTATCTGATTCTACATAATTTAATTCCACCCATCTCCCCAACACCTCAATATTCACTTCTTTTACAACCCCATCTATAAATATGTCAAACAGCCATGATGACATCACACATGCCTGTATAAGGCCTACTTTTACAGGAAAATAATCTCCCTCTCTTCTACATAACCTGAGTCTCACTATCCTCATAAAACTCTTAACTGCTTTAAGTTACCTACCATCTATTCCACACACTTGCATTACCTGCCACACTGCTCCCCTATCAAATCCATATATGGAACAAAAACTTCTTTACCTTTTCAGAAATAGTGTTCACTTACATGCTTCAACGTATGCAAAGGAACTACGCAATTTCTAGACCAATCCCTAGATACCTTTTCCCTTCCATACATTTATTCAACAAATGCACAAACACTCCAAAGCTATATCCCCACCTGCTTTTAGCATTTCTGTCTTAATCCCATTAATCTTACCTGCTTTATCCCTCTCATTCTACCCACTGTCTCAAACACCTCCCCTACATTCACATCTGGCTCTTCCTCACTACTAAAAGATGTTGTACCTCTCTGCTCAATGCATGATATCACAGTTTCCCTCTCCATCATGGAACAGCTCCTCAAACTATTTCCTCCATATCTGCAATGCCTCCACCTTCCCATCTAATAAAGCCCCTCATTTGTTTTCAACTTGAATCCAGTCATTCCTTAGGCTTTCTGAACTATTAACGTCACTTCAAAACTTTTTCGTATTCTTAGCAAAATTTGTTGACAGAACCTCACCCACTTTCTCATTTGTTCTTTCACACTCCCTCACCACCCTCTAAACCTCTCTTTCATTCTCCATATATTACACCTTCCTCATATCACCATTATGATAAGAGTACTAGGTGCTCGGGTATAAAATGTACATGTATATGGGAAGGTAGTGATTGATGGTTTATTACTCTTAACAATTATAACTTCATAGAAAAACAGTTCATGTCACCTGTTCTGCGTGTTAATCACATGCAAGCTGGCATTAAGTTTCACCTTTATACAAATAACCTGTCATTAAATAAAAAAACTATTTGCCGTGTTTAGAGTTTCATAAAAACAAGAAGTCACCGATTTTAGTATAAAAAAATAATTTTAAGAAATATTTTATTATAGAATATATTTTAGATGGAGTTTATGCTGTGATGGCATTGCAACCAAAATTAAACTTGAGATTTAAGGAATATAAAGTGAGAAACTGGAAGCTTTTTTTACATAGAAGTTTGAAACTGCATACAGCAATAATCAGAAAACTAAGAAGGGTTGTTGGTACCTTGCTGGCCCCCACTGAGCACGTCTGGTGGCTGGAGACATGGAAGCATACCCATCACTGCCTGGCTGCTGGCCCCACATGCGTCGAACTGGACTTCCCTGCTGAAAAATGTTTAATCATAAATATTATATAGGAGCTGTGAATGGCCCACATACTTTAGGCAAAAGAATAATAATAATATGGATGAATAGCTGAATGTCTTAGTGGTAATGAAACAAAATAGGTGGGAGAATTTCAATGAGGAGTAAGTGGGGTTTGACTGGGTGTATCTGAAATAATGAGAGCTAATGGAATAGTGGCAAAATGTTAAATGATCAACTATGGAAAGAAAAAAGAAAGGGGGAAATATTTAACCCTTAAACTCTCCAAACAAATTTACGTTCACATGCGTAGTGCTCCAAAAGTAGATCTATGTTTTTTTTACGTATTTTCAAATATAAAAAAAAAAAAAAAAAAAAAAAAAAAAAGTATATCAAAGTTTTTTTTTACAATTTTTCAAATGTAAAAAAAAAAAAAGATCAACATTTTTTTACATACTTTCAAATGTTGAAAAAACGTAGATCTACGTTTGGACAGTTTAACCCTTTGAGGGTTTTCGTCGTACTAGTACGTCTTACGCGTAGGGGTTTTTGACGTACTAGTACTCATAAATTCTAGCGGCCTCAAATCTAGTGGGAGAAAGCTGGTAGGCCTTCATATGAAAGAATGGGTCTATGTGGTCAGTGTGCACAGTCTAAAAAAAATCCTGCAGCACACAGTGCAAAATGAGAAAAAAAAAACTTTGACCATTTTTTTTTAATAAATCAGCGACTTTGCAGTGTATTTTCGTATGGTATTTATTGTTGTATTCTAGTTTTCTTGGTCTCATTTTATAGAATGGAAGACATATTACAGAAATTGAGATGATTTTGACTGGTTTTACAATGAAAGGTGCCTTGAAATTGAGCTCAAAGTAGCAGAAATGTTCGATTTTTACCAAACTTCAAAAGTAAACAAATCGTGCCAAGTGTGCAATACACGTCAACTGGTGAGTCTAATATTCTTTCACAAGTGCACCAATAATATTTGTACCATTTTTTACACTAATGCAATAGTCTGCATAACAGTAAATCTTATATTTTTTGTGAGAATAAAAATTCAAAGTGGAAAGCAAAAGAATATATGAGGGGCCTTGAGACGTGACTAATCACTAGAGGAAATGTCATTTTAGTGCCAGGAATGTCTTTCTTGTTTATTCTGGACCCTATTCGGAAATTGGCATCTTTTGAAATTTGTGTGAAATTGGCAAAATTGCTAATTTCTGACCACTGTACTGGATAGTTGAATTTATAAATGGGTGGTTTCTTGCACCCATTCGATAGAAAAAACGGAGTTCTAGCGAAATATTCATATTTTTTGTCGACTAGTACAGTGAAATTGGCCGAAAATGGGGCTCAAAGTGGGCAAAATCGCCGATGCGTAAAGATCGCCGAGACTGCTAACTTTGCGACAGCATAATTCCGTAAGTTTTCTATCAAATTTCAAACTTTTGGTGTCGTTATGATCGGGAAAAGATTCTCTATCTTTTCATAAGAGAAAATAATTTTTTTTTTTTTTTAAATTTGGCCGACCCTGAGAACGAGTTTCGGAGAGGGCCTGTCGACCCTCAAAGGGTTAAGGGTTAAAGAATTGTGTGGATTCTAATATGGATGAAATGTGAGAAGGTGTTTAGGAACCTCGGGGATGGGGGGGAGAGAATGAGAAAGACAATGAGAGAACAAGAGAAAAAGAAAAACAAAATGGGAGAGAAAAAAAAAAGAAATAAAAATAAAAAGAAAAAGAAACAAAGAAAAAAGAAAGAGAAAAACAAAAAAAAAGGAAAAGAAAAAAGGGGAAAAAAGGGGAAAAAGGAAAAAGAAAAAAAAGGAAAAAAAAAAGGAAAAAGGAAGAAAATAAAGAAAAAGAAAAAATAGAAAAAATAGAGAGAGAAAAATAAAAAAAAATAAAAATAAAAAGAAAAAAGTGTCACAGATATCTAATAATATTTGTGTATCTAATAATGCTTTAGGAGATAAACATTTCCATGAACCAGGCCTCCTAAATTGCACAGGAAATAATAAATGAATAATAAAGTGTATACTGAATGTAAGAGATAGTTTTTAAGATTTGCCTGCCATCTGACATGTTTAAATTCAAGGAAACATCGCCAATCCTGCCAGAGCGCACAACATTCAACAGACTTGTTTTGCACTAACTTTATATGATAGTAATACCTACCATAGTGGCTGCTGTCTGGAATACAATAATTCAGAAAGCAGAGGGGCAGTTGACCAAGAAGGTGTACAACTGAGATGAAAGGATATGTTCCAGGAAAGGTTGGAAGGAAGGTATAAAGGTTTTGAGTAGAAAAGGCTTGAGCATCCAGCAGGCACGTGTATTAGATTGAAGGCAAGGCATTTTTGGCATTTCATGTGCTGTTAGTATAAAGAAAGTAATATTTACAAAAAAAAACAAAAAATCATAAAACAGTTAGGTAGCCTTGAGCCCTAGAACTGAGAAATACAGTGCCTGCACAATGAAGGATGTGTGAGTATGCTGCAGTTCAATAGATCAATTGAACTGTGATGTCTTTGGGTTTCTGAAAAGACAATTAGGGATTGAAAGTTGGGTTTCCTTCTCTGGGTCACCCCTCTTTGGTGGGAAATAGCAGATATGAGATAAATATTAAAGACACCACAAAGCAGAAAAAGAAAAAAGATTACTAATAAACTAACCTGGTCATGAAGATAAAATTGACCATGAGCTGGTGCTTGATGAATAGCTTGGTTGGAAGGAGGATTCATTCCATTGTGCATAAGGCTTTGAATCTGCTGCTGCTGATGTGACAGACGCTGGATGTCGCTCTGGATCTCGGTAAGGGAGTCAGTCATCCTGTAAGGTGGTGTAAAAGAGTCTGGGCCCATGGAGATGCGACGTGGGGGTGTTGGAGGTAGTGTTCCAGAATCGTTAGCAGAACGCCAGGTGCCAGGCTCCAAGTATAGGCTCATTCGACGCAAGTCCACTCTTGGATCTCGGGAGGCTCGCTCTCGAGGATCTCGGCCTACGTAGGTTCTTCGTCGCAACTGTACTGCATGAGGGTGGTCCAAGGAAGAGCGTCGAGAGCCCTCCAAACCACTCTCCCCACTGCAAGAACACACCACCACATGCACCACACACTACAGCAAACATGCCAGTCTCACTCAACAAACAACTGTGAGGAGCCTAGGACCATTATTGTAGTTTCAGAATATTTAACTCTGCATTCATCTTAGTAGAGGAAAAAGTACAGTAAGAAAGTTATAATGACAACTACTTTAAAAAAATAATTACAATTAAAAGCTGGTATTCTCTTTATTCAATGACATGCATGACCTTTAATGTTAACATATGGAAACATGAAATTATGTATAAATAAAATAAAGCATAAGAAGTTTGAAACAATGTCTGTAATGTGATGTAATGGTCAAAGCTCTACTACTGACTAAAGAGCATGCAAAAAAGCAAAATTCTACTAAAAGGCCCATGAAAGGAAACATTAAATTTATATTAAAAGAAAATACAATTAAAATATTTAATCACAATGGACAAAGATGCAGACAACCATTCACCAAGCATTCTACTATTAGATTTTAAGGAGGTGCTGTTCTATGAGCCTTGCAATTATAAATACCTATTTCTAACACCAAGTAAATTTATAAATACTATTCATAGTGAATTTTCTGCCTTAGAGAAAACACTGATTTATACATTTTCCAAATGCTACGAGTCCTTCGTATCACATTTGCCTTAAAAACTATTTTCAATTTTGGCAAGTGATAAGACAATAGCGATAACTAAGGAAAGTGTGCTTCAGAAATTATAGCAAGATATTAAAGTCAAAATGATAAACTATGCCTTGACTGTCTATTTGGAAAAAAAAAAAAATATCTAAACATTAAATTTAAAATGGCCAGGAGTTTAACAATTGATAATACAGTACTATACAAATACTGTGCTTCAGTAATGAATTTAAGATACATAAATAAATAAAATGATTCAAAACTCTACAAGTAGCAAAGTATGTGAGGAGAGTAAAATGTTTATGAATAGAGGTGGTTAGAGGTCAGATATTTTCCAGGGTTGGCAGGATGCTGAAATTTGAAGGGAAATTTAAACTATGATGGCTATGCACTTCTGGCAAGACAGCAAAAACAGAGATGGTGAGTGTATCCTTCTTTGGGTCACATTGTCTATGGAAACGGTCG
Organism: Cherax quadricarinatus; assembly: GCF_038502225.1. Taxonomy (NCBI): domain Eukaryota; kingdom Metazoa; phylum Arthropoda; class Malacostraca; order Decapoda; family Parastacidae; genus Cherax; species Cherax quadricarinatus. The sequence goes on from NC_091369.1 coordinate 9,330,813, forward strand.
ACTAAAAAAAAAAAAAATTCCAATGACAAAAATCAGAGTTACAACCAATATCAATGCATGAAGCAATGGCAGCAGTAATAGTGCTAATGCATGCATTTCTGCAGACTTAATACAACACAAGATTTGAAAAAAAAAAAAAAAAAAAAAAATTATGAAAAAAGTTAAATGCAAGAGATGAAGTTGTTAAAGGCAATAAGGACTGAAATGAAACTACAACATCTGAAGCTGAAGAGAGAATTATACATTGCTAAAATTTAATGACATTACTATTTCACGTCTCCTGGTATTCTTATGTCTGATTCATGGTGTTCTTTAAAGGGATGTTAAAAATAAAGTTTCTAAGATGATATACTTGAGCATGCCATTCTAGCCTCTTCCATGGTTACTTCTGTCAACTTAATAAATAAATAATAAATAATAATTATTTTCTGAAGGTACATACACGCTGGTATGAAAGTTAAAATACTTGTACAATAAGAAAATCTCTCTAATTATGCATAGCATTTCAGGCATGAACTAGAACTAATCATCTTAAAAAGTATTACAGGATATGAGCTGAAACAGTAAAGGAGTTGAAGGTGTACATAAGGTGTGCTGACAAGATAGTAAGATGAACGCAGTTATCAAGTTCACTGTTTGGGTAAAATGTTGTTGATAACGGTTCCATAGAACTGAATTTAATCTCCATTCATTAGGTATCTAAAAGAGATGCGATAAGGCATAGGTTCCCTATAATTTCTAATTATGAACTCTTCTTTCTTCATATAAGATACCTGTACAAAACGCCCATCCTCATCACATCAAATTCATCACTTTTTTTCAAGTTCTTTCAATCTCTTGTATTCCATAACTCAACAAATATTCAAACCACTTAAAAGCATTTTTCTGAACTTATACACCATCTGTTCTACAAACCTCTGACTGTGTAAAATCTATCATCACATTTCCCTAATTACAAGTACCTTTTCATGTACTGGTACCAACATGGATGCCGAAAGACTAAGTCAATTCTAAATACACCTCTCTCAGTGTGTCACTGCCACACTCCTGGCAAGGAAAATAAAAATTTATGAACATCAAATATTTCTTGACATGTACAGTTATATTTCTTGCACTCATAATACATACCAAAGACTCGTCTAATCATTGGCATTCCCTTTAACTTTCGTACTCGCAGCTATAGATCTACAGATGGTTTTCTCAATACTCCTTTCCCCATTATTATAAACATGTCTATTTCAGCAGTATTTTTGTCCCTCTGGCAATTCTGCTAAGCCCTGATATCCATGATCAAACCTCTTTAGTCTTTTTATCTCCTCCCCACTTTACTTTTTATTTTCTCTGGTTCATATATTATTGTACACACACACCCCTCTATGCATTCTCTTCATAAATGCTGTATTTTTTAAGAAACAGCATCTGTTATGTAAACAAACCATGGCTAAAAACCTGCTGTTTAAGACAACCTTACTTTCTTCTCATACATTCCTTTATTATTTCTAAATTTCCTGAAAGATACACAGACATCTAACAGACTTCTTATACTCAAGTTATCTGAATGAACAAGTTTCTAGATATGTATGAAGACTGTAATCTGCAATAAATCATTAAGGCCAAATGAATGACTAGAAAATTATTAAGTGGTAAAGGCAATATGAATAATAAAAAAATGAAGACTGATAACAAGTCCTGAATTAAAGATTGGTGCCCATAAGTGCGCTATTCAATAAAAAGAGACCGACCTGATATATATAAAAAAATAAACAAAAAAAAACAATTACTTATACACTAATATCATGGGGTAAACCTACGTAGTAGGTTGGTAGACAGAAACTGCCCAGGGAGGTACTACTGTCCTGCCAAGCAAGTGTAAAATGGAAGCCTGTACTTGTTTTACATGATGGTAGGACTGCTGGTGTCTTTTCTCAGTCTCATAAACACGCAAGCTTTCAGGTACGTCTTGCTACTTATACGTAGGTCACACTACATATACATGTACAAGCATATATATTACACACACACACCCCTCTGGGTTTTCTTCTATTTTCTTACTAGTTCTGTTCTTGTTTATTTCCTCTTATCTCCATGGGGAAGTGGAACAGAATTCTTCCTCTGTAAGCCAAGTGTGTTGTAAGAGGCGACTAAAATGCTGGGAGCAAGGGGCTAGTAACCCCTTCTCCTGTATAAATTACTAAATTTAAAAATAGACTTTTTTCTTTTTGGGCCACCCTGCCTCAGTGGGATACAGCCGGTTTTATTGAAAAGATCATGGAGTGAAGAATAAATTCATGGCTAACAAACCTTCAACACACATGACAGATGAATGAAGATCAGACAGGATAGAGAAAGATGAATGGACTGCATAATCCTGGCCAATAAGAAAACCTTTGATAATGTGCCACACAGAAAATAACTTAGCAGCACTAAAATACAGTGAGGAGTAATAGGAAAGGTGTTGGCATGGATTGAAGAATACGGTACTTGAAAGATTGGCAACATTTTCAAAACGTGCTCTTCCTGATACACAAGATTAAATCTTCAGGATTCCAGTGTGGAATCCTCACATAAGTGGAAATGAAGTAAAATTCAAGATCTAAAGAAGCTATGATCTAAAGATAAGTAAAATAACATGAGTCAAGCATGAAAATCCAGGCCCCTATCTCAGCAAGAACAAGCACAAGAGGGATATGATGCTGATACCTGCTCCAAGTCATATATACACAATAGAAAAAAAGTATTATTCAAGAACTAACTACTGTATAACTAGGTAATCTGCAAAATACAGGATCTAAACAGTCACAGGAATTTACAACACTTATTTAACCCAAGACAGATGATGAAGTAAAATGACTTGGGTGGGGAGTACAAGCAGGCTCCACCCACAGATTTACAAGAATATATGAAAGCTTTGTTGCACATGTTCACTTAAAGATTAAGAGTCAAGAGCAAAAATTTAATATTCCCACACACTGATTGGTAACTGTACAATTGGAATAGGTCCAAAGGGAAGGGTTTGCTACAACTACTGAACATTTACAGTATATGACTAATTACTTTAGATAGGAAGCCACAAATGTAGATGTATTCTTATACCACATAAAGGCAATCAATTATACACACTACATACACAAGTGGTAGGGAAAGGACTTGCACAGCCCCGTCTTACTCTTACCCTAAGCTTTCACTGAGGATGATCTAGTTGTCCAAGGTAAATAAAAATATAGCTAGTATAGTTCTCAAGATGGGCAACATTATTAATACAATGGTAAAATTGAAGGACCAAGAGCCTTAGAACCTCTGAAAAATCTGATCAAGAACAGCATCTCCTTTCTATATTTATTTCATAAGAGTTATAATCTTTCTCTGCATGTATACTGTTAGTAGGGAAGCATTTGAATCAAAACAGAGAATGTCCAAGTCGTCTCACCAAGGAACTGATCAATGAAAAAATATTCTTGAGGATGAATGCACAAAAACCTTAGTTGCACAAAAGAATGTTGTAATCAACTAATGTACATGAATAATAGAGTCGTTTTAATTATATATTCAGCAATACTTATTATTTACACCTTAAAACTATGATAAAATTTAAATACTTTGATAGTTAAGAAATAGTAAATCATCTTGTAAGTAATAAAGTACATTTTAAAACAAAAATCAGTTCCTTAACTCTTATTTAGTTAGAAAAGCATTATACAGCAAGAGACACTTGTGACATTCTCACTACTACAGATAAGTACCAGACATTTACCTGTGTGTTGGCCCTTTCAAGAGCCTGGCTACCTGACTTCGTTACTGGTAACGTGACCTGGCTACCTCACTAGGTCACCAAGTCTGGCAACTTGACCTGGTTACCTGACCTTATTAATAGGGGCAGTATATTAAGAATTCACTCCCCATTGCAAGTGTTGAACGTGAAGTTTCCTGCTTATGTCTATAGAAGGCAATGGAATCTCATTTCTTATTTACTGATGATAAAATATGAGCCCCGAGCCTTCTTGACATTGACACTAAGCAGAAATCATCACATGCAACTGCTGTTGTGGTACACAAGACACCCCTGTCTTGTATTTTTGTGTTCTCTACACTTGTGAGCAGGTGTTGGCATGGTTATATTAATGACCTGTCTGTACTTTCAAGAAGTAATCTATGAATGTACAATGCACCCACTGACATGCTTGATTACTGTATACCTTAACTATTGAAGTGCAATACAAAGCATAGATGAACACCTTGCCATCACCTTTTGTTACAATGTCATATACAATAAGCCAAACATTGTAAGTCTCTAGTTGTGATATCAATCCAGTATCTAATAGTCATAATGTTACAAGAAAATGATTAGCACGTTATAGTAGCATTAATAATTTTAGTTTGGTTTTTCAAGATTTTGAACACTGGATTTTACAGTTATCTAAATTCTTTAATACCTAAACACACAACTTCTGGCACACTAACATAAGAAGTAAAAAAAGTCCTAGCATACAGTACAAAATTCCTCGCTTAAAAAAATATAAGCTAGAAATGCATAAACTGATATTGTAGCTATTGAATGCCAGGCAAAATAAGCAATACTAATGCAAAAGTCTTAACTATGGCTGGCAAAAATAATCTAGCGGCATTGAGCAACTGCAAATGAGGTAGCAACTCATTCTCAGTCTATCATGTTATCTAAAAGCTTATAAATAAGGCCCCTCGAAAATCCAAAATATGATCAAATATGCATCTATACTGTCTAGCCAGTTGAAGTGTGCATGTATGTATGTACATGTATGCTTATCACATCATTCCAATTTTCAATGTGTGGATAAGCACTTTTTAAGACATTTATAATACATAAATGCACATCCCTACGTACATGACTTCTCCGTTAATTAATTATACTAAGACAGCTGATCAAGTATCCAACTGTATATCATAAAACAGTAATGCTTATTATTAAATAACAAAAAAGGCACAATACCGTGACTGGAACGATACACAAATAACCCGCACATAAAAGAGAGAAGTAGTAGTAGGTTGGTAGACAGCAACCACCCAGGGAAGTACTACCATCCTGCCAGATGACTGTGAAACAGAAACCTGTAACTGTTTTGCATGATGGTAGGATTGCTGGTTTCTTTTTCTGTCTCATAAACACGCTAGATAACAGGGATATCTTGCTACTCCTACTTACACTTTGGTCACACTTCACAGACATGTACATGCATATATATATATATACATACATCTAGGTTTTTCTCCTTTCTCTAAATAGCTCTTGTTCTTCTTTATTTCTTCTATTGTCCATGGGGAAGTGGAAAAGAATCTTTCCTCCATAAGCCATGGGTGTCGTATGAGGCGACTAAAATGCCGGGAGCAATGGGCTAGTAACCCCTTCTGTAGACATTTACTAAAAAAGAGAAGAAGAAAAACTTTATAAAACTGGGATGCTTAAATGTGTGTGGATGTAGTGCGGATGACAAGAAACAGATGATTGCTGATGTTATGAATGAAAAGAAGTTGGATGTCCTGGCCCTAAGTGAAACAAAGCTGAAGGGGGTAGGGGAGTTTCGGTGGGGGGAAATAAATGGGATTAAATCTGGAGTATCTGAGAGTTAAAGCAAAGGAAGGGATAGCAGTAATGTTGAATGATCAGTTATGGAAGGAGAAAAGAGAATATGAATGTGTAAATTCAAGAATTATGTGGATTAAAGTAAAGGTTGGATGCGAGAAGTGGGTCATAATAAGCGTGTATGCACCTGGAGAAGAGAGGAATGCAGAGGAGAGAGAGAGATTTTGGGAGATGTTAAGTGAATGTATAGGAGCCTTTGAACCAAGTGAGAGAGTAATTGTGGTAGGGGACCTGAATGATAAAGTAGGAGAAACTTTTAGAGAGGGTGTGGTAGGTAAGTTTGGGGTGCCAGGTGTAAATGATAATGGGAGCCCTTTGATTGAACTTTGTATAGAAAGGGGTTTAGTTATAGGTAATACATATTTTAAGAAAAAGAGGATAAATAAGTATACAAGATATGATGTAGGGCAAAATGACAGTAGTTTGTTGGATTATGTATTGGTAGATAAAAGACTGTTGAGTAGACTTCAGGATGTACATGTTTATAGAGGGGCCACAGATATATCAGATCACTTTCTAGTTGTAGCTACACTGAGAGTAAAAGGTAGATGGGATACAAGGAGAATAGAAGCATCAGGGAAGAGAGAGGTGAAGGTTTATAAACTAAAAGAGGAGGCAGTTAGGGTAAGATATAAACAGCTATTGGAGGATAGATGGGCTAATGAGAGCATAGGCAATGGGATCGAAGAGGTATGGGGTAGGTTTAAAAATGTTGTGTTAGAGTGTTCAGCAGAAGTCTGTGGTTACAGGAAAGTGGGTGCGGGAGGGAAGATGAGCAATTGGTGGAATGATGATGTGAAGAGAGTAGTAAGGGAGAAAAAGTTAGCATATGAGAAGTTTTTACAAAGTAGAAGTGATGCAAGGAGGGAAGAGTATATGGAGAAAAAGAGAGAGGTTAAGAGAGTGGTGAAGCAATGTAAAAAGAGAGCAAATGAGAGAGTGGGTGAGATGTTATCAACAAATTTTGTTGAAAATAAGAAAAAGTTTTGGAGTGAGATTAACAAGTTAAGAAAGCCTAGAGAACAAATGGATTTGTCAGTTAAAAATAGGAGAGGAGAGTTATTAAATGGAGAGTTAGAGGTATTGGGAAGATGGAGGGAATATTTTGAGGAATTGTTAAATGTTGATGAAGATAGGGAAGCTGTGATTTCGTGTACAGGGCAAGGAGGAACATCTTGTAGGAGTGAGGAAGAGCCAGTTGTGAGTGTGGGGGAAGTTCCTGAGGCAGTAGGTAAAATAAAAGGGGGTAAGGCAGCTGGGATTGATGGGATAAAGATAGAAATGTTAAAAGCAGGTGGGGATATAGTTTTGGAGTGGTTGGTGCAATTATTTAATAAATGTATGGAAGAGGGTAAGATACCTAGGGATTGGCAGAGAGCATGCATAGTTCCTTTGTATAAAGGCAAAGGGGATAAAAGAGAGTGCAAAAATTATAGGGGGATAAGTCTGTTGAGTACACCTGGCAAAATGTATGGTAGAGTTATTATTGAAAGAATTAAGAGTAAGACAGAGAATAGGATAGCAGATGAACAAGGAGGCTTTAGGAAAGGTAGGGGGTGTGTGGACCAGGTGTTTACAGTGAAACATATAAGTGAACAGTATTTAGATAAGGCTAAAGAGGTCTTTGTGGCATTTATGGATTTGGAAAAGGCGCATGACAGGGTGGATAGGGGGGCAATGTGGCAGATGTTGCAGGTGTATGGTGTAGGAGGTAGGTTACTGAAAGCAGTGAAGAGTTTTTACGAGGATAGTGAGGCTCAAGTTAGAGTATGTAGGAAAGAGGGAAATTATTTCCCAGTAAAAGTAGGCCTTAGACAAGTATGTGTGATGTCACCGTGGTTGTTTAATATATTTATAGATGGGGTTGTAAGAGAAGTAAATGCGAGGGTCTTGGCAAGAGGCGTGGAGTTAAAAGATAAAGAATCACACATAAAGTTGGAGTTGTCACAGTTGCTCTTTGCTGATGACACTGTGCTCTTGGGAGATTCTGAAGAGAAGTTGCAGAGATTGGTGGATGAATTTGGTAGGGTGTGCAAAAGAAGAAAATTGAAAGTGAATACAGGAAAGAGTAAGGTTATGAGGATAACAAAAAGATTAGGTGATGAAAGATTGGATATCAGATTGGAGAGAGAGAGTATGGAGGAGGTGAATGTATTCAGATATTTGGGAGTGGACGTGTCAGCGGATGGGTCTATGAAAGATGAGGTGAATCATAGAATTGATGAGGGGAAAAGGGTGAGTGGTGCACTTAGGAGTCTGTGGAGACAAAGAGCTTTGTCCTTGGAGGCAAAGAGGGGACTGTATGAGAGTATAGTTTTACCAACGCTCTTATAGGGGTGTGAAACATGGGTGATGAATGGTGCAGTGAGGAGAAGGCTGGAGGCAGTGGAGATGTCATGTCTGAGAGCAATGTGTGGTGTGCATATAATGCAGAGAATTCGTAGTTTGGAAGTTAGGAGGAGGTGCGGGATTACCAAAACTGTTGTCCAGAGGGCTGAGGAAGGGTTGTTGAGGTGGTTCGAACATGTGGAGAGAATGGAGCGAAACAGAATAACTTCAAGAGTGTATCAGTCTGTAGTGGAAGGAAGGCGGGGTAGGGGTCGGCCTAGGAAAGGTTGGAGGGAGGGGGTAAAGGTGGTTTTGTGTGCGAGGGGCTTGGACTTCCAGCAGGCATGCGTGAGCGTGTTTGATAGGAGTGAATGGAGACAAATGGTTTTTAATACTTGACGTGCTGTTGGAGTGTGAGCAAAGTAACATTTATGAAGGGGTTCAGGGAAACCGGCAGGCCGGACTTGAGTCCTGGAGATGGGAAGTACAGTGCCTGCACTCTGAAGGAAGGGTGTTAATGTTGCAGTTTAAAAACTGTAGTGTAGAGCACCCTTCTGGCAAGACAGTGATGGAGTGAATGATGGTGAAAGTTTTTCTTTTTTGGGCCACCCTGCCTTGGTGGGAATCGGCCAGTGTGATAATAAAAAAAATAATAAAAAAAGAGAGAAGCTTACGACGACGTTTCGGTCCGACTTGGACCATTGACAAAGTCACACTAACCAGAGGTGGAGCAGGACGGCTATATATAGGCAGGAAGAGGTGGTGGTAGTAGTAGTAGTAGTAATACAAGAGTTGTATATAATACCGACAAGATGAAATCAAGACACATGCACAACACCCGGGCATCCCCATCATAGACGTTTCTCCATCCAGTGGCTGGCTGGATGGCGAAACGTCTATGATGGGGATGCCCGGGTGTTGTGCATGTGTCTTGATTTCATCTTGTCGGTATTATATACAACTCTTGTACTACTACTACTACTACCACCACCTCTTCCTGCCAATATATAGCCATCCTGCTCCACCTCTGGTTAGTGTGACTTTGTCAATGGTCCAAGTCAGACCGAAACGTCGTCATAAGCTTCTCTCTTTTATGTGCGGGTTATTTGTGTATGCTTATTATTTTTAGTATAGCTATATTTTTAAGGCTGTTGATTGACTAGTTGAGTTATTAAGTTCTCAACAGTATTCTGGCCTTGGAATGAGTAATAAACTACAACTGTTAAGGAGGCATGTATCCAATTTAAAACTGCTGAATAACAAAGACAGTGCACTACATTTTAAGTGAAACATGATAGGACTGGAACATGGGAGGCCCGGTCATTTACTCGAGATATTTTTATGACAAGCATGTAGGACTAATTCTTGGAGAAACAATAAAACCTTTACTTCAAGTTTTTGACATATATAAGATTGAATATACTTTAATAGTTTTGTATCGTCTCTATTTTTATTCCAGTGCTTTATAGCTGATGAGAAGCAATTCTATTGAACAACAAATCTTGTTATTTTTATATATGATGGGCAGTATTAAGTATGATATTGATAATTCTAGCACAAAATTACTAGTAAGAGATCTAAAATGTCCAAGGTAGAGAGTCACCACTTACAAATTTTTTCAGAGACAGAAATCCCTAGAAATATTTAAAGTAATGAAGCCAACCATCCACACTAAAATGAAGATTTTTAAGAGATGAAAGATTGTTCAAGGAAATTCTTAATTTCATACTTTGAAATTACTGATCCAAGCATACATATTGATGCACAGCATTCTCTTTATTTGGTTATTTTGATTCGTTTCACTAGTCTTTTATTAATGTCTTTAATTGTATTCATGGCAGTATATTATACCTATGCTAACCTATTTATAATACAACTGTCTTTCACATCCCACATTAAAAAGAATAACTCTAAAAGCTGGTCTGAGATGCAACATCACCTGGCTTCACTTAATGTATTCTTAATTCATTCCTTACTCTCATTAATGCTATAACCTACTGTGTTAGAGACTGATGATACTGGTCGTAGTCCATGGTATCGAGGTCAGGCGTACGCAACTCTTCTGCTTGGTTTTCCCCTTCCAGCCACCGTCTGGACAAACTAGTCACATCAGTACCTATATCCTGTAGCAAATACAACGACTGTTATGATAAAAAGTATCTTATATCATGAATATCAAAGACCCAGTTAACCAGAACCATGATAACCACATTAGCTGAATTTGGTCTATCAAAATTACATTAAAGGACATGCACAAATTTATTATCATGCACTGCTGAAACTGGCTGAAGAAGTGTACTATAATTTTGTTTTCTCTGTAATTACGTAAATTTTTATGGCATTTGTGAAATAAACCATAGGTATAATAATTATTATGCTCATAATTATGTTAGTAATACAACTAAGATTAGTATTAGAAAGTATGGTGCTCAAGTGTATAGCAATCACTCATGAATTTAAAGTTTTTGCATAATGTAATCATAATCTTATGAATTATTACATTCAAGCATCAAATTTAGACAGTCAACTGCCACAAAGGATGTCAACATTCTGTCTAGCAAAGCAATTCTCACAAACATTCTTGCCAACTAGTACAACAACAAATTTCATTCTTTCCCAATCTTACTAACTCATTACCAATCAGGTTACAATTAAGCCTACCTTATATACCTTTGATGAGCTCTTGAGAATTTTTCTACTCCTGGACCCTGGCCATGGGCCAGGCTACTGAAGAGAGCCTATGAGGCTCAAATACAATGTACACTTTTTTTTTTATATAACTGTGGCTAAATTTTGTCCAAGTGGTTTGTCACTTTACAGTATTAACTATAAAAGTGCTGTGACCACCAGAAAATACTCTAATTATATGGTCACAGATTACTGTCTGAATTAAATTACATGAAGATGTAATATGATCAAATGTGGAAATAATAATAATAATAATATTATAGGTAATAAGTTGGTAGACAGCAACCACCCAGGGAGGTACTACCGTCCTGCCAAGTGAGTGCAAAACGGAAACCTGTAATTGTTTTACATGATAGTAGGATTGCTGGTGTCTTTTTTCTGTCTCATAAACATGCAAGATTTCAGGTATATCTTGCTACTTCTACTTACACTTAGGTCACACTACACATACATGTACAAGCATATATATACACACCTCTCTGGGTTTTCTTCTATTTTCTTTCTAGTTCTTGTTTTTGTTTATTTCCTCTTATCTCCATGGGGAAGTGGAACAGAATTCTTCCTCCGTAAGCCATGCGTGCTGTAAGAGGCGACTAAAATGCCGGGAGCAAGGGGCTAGTAACCCCTTCTCTTGTACAAATTACTAAATTTAAAAAGAAAAACTTTTGTTTTTCTTTTTGGGCCACCCTGCCTTGGTGGGATACGGCCAGTTTGTTGAAAAAAAAAAAATATGGGAAGTATAGTGCCTATACTCTAAAGAAGGTGTTTGGGATATTTGTGCACCTCTGGCAAAACAGTGAGAGTGTAAATGATGGTGAAAGTTTCTTCTTTTGGGTCACCCTGCCTCAGTGGAGATAACCAGCATATACATAAAAAAAAAAATTAGGCTATCTCACATTCATATACAGTGGTATCCAGAGTTTTGAACTGCTCCCAACTCTACCAATTATGTAAGTGTATTATTGTAAGTGCTTTTGTAAGTGTATTTTTGCGGGTCTGAAACGGACTAATCTAATTTACACTATTCCTTATGGGAACAAATTCGTTCAGTAACAGCACTCAAACAGCCTTATGGAACAAAAGTTCAAAACTCTGGGTACCACTGTACTTAAATAGTGAATTTATTCATTCATGACCAAACTGCTTAAGTTTTTAAAATTTGATAATTTATGAACTTAAGACAATTTGGTTTTCCTTGCGAGGTTGTATATGACATCCAACATAACCTTAACCTCAGTGAAGCAATAATGCATAATTTCTATCAAACTTGTATATTAGCTTGTTTTAAGTCATGTTCCTGGCCACACACTGGTTCTCGTCACCATTATGCTCACCGAGATTAATCTTATGCTCAAGAGCTGCTTTTATCCACCAATTTCTCTCCATGGGTACATGCACACAAGGAAGCCCCATTTGGTTGACTACTATAATTCACCATTGCTATATCACCCATTTGTTGAACACTACCTTCCCATTCTGCCTCACATTCCAACTGTTTTTCACCTACCATCAGTCACACTATCACTGTCTTGCCAAAGGCACACAGATACAAAAATTTAGATGTCACTCTAAATGGCAAATATCCCAAACCCCTCCTTTACAGTGCAGGCACTGTACTTTCCACCTCCAGGACTCAAGTCTGGCTAACCAGTAATAGCCAGACTGTGGGAGGGAGTGCCAGGGTCCTGATGGTACTTGCTTCCAGCCTGTTTGCTTGGGTTCACCTTTATTTTTGGACCTTAAAGACAAATCACTGGCCTCCATATGGCAGAGTCTGATAACTCAAGAGATATGCCTGAGGCTGACAGTGGTCAGAAATAACATATTTAGCGACCCCCTTCCCCCCCCCCCCCCGTACAGATTACTAAAAATAAAAAGAATTTATTATTTATGAGCATAAAAACCATGCAGTGGACAGTGAAATATCACGGTTCTGGTTAACAACAATTAATAATAGTCGAAATCACAAAGTATAGTTACTCTGTACTGTATGAAAAAAAAAAAGACTTTTAAATTTAACAGAAATTTCTTAAGAGCTATTTAAACTTATGGAAAAACCAAATGCAGCTCTGTCAAGAGCTGCATTCTCCTTCTTTTATGAGTGGGAAATCACTTGGCCAGAAATAAACAGTGCAAAAGCTTTATCTATGCAAGCCTTCTTATAATCTACTCCAGTTATCAAAGAAATTTATTATATTTAAAGTGACAAAATAGTAATTAATAAAAAGAATCTGTACACTTTTATGCACACCTTATGTATATGAGAATTTAATAGTCACACGTATCATGTTGGAGGTCACATGCCAAAAACTTGGTTAAAAACATAATATTAACTACATCTAATGGGATTTTACAACACTTAATTCATTATACCAAACAAAGCACAACACTAAACCTAGAGAATATAACTCAAAGCATCAGAAAACATGGGTTATGTGTAAACATTAGAAGCCACAGAACAAAACATGTGCCAAAATAGAGGCATGCAACTACACTTACAGTTACCTTCAGTGATAAGTCTGGGTTAGGTGGAGTAGCAGTGGTGGTAAGAGAAGAGGGATGCTTTGGCAGACATTGTTCCACTGAATCTACCATTGTGTCCAAAGCATCAGGCTCTGATGTAGTGGGAGTTGAGGATCCAGTGGAAGACCCCTTTCCCTATGAAGTTCAGGAGAACTCGTTTTGGGGTTACACCATTTTATTATTAGGAGAGTTGGAGTTAGTGGAATCATTAGATTTCCTTGTTACTAATAAACCAGTCTTAGAATGCAAGTTATTAATGTGATAAGGAATATATCTAGCACCAATGATTTTTCTTTGAGTTTTACAAATAGCAGTTAGGTAAATGTAGAAAAAATAGTGCTAACACATGCATGTGTGTGTGCACGCATGTGTGTGTGTGCACGCATGTGTGTGTGTGCACACGTGTGTGTGTGTGTGTGTGTGTGTGTATATAGTAATTACCAATTTGAGCTTGCAGGGGTTGTTATTATGATTATTATAATATTCTTGAAAAGTGCTAGGCCCAAAAGGGTCATTCAGCACTCTGTGGGTGAATGAGCCCTAACTCTTTGTCTCACCTTCTAACTTTTGACATTAAATAACTATTATAATACATCAACGAACCCCAGTGTAGATTCAGCTTTCATGGGATCAATAACCCGTCAATGCCATTTCATTTTTATCTTAAGCCAAGAGCTGTTATCTTACCTCAGTTCATATCAAAGCCCAGTTTAATCTAATATATATGACCACCCTCCCTGGGATGCCATCCACAACGACCAGCTACCTACTTATTATTCGTTGTACAAGGGAAACAGGTGTAAAGGCACATGGCCCAATGTTTCTATTCACACCAGGATTGCACCAGAGTCCACTCAGCTGTGAACCGAAGGTGCTGCCACTTGAGCCTCATCATTTGCAAAAGAGAAATGTTAACTGAAATCCCTGTGGGTTCAGTGTACAATTTAAAAGAATGCCCTCCTGAACTTGTTGCACCCCTAATAAAGAGCCCATCATTGTCTTCCCAAGCAAAATGCTGTACCAATATAAGCCTGTTCAGCACATTGTCTTCATACCTATACTTGCCAGCATTACATTTGTACGTCCCGTTCGTCCTAACAGCGCAATAACACTCGAGTCTTTATACGGTAGAAACTCGACAAAACCCCAGAAAGCTTAATGTATTCATGGCCTGATACAGCTCTACCCTCAGCAAAATACTGTCTCAATAAAGAGTCTGTTCTACATATTTTAATGTCCAAAACATAATTAAGTTAAAGAATGAGAAAGATGATATGCAATGGGAAGTACAATGCCATCACTTTAAAGGAGGGGTTTGGGATATTGGCAGTTTGGAGGGACATCTAAACTGTTGTATCTGAGTGCCTCTGCAAAGACAGTGATTATGTATGAGTGATGGTGAAAGTGTTGAATGATGAAAGTTTTTTCTTTCTTTCTATTTGGGTCGTCCTGCCTCGGTGGGAACAGCTGACATGTTAAAAAAAAAAAAAAAAGTAATACAAAATACCATGTGTGATGACTGAAATAGCTGCTAAATAGTATGTTCATGCTTTTTCTTTTTTCTTAAAATTATGACAGGGTGTTGCCAAATGAGAGCTTATTTTTATGATATGTCTCAAAACAATTCACCTCTTTCCTGCACAATGTACCTTCAACCCTACAGAGGCCCCTTTGGCAAGGATCCAGTGCTGAAAGTAGTTTTTGCCTTGGACTCTTTAAAAAGTCAAGAAAATTCAGCTGCAAAGAGTGACTGAGTTAGATCACTCATCTCTGCAAGTGCCGCAACACGAACGATGCAAACATACTCTTTAAATTACCAAAAATGTTAGGTAAAAGACACAGGAACAACTAAAAAGGCATTTATTACAGCTATGTTTCACTTGCAGGAGCTTTATCAGGTCAATGCAAATAACACAAGGACACACAATATATAAAGGGAACAAAATGAGGTGCGAGAGATGGGGCATAATCAAAAAGTCATGGTAGTAGTAGCAAATGTGGCAGCAGTGGTAGCAGAAGCGACTTTTTATTGGGCGATGGCAAAATCTATCATTTTAAGTGTGAGAGCAGGGTAATATTTTGTGAAGGGATACAGGGAAACCAGTTAGCCAGACTCAAGTCTTGGAGGTGGGAAGTACAATGCCTGCAAGTTAAAGCAGGGGTTTGGGATATTGGCTGTTTGGAGTGACATCTAAACTGTTGTAGCTGAGTGCCTCTGCAAAGACAGTGATTATGTGTGAATGATCGTGAAAGTGTTTCTTCCTGTTTTGGGTCACCCTGCCTTGGTGGGAGATGGCCGACGTGTTGGAAAAAAAAAAATCAGGTATACACACTGTTGGAGCATGAGCAAGATAACATGATAGGATTCAGGGAGAAATGGTTAGCTGGACTTGAGTCCTGGAGGTGAAAGAAAGAATGGTGCCTATACTCTAGTCATGTATAATGTCAGCATGCTTCTGGGAAGACAGTGATTGAATGAATGATGGTGAAAGTGTTTCTTCTTTTTTAGGTCATCCTACCTTGCTGGGGGACAACTAGCTAAAAAAAAAGGGGGGGGGGGAGGTGGATGGGTGAAGACAACCAGTTAAAAAAAAGGGGGAAAACCAGTTATAAAAATAAAGTCAGCAAGAAACCTAGGGGCACTTCTAAGAGAACACATGTGTGTGCAAATGCAACAACAGGAACAATAAAGTGTGTACAACACTACTATCTCCAGCCACCTGATGAAATGGAATGACACCCACTTAGTCTTAAGAAACAAGATACCTGCAAATGAAAATGCGCAGAAATGGTATTAATCTCCACTGCAGATACAGTTACACAGAACAAAGGCAACTTCATCTCTGCAACATTAGCAAGAATCCTCCTAAAAACCATAAAACCTACTATCACCTGACAAATGGTCTCTTCTACTACTGCCAATATTACATCTACCAACACAACTATGATGTCTTGATTAAGCCCTGCCTGACACACCTCACTGTTTTCTTCACATACCATCTGTATTCTTATATTGTCCATTACCTTGATATATCCCCTACTCAAGAAAATAGTCAGAATAAATGTTTTATAAGCAGCCTGTGTCCATTTACCAAACATAACGATGTATGATCATAATGTACAAACTACTACTGTACAGGGAATAAACAAGGAAGACTAAATGAAATTTGGCAAGAGAATCTAGATGAAGGAGACATGAATGGAAGGGTGACAAATGAAAAAATGAGCCAAGCAATTGCACAGCAGATGCAAGCTCTGACAGGGCTTCTAAAGTAAACAAGTGTATCAATATACGTCAGTTTTTTTTTCCAAGTTAGGTGGGCTTAAAAGTTACAGCTCATTGCCTCTCCGAAACTGTTCCATTTTTAACTGACAGACTTTATATACACTTGCTTTAACGCTCAAACACACTGCAGTACTATTACCTTGGTAACTCTGTCTTTTTATATACAGCAGGTTGATTTGTAAAAGCTTATACGATTCATTTCAACAAATCAGTTTCACAAAATATTATAATTCCTTATTAAAATCTAGCCCTTTGGATAAAAAAAAAAAATTGTTTTGTCCCTTCTTTCTGATCTTTCATTAACACTATGACCTTATAAAATTCTCCAATTTTAACTTGTCCAATTTGCAATTTCTTTGAAAAACTCTCCTTCCTCAGGTCCAATAGCAAAGTAACAGTATGGGAATACTGTATAATGGTGTTCCACAGGAAATGCACTATTTAGGCCCACCCAACTAATTGTGCTTTTATCACTTGTGAATCTAAGGCTGCACAACCATATGGTACTAAAGATAACCTTCTAAAATGCCAAACTAAACAGCATGAGTATTTGCTAACAATCTGCTAAGCACGCTAAAATAAAACTACCATTAAGAAATTATCTAGATAAAAACTACGGCAATTCACATTCATGTATCAGAATTTAAAATTATCTGGTTACCAAGTATAGCCAGATCAAGCAAGAAATTCTGATGGGAAGAATCGTCCAAATCTTGGACAACTTGGCATACAAACTAGTTACAAGTACAGTATCTGGAAACAATAAAATATTGAAATTATCCCACAGGCAAAAGTCAAGCTCAGACTAGTATAAGTAGTAAAATACTTTACTGTGAAAATATTAAATCCCATAAAATTAGAGAATGAAAAATATAGTTTGCACTGAAAATACACTTACTCCTTTCACAACAGCCTGCATAAAGGCTTCCTTCCCAAGCTTTTGTCGTTGTTTGTTCATAGCCTGCTCCATTTTTCTCTTCTCCGCCTCTATTCTGCGACGTTTTTCTTCCAGTTTCAACCTCACATTGTGGAGTTCTGAAGCCATGACTTGTGGCTCCATATTTTCATCTGCAATAATATTAAAAGTAAGAACTGATAACATGCAAAATTATATTTATGCTTAGAATCTTGGAAGGAAAAATGATCAATGTATTAAGAAAAAGGGGGGGGGGGAGAGAGAGAGAGAGAGAGAGAGAGAGAGAGAGAGAGAGAGAGAGAGAGAGAGAGAGAGAGAGAGAGAGAGAGACAGAGAGAGAGACAGAGAGAGAGAGAGAGAGAGAGAGAGAGAGAGAAGAGAGAGACAGAGAGAGAGACAGAGAGAGAGAGAGAGAGAGAGAGAGAGAGAGAGAGAGAGAGAGAGACAGCAGACAGACAGACAGAGACAGAGCAGACAGAGAGAGAGAGAGAGAGAGAGAGAGAGAGAGAGAGAGAGAGAAAGAGAAGAGAAGAGAGAGAGAGAGAGAGAGAGAGAGAGAGAGAGAGAAGAGAGAGAGAGAGAGAGAGAGAGAGAGAGAAGAAGACAGACAGAAGAGAGAGAGAGACAGAAGACAGAGAGAGAGAGAGAGAAGAGAGAGAGAGAGAGAGAGAGAGAGAGAGAGAGAGAGAGAGAGAGAGAGAGAGAGAGAGAGAGAGAGAGAGAGATAGAGAGAGAGATAGAAAGAGATGAGAGAGATAGAGAGAGATAGAGAGAGATGAGAGAGAGATAGAGAGAGATGAGAGAGATAGAGAGAGATAGAGATAGACAGAGATAGACAGATAGATAGCGGCAACTTGTTGAAAATAATATACAGTGGACCCCGTTACGATTTTAATCGTGAGAGGGCTCATCGTTATCGAATAATGTTATGCAGATTAATTTTCCATAGAAATAATGGAAATAAAATTAATCTGAAGGCTAAAGTATGAAAAAAATTTTTACCACATGAAATGTTAATTTAATACACAAACTGAAAAGGCATGCAATTAGACACTTACTTTTATTGAAGATCTGGTGATGATTGATGGGATGGGAGGAGGAGAGAAGAGTGTTAGTGTTTAGAGAGATCCTTCATAGACAGTGTGAGTCTTTCTGAGTTACTTCCTTCTTCTTAATGCCCTAGGACACTTCAGAGTCACTGGACCTCTGTGCAACAAATCTGTCCATAGAGCTCTTGACCTCCGTTCTTCAAGACTTTCCTAAAATGAGGCATAACATTGTCATTGAAATAGTCACAAGCAGACAAACAGCTGTGTCAGGTGATTTTCATCTATAAAGGTTTGCAGTTCAAACCACTCTGCAACATTTCCTTAATCTTTGAAGTAGGCACAATGGATTCCACAACTGGCAAGAGCTTCTCAGGTTAGCCCAAACCCTTCAAAATCTTCTTAATTTCCATACTAATTCTCACTTTTACCACAGGGTTGGCACTGAAGTTTCTTGGGGCCCATGGTCATATTTTCAGAAACACCACGAAAACACTGTAATGATCAGAATATTCCGAGTGTATGCTTGGATGTTACGGAGGCTGGCAGGTAAACAATGGGAGGCGGCACATGTGAGGGACATTGGAGCGTCTCGGAGAGATCGGTATGCGGGTTTTAATGGTATGGAGGCAAAATTTGCGATAAGAGAATGTTATGCGGAAAAATAGCTATCGATGCCATGTATTGAGGTCCATGTATATATATATATATATATATATATATATATATATATATATATATATATATATATATATATATATATATATATATATATATATATATATATATATATATATATATATATATATATATATATATATATGACAGAAGAAAGAGAGAAAAGAGAGAAAGAGAGAAAAGAGAGAAAGAGAGAGTCCACTTGAGGACAGCGTGAAACAAGCTTTTATGCCACAAGGCGGGCAGAAAGCAGCAACTTCACTCTGGCTGTACCCTTCTCAGAACATCACTCCATCTGAGATCGTATATACCCAGGATGACTCGAGTATGGAACACATTCAGTACAGCATAATGATGTCACGAGATAAAGTCAGTTGATCAAATGAAAATGCTGGCCGACGGCTCCAACTTCATCCTGTTCCCTACTTGTATGTCTCATAACAATAAAATGCTTTCAAATGAGCTGATGCAGGTAACAGCTCTTAGCTTGCCAATAAAGTTAGGAATCCTTAACCTTGTCAAACCCTGTGTATAAAAAAAAAAAAAAAAAAAAGATAGAGAAAGATAAAGAGAGAGGTAGAGATAGAGAAAGAGTGAAAGACAAGATTGAAAGAAGAGCAAGAATGAGCAAATAGCAAGGATAAAGAGATGCAACCAAGTTATTTAAAAAATATATGCCTATACATTGATAGGAAAAACAGTAAATGAAAATCATGGACTAGAACTACAAATATAATTGCACTACTACTGCTACTTCACTACCAGCCATAGCAAGCACAGTATCTATAATTAATACTATCAACTCTGCTACACAACACTGCACCATGGATACCATTACCCACAGTCACTAGAAGAATCCTATATCTGCAAAGTTTACATCTATTTGATTCTTAAAGGACTGAACTGTTTTGGTGCTAACAATTTCAGGGGAAAAAACTGTCCTCTACAACACTTTCAAAAAAAAGTTCTTATCCACATTTATGATCCACTGCCTGTCAGGGAGTTTCATACTACTGTTTTGTATTATGCCATCACACTGCATGCTAACAAGATATTTTTGCTAGTGTAATTAATGAATATGTTTAGTTTCTTGAAGGTTTTAATGAAACTGCATCATAGCTTCTTTTTTATACCCGTAAACAGGTCAGGTACTTAAAAAAAATTTCATGTGTCATCTTTCTTAATGAAGATACAAGTTTTATCTTTCTATGCATCATCTTAAGATTATCATGTTTTACATGAGTTACTAGCCAAAGTTATACATTACATTCAAGGTGGGGAGGTTTGATAAGAACATTATATACTGTTAGCATTGTGTCAGGGTAGACCTTTTTATTATATACCACATTGGATATACGTATTGTAATGCAATGTGGAGGGAGAGTGGAATGACAGGCAGTGATGCAGAGAGAGGTTGAAGGAAAGGAGAAAGGAGGAAAGATGAAAGAAGGAAAGGGAGGAAGTGCCAAACCTGTAGGAATCATACAGTGCATTTAAGAATAAGAGGAAATCAGACTAGATCCAAGGAAAGGGAGAGTAGCTCATATTCTTTAAAGGGGCAGGAAGCACGTTGTAAAATTAAGAAACCAAAGAGAATATTGATTGATTAAATGAGAACTTGCCTGCAGCTGATTACATGATCCTCATTCCTAGTTGTAAGACTTTATAATAACTGCACTCAACATTGCCGAGTCCCAGACCAGGGTTGCTGTTGGCATTGCTAAACATAGGCAAGTTAAGGCTCATAGCCTGGCTAATCAAAAACTACCTAACAAAACTTATGTTCCCACATCAAGACAGCCAGGGGTCTGTAGGTTATAATTCCCTTATCTTCAAAGTATGTTTAAAATCCTTAAACTTTCTGGGGTTTCAGCTCTCTCAGTGTAATTATGGGACCCATGCTTTTTATTAGAGGGAGGATTTTCCACCACTAGTAAGCCTCCTATTCTCATCAAAATGAATATGAAAATTTACATTTATACCAACTAGATTATTATTATAATCAAAAAGAAGCGCTAAGCCACAAGGACTATACAGCTATACCAACTAGAAATTTCAGGTATAAATTAGGATACATACAGTACATCTTTCTTGCTTGCACTACAGAAAATGCAATTTAGGTGATCTGAAGCAATCTCATTAATTCAGATACCTTATTTTATGTGGCAGTGAAACTACTGTGTACATTCCTGGGATCTTCCTTAAAGGTGAGCTGCTACTATACTGCGGTACTCCAGTTTGTGGAGTACAAGTGCCTTGAAAGTTACCAGTATGTGAAGTACAAGTGCCTTTGAAGTTAATCAATATTCTTGCATTTCATATTTTAAGGAAAATTATGCATTTCACATAATTATTATTTTATTTCTTTTACTGTGAGTTCTCAGTCATTTTGAGTATTGGATTCATTTCCTTACAGAATACAGTTATGGCACCACCTTGACTATGTTCTATCTCCACGATGAGTATTTCCTGTTTGACATCACCTAACATTTGAGGCTTCCACAATTTTTCTGATTCCCATGTGTTCAAGGTTACATTTTTTCCATGCATACCCAGGTGCATTCCCTTCATTTCTATATCTTTCTATTGCCCATTCCTTCTCTCTCTTCCCAATTCTTCCCCTGTTCTTCCTTCTCCACTGTATTTTATTTAATTGACTCTTATCTCTGCTTTCAACTTCCTCTAAATTGTTGTGCATAACATGAGCTTGGAAAAAGTTTCTGTTTCTCAGAACTAGATCCGTGTACTTAGTACAGTCCAGCATTAAGAAGTTGCTACCAACAATACTCAGTTCTAGCAAATGTAGCACCTTGCTATTAATATCAATTGCAGCCACTATAACAAAAGCACTGACACATTAGAAAACAATCACAATATAAGAACAAATATATGTGGCATGCAAAATTGTCTAAAATTTGATCCAAATCAGAAGTTACAAGTCATCATAATACAGTACATAAAGCAGCTGCCATGTCAATCATGCAGTGTAAATTCTTCAGCATCAGAAATCTGTATTTTTGCCAATCAGAAAAATCTACCTTAAACTGGAGGTATTAGAATAACAATACTTTCCAACTGGTGCCTTTTGTGGAGGATAAAAAGCAAAATTAACTCTGGCAAACCACAACAATGGTCCAATCAACTGTTGCTGAAGTTTATTCCAAACAAGCATGAGGTAATGAGGATGCGAGCTGGAAAAGACAACTGATTACAATGTATAGTATTACCCTGGGGGTGGACATCACATGCAACACCTCTACCAAGGTCCTAATAAACCAAACATGAACAGAGTATGATAAACATTAACTGTACTGCAATTGTAAGAAGTGCTTTCAGGAACAAACAGGGAAGCATTCAAGACATATAACACCATATTTAAGAGGCTAATTTTAAGTATTCATTACCAACAGTCTGTACCTATTACAGCACAGTTTTTTTTTTTTTTAAACACGTTGGTCGTTTCCCACCGAGGCAGGGTGACCCAAAAAGAAAAAAACTTTCATCATTCAACACATTACCATCATTCATACATAATCACTGTCTTTGTAGAGGCACTCAAATATGACAGTTTAGATATCACTCCAAACTGCCAATATCCCAAACTACTTTAAAGTGCTGGCATTGTACTTTCCACATCCAGGACTCAAGTACAGCTAACCAGTTTCCCTGAATCACGTACGCTTGCTTGAAGTCCAAGCCCCTTGCCCAAAAAAACCTCCTTTACCCCCTCCCTCCATCCTTTCCTAGGATGACCGCTACCCTGCCTTCCTTTCCCTACAGATTTATATGCTCTCCAAGTCATTCTACTTTGTTCCATCCTCTAAATGACCAAACCACCTCAACAACCCCTCTTCAGCCCTCTGACTAATACTTTTATTAACTCCACACCTTCTCCTAATTTCCACACTACAGATTCTCTGCATAACATTTACACCACACATTGCCTTTAGACACGACATCTCCACTGTCTCCTCCTTGCTGCAGAATTTACAACCCATGCATCACACCATTATACTCTAGTACATTTCCTTCTTTGCCTCTATGGATAACGTTGTCTGTCTCCAGATACCCCAAAGCACCACTCACCTTTTTTCCCTTCATAAATTTTATGGTTAACCTTGTCCTTCATAAACCCATCTGCTGACAAGTCAACTCCCAAATATCTGAACACATTCACTTCTTCCATACTCCCTCCAATGTGATATCCAATTTTTCTTTATCTAAACTGTTTGATACCCTCATCATCTTACTCTTATCTATGTTCACTCTCAACTTTCTTCCTTTACACACTAACCTTTGCAACTTTTCTTTAGGCACAGTACCATCAGCAGAAAGTAACTATATCAACTCTCATTTTGTATTTGATTCCCCATAATTTAATCCCACCCCTCTCCCCAACACACTAGCATTTACTTCTTTTACAACCCCATCTATAAATATGTTAAACAGCCATGGTGACATTATACATCCCTGTCTAAGACCTACTTTTACTGGGAAGCAATCTCCCTCTCTCCTACACACCCTAACCTAAACCTCACTATCCTCATAAAAACTCTTTATAGCATTTAGTAACTTACTACCTATTCTATACACTTTCAATATCTGCCACATTGCACAAAGTATTATTAAAAAAAAATCAGATTTTGATTTTTTGTTATATTTTAACTGTATGGATTAGAAGAAACAGATATGCCTTGTTAGTGAAATAGCCCAAGGACAGAAGTGATCATGACCATGGGATGCATAATTAAGTACATAAGGACAAACTGACAAGAGACCAAAACAAGAGGCACAAATGGTAGTTAAACACCCAGATGAGGAACAGGGACACTAGTCATTTTTTTCCAGTACAACAATAATGAACAAATGGAATAAGCTAGGTAATGTAGTAGAGATAAGCACCACAGCCAGACTGTGGTATTTATGTTTGACTGTTCTGGCTGACCAGATTGTGAACCAGGATGCCAGGTCCAAAACAGAGCTACTGGGATAATTTCCAGAATCACCGCCAAGTAGACCAACAATTTAATTTAAATCCAGTATAAAAACAAGATAAAATAAATATGGGTACATAAAATACTAAAAAATATTCAATAACCATCCAGGGAACTGTTACTATTCTGTCATTTGAACGTGAAATCGATGTGTTGAAATTTTGTCTTCTGGCAGGATTGCTGATCTTTTCTTTGTTTCATGAACATGCAAGACAAGTAAAATAAACAAACTTCTACTTACATCCAGCATACAATTATATTATGATCTGGGACTACACCAAGGGCACAATAATCACCAGAATTGTTAACGTATCTAACTCATGTCTGAAGGCATAACTCAGTTCAAACTGAATCAAGGCTACATGTATCAGATATTATAAATGTGAGGGTGGCCAGTGTGTGTGTAGGAAGGCCAGGTGTATAGGTCCCAAGCTGCAGGTACCAAAGCTGCACAATTATCATGCAACAAACCGGTGCTTATTCTCAAAGTTTATCAGTAGATGGTTCCGGTGTGTGAGAATGGTGCACCAGATCATGAGCATCTATTAGGTTTAGGAAAATTTACGTATCTCCTCAAAAGGTAGAGTGATGAGATATCAGATGGTTCCAGTAATCTCTCCTGGTTCTTGCTTAATTATAATAATTATGGTAATGGGGAGTGCTTAGCCCATGGGAGTTAAATTACTTGGTAATGGGAGGCAATCAGGTGTGATCCAAGCAAGGGAAGAGTAGCTCTAGTTCCTTTGAGCTAGAACCCCTCACCAGCAATGAGTGCTCTCTTCCCCTTGTTCAAAAAGCATACCCACTTGCTCACCAGTTCTACCCAGAATGATCGGCAGTATGTAATAATAAAATAAATACTCATCTTTGGCAACAAATATATCACACAGTTAGACCAGGAAAGAGAAGTAGTGCGTAATGGAATACCATTGTTATGCAAAACATTACGAAAAGTAGGAAGATGTTGCAAAGGAAACTGAAAATTATAAGAGATGGTACGTATATTCAAATGACAAACAAGCCATCTTATACCATATAGGGAAGGGATCTCTTGTCAGACTGCCTGCTGCTGGTAAGCCATTATATATCACTGAAATATTGCTATAAATATATGATCTTGAATTTATATAAAAGTAATCATTCTAAAACTTAATTCTCAAAACAGGTATTCCATTCTTAAACCACATAATAACAGAAGAAGCTGCAAGATGTAGGTACAAGGAAAATTAAGCATTTAACCTATTCTTCCAACCTGGAGAGCATTTACCCATTCTTCAAACCTAGACAGGCCACAAACTGTCCCAAATTTGGACTGTAATACAACTGACTAACCGGTATTTGGTAGCATGAATCAAAGGTAAAGTACTAAGCTTCCAGTACCAGGGTGGATTCAAAGCATATGGCTCAGAGACAACCAGACCATGAAGGCAGGAAATTGCACAAACTGAGCAAACAGTATGCAGAAACTAGACTGAGCATTAAATATCAACAAAAGCTTCCCACAAACCATAGATTAACCTTTTCAATGGATCATTTTTTCACCCTGTTGGCTCCAACTTGCATCATTTTGCCAAGGAAAAAAATATAATGCTCATGTAAGCTTTGGTTTACTTTAAGAGGCTAAGGTTTTCAAGTCTGGCATAAAACTTCCTTAAAATCATTACTTAAAAATATTTGAACAGACTAACACACAAGGCCATAAGAATTCCCAAAATACATTTATTGTATGTTAACTTACAGCATCACAATCCTTTATTTACATTATGTATCAATCAACTGAAGTTAGGATAAATTTAGTCATCTAAATATAGTTAATTTGGGCAAAAACAATTCACTCTTAACGCTCTTATAATGTATCAGATTCAGTGTTTACATTGTTTTCTACAAAAATGCAAGTACATAAAAAATGAAATTTATATATAGTGATGCATCATTATTCTTCCATCTAAGATAACTAAATTACTAATTTACTTCACTAATACACCTACCATCCGACTTACGACCTGCTCGACTTATGACCACTCGACTTACGACCGTGTTTTTTATGCCAAATTTCTAGGAAATAAACACCTATTTGTGTTGTACACAGCGTTTATCCTAAGCTTTACAGTATAAAATACAGTACTAACAACATAAAAAGTAAAGTAAAACATGAAATACCAAAATAAAACAACAAAATGAAGTCATTACAAAAATGTGATGTTGATATTCAGTAGTAAAGTTCGACTTACGACCATTTCGACTTACGACCGGTTTCTCGGAACCGAACTCGGTCGTAAGTCGGATGGTAGGTGTATATAACTAAAATAAAATACAAAAAACAATAAAAACAGATGAGGACAAGGAAAGGTTCCAAAGGGATCTGGACAAATTACAAAAGTGGTCAGATACTAATAGCTGGAATTCAACTCCAGTAAATTTAAGGTTATGAAGATTGGTGAAGGAGCAAGAAGACTAGAAACAGAGAACAAACTAGAGGGGACAGAGTTGGGAAAGAAAGACTTGGGAGTTAGCCAGAGTTCACATCAGCCGAATAACCTCTGCAGCCAATGTCCATCTGGCAAATCTATGAGTAGCCTTCAGGAATCTCACCCCAAGTCATTCTGTGCCCTTTACACAACATATGTCAGGCCCCTCTTCAAGTAAGCAGCACAAGTATGGAACCCACACTTGAAAAAGTATGTTAAGAACCTGGAGAAAGTGCAGATATGCAACAAGGCTTGTTCATGAGCTAAGGAGCATGAACTATGAGAGGTTAACAAATCTGGACCTAATGACATTGGAGAACAGAAGAACCAGGGAGGATATGACAGCAACATACAAAATACTCAAGGGAAATGATATGGTCGACAAAGACAGGCTGTTTGAGAGGTGAGAAATGTGAACTCGGGGACACTACTTGAAGCAAAAGTCACAGATGAGTGACAAGGATGTTAGAAAATATTTGTCTCAGAGTGATCAGGAAGTGGCATGATCTTGTTGAGGAAGTGGTGGGGGCAGGCTTCATACATAGTTTTAAGAACAGGTATGACAGGGCCCAAAAGGCTGAGGGGGAGTGAATCTGAAGAGTTGCAAGAGGTAGGCCAGGATCTGTGAATAGACCCCTGCAACCACAATTAGGCGGCGAGGAGGAGGAGGAGGGAGAGGAGGAGGAGGGAGAGGAGGAGGAGGAGGGAGAGGAGGAGGGAGGGAGGGTGGGAGGAGGGAGAGGAGGGAGAGGAGGGGGAGGAGGGAGAGGAGGGAGGGAGAGGAGGGAGGGAGGGAGGGAGGGAGGGAGGGAGGGCAGGGAAGAGGGCAGGGAGGAGGGAAGGGAGGAGGGGAGGGAGGAGGGTAGGGAGGAGGGCAGGGAGGGATGGAGGGAGGGATGGAGGGAGGGAGGGAGGGAGGGAGGGAGGGAGGGAGGGAGGGAGGGAGGAGGAGGGAGGGAGGAGGAGGGGGAGGGAGGAGGAGGGAGGAGGAGGAGGGAGGAGGAGGAGGGAGGAGGAGGAGGGAGGAGGAGGAGGGAGGAGGAGGAGGAG
Organism: Cherax quadricarinatus; assembly: GCF_038502225.1. Lineage (NCBI taxonomy): Eukaryota > Metazoa > Arthropoda > Malacostraca > Decapoda > Parastacidae > Cherax > Cherax quadricarinatus. Next base: position 9,358,404 of record NC_091369.1, read on the forward strand.
GAGGAGGGAGGAGGAGGAGGGAGGAGGAGGAGGGAGGAGGAGACAGGAGGAGGGAGGAGGAGGAGGGAGGAGGGCGGAGGAGGAGGAGGGAGGGAGGGAGGGAGGGAGGGAGGGAGGGAGGGAGGGAGGAGGGAGGGAGGAGGGAGGAGGGAGGAGGGAGGAGGAGGGAGGAGGGAGGAGGGAGGAGGAGGGAGGAGGAGGGAGGAGGAGGGAGGAGGAGGGAGGCGGCGGGAGGAGGAGGAGGAGGAGGAGGAGGAGGAGGAGGACGAGGAGGAGGAGGAGGAATGGGCATGTGATGAGTGGGGTTCCACAAGGTTTACAACTTGGAGCAGTGCTGTTTCTGGTGTATAAAAATGACATGACATGAAATAGAAGTCCCAGACCTGAGGGGTATGAGAGAAGGTTAGAGAAGCTAAACCTGATGACATTAGAAAACAGAGGACCAGAGGTGACACAATTACAATGTAGAAAATACCAAAAGAAACTGACATTGTGAATCTATTCGAGAGGCGGGTCTCAGGTACACAAGAGCATAGCTGGAAGTTAAAACCATAAATGAGTCTCAGAGATGTCAGGAAATAACTCTTCAGCCTTAGAGTAGTCAGCAGGTAGAATGACTTAAATAGTGTAGTGGTAGGAAGCAGGTTCCACACACACACATTTAAGAATAGGTATGATAGGGCTCATGCAGCCAGGAGTGTGTACCCAGTAATGGTCAGTGGAGAAGCAGGGAGAGCCGAGGCTCCACCCCTAAAAGACAGGCAACAGGGATGTCAAAAAGTATTTTTTTTTTAGTCTGAGTGTGGCTGAAAAGTGGAATGACCTCGTTGAGGAAGTGGTAGATTCAGACTCCATACACAGCTTTAAGAGAAGGTATGCTAGGGCCCACAAGGCCAAGAGGGGGTGACTCTGGCAAGCAAGAAGTTGAGAGGTTGGGTCAGGAGCCTTCAACTACATATAGGCAAGCACATATAAGGGAGGACACACACACCCACTATATTCTATTTTCAACATATAGCATATCAGTTATCTACACATTATAATACCCATTCTTACAATTTTTGTAGTACGTATTACCTACTTTCTCCATTGGAAGGTGGAACAGAATTCCTCCTCTGTAAGCCATGCATGTCGTAAGAGGCAGCTAAATTGTTAAATTTTAAGAGGGAGATTTTAGTTTTCTCTTTAGGTCATCCTGCCTTGTTGGGATATGGCCAATAAGTTGAAAAAAAAAAAATTAACTACTCACAAATATGAACTAGAAATATGTGGTCTTGGAGCTGCAATTAGGGACTGGGAAGTCTTTCCTGACAAAAGCATAATCAAAGTCTAGATTGGTGGACAGTGAGTGAAGTGAAGGGAGAGGCAGGAGGAGAGAAAATAGTTATCTTAAGTTTTCATCTCATTTAATCATGAATTCATCACATTTTCCAATTTGTATACACTGTATATTTTGGTGAGATAAGTAAGAGGTATAACATCTTTTAGGAGTGAAGAAAAGCAGGATGTGAGTGTGGGGGAGGTGCTTGAGGCATTATGTAGAATGAAAGGGGGTAAAGCAGCTGGAACTGACGGGAGCATGACAGAAATGTTAAATGCAGGGAGGTTAAACAGTGTTGGAGTGGTTGGTATTTTTATTTAATAAATGTATGAGAGAGAGGAAGGTACCTAGGGATTGGCAGAGAGCATGTATAGTTCTTTTAAACAGGGAAGGGGGACAAAAGAGATTGTAAAAATTATAGGGGAATAAGTTTACTGTGTATACCAGGAAAAGTGTACGGTAGGGTTATTACTGAAAGAATTAAAGGTAAGACAGAAAGTAGGATTGCAGATTAGCAAGGAGGCTTTAGAGTGGGTAGGGGATATGTTGATCACGTGTTTATATTGAAGCATATATGTGAACAGTATTTAGATAAAGGTAGGGAAGTTTTCATTGCATTTATGGATTTAGAAAAGGCATATGATAAGGTAGATAGAGGAGCAATGTGGAAGATGTTGCAAGTACAGTGGACCCCCGCATAACGATCACCTCCAAATGCGACCAATTATGTAAGTGTATTTATGTAAGTGCGTTTGTACGTGTATGTTTGGGGGTCTGAAATGGACTAATCTACTTCACAATATTCCTTATGGGAAAAAATTCGGTCAGTACTGGCACCTGAACATACTACTGGAATGAAAAAAGTTCGTTAACCGGGGGTCCACTGTATATGGAATATGTGGAAAGTTGCTAAATGCTGTAGAGAGTTTTTATGAAGGTAGTGAGGCTCAGGTTAGGGTGTGTAGAAGAGAGGGAGATTACTTCCCAGTAAAAGTAGGTCTTAGACAGGGATGTGTAATGTCACCATGGTTGTTTAATATATTTATAGACGAGGTTGTAAAAAAAGTAAATGCTAGGGTATTTGGGAGACGGGTGGGAATAAATTACGGGGAATCAAATACAAAATGGGAATTGACAGTTACTTTTTGCTGATGATACTGTGCTTATGGGAGATTCTAAAGAAAAATTGCAAAGATTAGTGGACGAGTTTGGGAGTGTGTAAAGGGAGAAAGTTGAAAGTGAACACAGAAAAGAGGAAGGTGATGAGGGTATCAAATGATTTAGATAAGAAAAAATTGGATATCAAATTGGAGAGGAGTATGGAAGAAGTGAATGTTTTCAGATATTTGGGAGTTAATGTGTCAGCAGATGAATTTATGAAGGATGAGGTTAATCATAGAATTGATGAAGGAAAAAAGGCAAGTGGTGTGTTGGGGTATATGTTTAGGCAAAAAATGTTATATATGGAGGAAAAGAAGGGAATGTATGAAAGTAAAGTGGTACCAGCACTCTTATATGGGTGTGAAGCTTGGGTGGTAAATGCTGCAGCGAGGAGACGGTTGGAGGCAGTGGAGATGTCCTGTCTAAGGGCAATGTGTGGTGTAAATATTATGCAGAAAATTCAGAGTGTGGAAATTAGGAGAAGGTGTGGAGATAATAAAAGTACTAGTCAGAGGGCTGAAAAGGGGTTGTTGAAGTGGTTTGGTCATTTAGAGAGAATGGATCAAAGTAGAATGACATGGAGAGCGTATAAATCTGTAGGGGAAGGAAGGCGGGGTAGGGGTCGTCCTCAAAAAGGTTGGAGGGAGGGGGTAAAGGAGGTTTTGTGGGAGAGGGGCTTGGACTTCCAGCAAGCGTGCGTGAGCATGTTAGATAGGAGTGAATGGAGATGAATGGTATTTGGGACCTGACGAGCTGTTGGAGTGTGAGCAGGGCAATATTTAGTGAAGGGATTCAGGGAAACTGGTTATTTTATAAAGTCACTCTTGAGTCCTGGAAATGGGAAGTACAATGCCTGCACTTTAAAGGAGGGGTTTGGGATATTGGCAGTTTGGAGGGATATGTTATGTATCTTTATACATATATCCTTCTAAACTGTTGTATTCTGAGCACCTCTGCAAAAACAGTGATTATGTGAGAGTGAGGTGAAAGTGTTGAATGATGATGAAAGTATTTTCTTTTTGGAGAATTTCTTTCTTTTGGGGTCACCCTGCCTCAGTGGGAGACGGCCGACTTGTTAAAAAAAAAAATTAAATAGATTAAAGGGCCAATAATATGTGGAGATAGGAGGGGAAGTTATGAAGAATGTGAACATCTGAATCTTTAATTATAGTCGTTAGATGGCAGCAACTACCAGAAAAAAAAGAACTTCTCTTGATTCTAGTCATCATAGCACAGTGAGTGATACTTAAAAAGAATTTGTTAGCTAGAGTAAGACTATAATTTCTGCACTGAAAGGTTCAAGAACATTTATTCCTTCCCCCTACTAGTCATGATCTTGTTGACAATGACAAAGAATGAAATGGTGAAGATTGAAGAGTCAAAGAAATAGTACTAAACAACAATGGCTACAAGACTAATTTTAATAAATTATCAGAGAGAAAAAAAAACTATTGCAGCATTACAAGTGTATTTCATTTAATTATTTAAGAAGTTACGGATAAAGACAAACTCCTTGGCCCACAATGCATAGACCTCATTTGTACCTATTCCTCATACTAAGTTATTATAGTTTCATTAAATTGTCCACAAAAGTAATGGTGTGAACACAAAACATTTCACCTCTGCCCTTCATCTTGGAGCTTAACTTTAAAATGGACATGCATTACCCTTTTTGGGACAACTCATCAGCTACTGATAAATGTGCCTTCGTTAAATTACCTTCAGTCATATTGCAGACGCAGAACTTCAATTTCCATTGCAAAAGCTGACATTTTGACCTGGCTATTTTTTTTTTTTTTTTTTTTAATATATAATCTAGTACAGGACAGCCTCGTTTTACAGCATTTCACTTTACGGTGTTTTGCTAATATATCAGTTTTCAATTATTCAGACTTCCCATAATAAACCTTTACCACTCACTAAAAGCTAAGGACGAAAATATTTTAAGGCAAGTAATGTGTGCACTTTATATGCATTTTTTAGGCCTAGCTCTATTGCTCACTTAATATATGATCGTGTAAATATGTCATCAAGCTTTTATATGCATTTGAAAGTGAAAAAAGGCAATGTTTCACTTTACAGAGATTTTCACTTAACCCTTAAACTGTCCAAACGTAGATCTATGTTTTTTCAACATTTGAAAGTATGTAAAAAAACGTAGATGATTTTTTTTTTTACATTTGAAAACGTGTAAAAAAAACTTGGATCTACTTTTTTTTTTTTTTATATTCGAAAATACGTAAAAAAACGTAGATCTACTATTGGAGCACTACGCATGTGAACGTAAATTTGTTTGGACAGTTCAAGGGTTAACAGCAGTAGCTTGGAACCTAACCTGCTGTATAAGCAGGGCTCTCCTCTAACATGAAAACATGAGGAAAAATTTACCTTCAAAAACTGAAAAATTAATTTGACCTTGACCCCTGACATACAGATGTGGCTCTTCTTTAAAACATCTAATAAGTGCACAAACGCAAAATTAGCTGCCATTCTATATAAATTTATGAAGCTTGTACCATCATTTATGTGACTACTATTGCTTTGAAAGTTCTCGTAATCCAACTTAGCCTTTCCTGTTACTGTTATTTTCATCAAGGAAAACCTTTATGGTCTTAAGTAGTTTGCCTTATTTCCGCATTTTATATACAGGTCATCAGATATTATGTTCAGGTTTTTAACACGTTCCTTTAATTCTCTGGGTTGGTCAGTCTGCATTTTATATCCTGTAGGTAAACAGCATGAGGGTGAGGGGCTTGGACTTCCAGCAAGCGTGCATAAGCATGTTAGAGAGGACTGAATGGAGACAAGTGGTTTTTGGGACCTGACAAGCTGTTGGAGTGTGAGCAGGGTAATATTTTGTGAAGGGATTCAGGGAAACAGGTTAGCTGGACTTGAGTCCTGGAAATGGGAAGTACAATGCCTGCACTTTAAAGGAGAGGTCTGGGATATTGGCAGTTTGGAGGGACATTTAAACTGTCGCATCTGAGCGCCTCTGCGCTGCAATAACAACAAATGAGGGGTTACTAAGGGAATAATTCAGAGGGCAGATGAATGGCTGCTGAGGGGATTTGGGAATGCAGAGAAGCTAGAGAGTGATAGGCTGACAAAGATGGTATACAAGTTTGGGGTGGAAAGCACAAGGAGAAGGGGTTGTCCACTTGAACAGCTGGAGAGAGCACAAGAGTCTTCAAAGTTTTAGTGGCTTGAGTATCCAGCAGGCTTGTGCGAACATGTTAGATAAGAGTGCATGAAGACACGTGGTTTATTAACTCTCTCACTCTGATGCCACTGTTACATAAATTAATCTGCATTTTGAGCACAGCGCCCTCAAATATACGGTGAGCAGTAAACTTTGACTAAAACACAGAAGGGTATGAGCGGCGAGTGTGCACAGTATAAAAAAAAAAAAAATCCTGCCTCCCTTACTGCATGAAGGTAAAAAACCAAACCTCTGACCTAGTGTTTGGTTTAAAATATCGGCTAAGGTGTTCTCTGGGGCAGTTTTTATGGTTCTACTGGATGTTTCTCTGTATCAACTGATAGAATGGGAGACTGATGAGAGAGATCATTCTGGTCAGCTTCAGGACCGTAAGTACAGTGGACCCCCGGTATTCGATGGCAACGGTATCCGATAAATCCAGTATTCGATACATTTTAATGCAAAAATTTTGCCTCGCCACTCGTTAAAAAACCCGCCACACACGATTCGTCCGAGACGTGTCCACGTGTGGCCTGAACTGCCCCGTGCGTGCCAGTGTTTACACGCAAGCCAGCTAAGCATACATTCGGCACATTCCATATTATCACAGTGTTTTTGGTGCTTGTTTCTGCAAAATAAATCACCATGGGCCCCAAGAAAGCTTCTAGTGCCAACCCTTCGAGAAAAAGGGTGCTAATGACAATTGAAATGAAGAAAGAGATAATTGCAAAGTACGAAAGTGGAGTGTGTGTGTGTCGGAGCTGGCAAGGTTGTATACCAAACCCCAATCAACCATCGCTACTATAGTGGCCAGGAAAACGGCAATCAAGGAAGCTGTTGTTGCGAAAGGTGCAACCTTGTTTTCGAAACAGAGACCATAAGTGTTAGAAGATGTTGAGAGACTGTTATTGGTGTGGATAAATGAAAAACAGATAGCAGGAGATAGCATCTCTCAAGTGATCATTTGTGAAAAGGCTAGGAAGTTGCTTGAGGATTTAATTGAAAAAATGCCTGCAATTAGTGGTGATGTGAGTAAATTTAAGGCAAGCAAAGGTTGGTTTGAAAGATTTAAGAATCGTAGTGGCATACATAGTGTGATTAGGCATTATGAGGCTGCCAGTTTGGACCAAAAAGCAGCTGAAAAATATGTGAAGGAATTCAAGGATTACATAGACAGCGAAGAATTGAAACCTGAACAAGTGTTTAATTGTGATGAAACAGGCCTGTTTTGTTCCAAATTGCCAAGCAGGATCTACATTACTCAGGAGGAAAAGGCACTCCCAGGTCATAAGCCTATGAAAGACAGACTTACTCTTCTGATGTGTGCCAATGCTAGTGGTGATTGGAAAGTGAAGCCTTCATTGGTGTATCACTCAAACTCCCAGACCGTTCAGGCAAAAGAATGTCATCAAGGTTAATTTGTGTGTGCTGTGGTGGGCAAACAGTAAGGCATGGGTCACTAGGGACTTTTTCTATGACTGGTTACACCATGCATTTGCCCCAATGTGAAAAATTACCTAACTGATTAGAAATTAGACCTTAAGTACCTCCTGGTATTAGACAATGCCCCTGGTCATCCTACAGACTTGGCAGAGTGACATTCTGAGGACATGAGCTTCATTAAGGACAAGTTTTTGCCTCTTAATACCACTCCTCTCCTGCAGCCCATGGACCAGCAGGTTATTTCCAACTTCAAGAAACTACACAAAAGCTATGTTTCGAAAGTACTTTGAAGTGACCACAGACACTCGATTGACTCTAAAAGAGTTTTGGAAGGATCACTTTAATATCCTCAATTGTGTAAACCTTATAGGTAAGGCTTGGGAGGGAGTGACTAAGAGGACCTTGAACTCTGCTTGGAAGAAACTGTGGCCAGAATGCATAGACAAAAGGGAGTTTGAAGGGTTTGAGGCTAACCCTGGGAATCGTATGCCAGTTGAGGAAGCCATTGTGGCATTGGGGAAGTCCTTGGGGTTGGAGGTTAGTGGGGAGGATGTGGAAGAGTTGGTGGAGGAGGACAATGACGAACTAACCACTGATGAGCTGCTAGATCATTTTCAACAGCAAGAGGCCAGACTTGAGGAAACTGCTTCGGAGGAGGGGAGAGAGAAATTGAGGAAGTTGCCTACTTCACAGATTAAAGAAATGTGTACAAAGGTGAAAACCTTCATTGATGACAATCACCCTCACACAGCTATTGCAAGCCGTGCTGGTGACTATTACAATGACAATGTTGTGAACCGCTTTAGAAAAGTCATAAAGGAACGAGAGGTACAGGCCTCTATGGACAGATATGTTGTGCGACAGAAGTCCACTGACTCTCAAGCTGGTCCTAGTGGCATTAAAAGAAGAAGGGAAGTAACCCCGGAATAGGACTTGCTACCTCAAGTCCTAATGGAAGGGAATTCCCCTTCTAAACAATAAGTTCGACACTCTCCCCTCCTCCCATCCCATCAATCATCACCAGATCTTCATTAAAGGTAAGTGTCATGTATTCTATTGTTAGTAGAGTACTACAAACTGTGCATGTCTTCTTCAGTTTGTGTGCATTAAACTTAATATTTCATGTGGTAAATTATTTTTCTTCATACTTTTGGGTGTCTTGCACGGATTAATTTGATTTCCATTATTTCTTATGGGGAAAATTAATTCGCCTTTCGATAATTTTGGCATACGATGAGCTCTCAGGAATGGATTAATATCGTATACCGGGGAACCACTGTAGCTTGAAATAAGGTTCAAAGTATAACTGAAATGTTAAATTTTTAGCAATTTTCCTGAGGAAGGGTAGGCTCCCCATCTGTTTTATGGATTTTTACAGGTATACTACAATTATAGGTAGTAGGTTGATAGACAGCAACCACCCAGGGAGACACTACTGTCCTGCCAAGTGAGTAAAATGAGAGCTTGTAATTGTTTTACATGATGGTAGGTTTGCTGGTGTCTTCTGATGTCTCATAAATATGCAAGATTACAGATACGTCATGCTACTTCTACTTACACTTAGGTCACACTACACATACATGTACATGTTTATTTATACAATTCATCCGAGTTTTCTTTGATTTTATCTTAATAGTTCTTGTTCTTATTACTTTTCCTTTTATATCCATGGGGAAGTGGACTAAGAATCTTTCCTCCGTAAGACATGCATTTTGTAAAAGTCAACTAAAATGCGTGGAACAATGGGCTAGTAACCCTTTTTCCTGTAATGATTACTAAAAAGAATAAGATGTGGTATTTTGGGTATTTTTGTTTAATATATGTATGAAAGAGGGGAAGGTACCTAGGGATTGGCAAAGAGCATGTATAATTCCATTATAGAAAGGGAAGGGGGACAAAATAGATTGTAAAAATTACAGAGGAATAAATTTACTGAGTATACCAGGAAAAGTGTATGTTAGGGTTATTACTGACAGAATTAGAGACAAGACAGAATGTAGAATTGTGGATGAGCAAGGAGGTTTTAGAGTGGGTAGGGGATGCGTAGATCAAGTGTTTACATTGAAGCATGTATGTGAACAGTATTTAGATAAAGGTACGGAAGTTTTCATTGCATTTATGGATTTAGAAAAGGCAAATGATAGAGTGGATAGGAAAGCAATGTGGCAGACGTTGCAAGTATGTGGAATAGGTAGTAAGTTACTAAATGCTGTAAAGAGTTTTTTATGAGGATAGTGAGGCTCAGGTTAGGGTGTGTAGAAGAGAGGGAGACTACTTCCCAGTAAAAGTAGGTCTTAGACAGGGATGTGTAATGTCACCATGGTTGTTTAATATATTTATAGATGGAGTGACGTGTACTTAGCTCTGTGAAGACCTGTTTGTGTGCTCTCTGTGAATCTGAACCAGGATGCCCTCTCTTGAGCAGCTTTACCAGCAGCTGAGAGAAGATCTCAGAGTTGCTAAGCTGGAGATACGGCGATTAACGGAGGAGAACAAGAGGATTCGTAGTAATCCTCCTGTTTTGAGTCCCCAGGTTAAGAGGGGAGCTTGGTCAGTGGCCGGGCAACATGGAACCAAGCTGAGGATCAAGAAAACGGTTGGAGAGGCAGAAACAACGAGAAACCAGAAGACTACCGTGGAAACTTCCAACCCATTCTCCGTGCTACCTGACGAATGTGTGTGTTCTACTGGGAATGCCACAACGAGCACCAAGGAAGCACTGGCAGACGTGAGTGAGACATCCCTAGAAACCCCAACGAAGACCATCGAGAACGTCTTGACGAATTCCACAAGTGGTGTAATGCTACATGACGAATGTGAGTCGACTACTGGGAGCATCACGACGGACGATGCCAAGGAAGGTAAAAACATTGTTGTTGTTGGGGATAGCCAGATTAGGTACATGGATAGGGCATTCTGCTTGAAGGATAGGAGTAGGAGGCAGAGAATGTGTTTTCCTGGGGCTGGGATGAAGGATATTGTTAGCCGTCTGGATGACATCATGAGAGATAATGGGAGCAATCCTATTATCTGTCTCAGTGCTGGAGGCAACGATGTTGGCAGACGTAGGAGTGAGGACCTGATCAGCAGGTATAGGTCAGCAATAGAGATAATTAGGAGGAAGGGTGAGAAACCTGTCATATGTGGCATTTTGCCAAGGAGAGGAGTTGGAAATGAATGGTTGTCCACAGCAATTGGTGTCAATTGCTGGCTGGACAAATACTGTAAGGAAAATGCGGTAACATTCATTGACAACTGGGACCTCTTCTATGGCAGAAGTGACATGTATGCCAGGGATGGGGTTCACTTATCTAGGTGTGGGATGGGAGCACTGGCCAACGCAGTGGAGGGAGTTGTTACGTCTTTAAACTAGGAATAGTTAGTGGTATGGGTTTTGGCGGGAAAACTGTGAAGTCGCAGGGTAGTAATATGAGTACTAGGAGAACTAGTAATAGGCAAAATGAGGTGGATATTGGAAAGCCAGTGGCACTAATTGACAAGGACAGTAATAGGTTTAGTGGAATAACAGAAAGGAGCAGGAAGGGTAAAGAGAGAGGAGGGTCTTTAAATATTTATTACACGAATAGTCGCAGTGCTAGGAATAAGATGGACGAGTTGAGACTAGTTGCTAGTGCAGGTAACTTCGATGTATTTGCCATTACTGAGACGTGGTTTAATCCAAAAAGTCGGGACATGCCTGCAGAATGTCACATTCAGGGTTTTAAATTGTTCCAAGTAGATAGAAGTGTCGGGAAGGGGGGTGGGGTGGCATTGTATGTCCGAGATCGCTTGAACTGTTGCATAAAAACGGGTATTAAGTCTGATGTAGCACATCCAGAGTCTGTTTGGATAGAATTTTCAGAGGGGCATGAAAAATTAATTTTAGGTGTGATATACCGTCCCCCAAATTTAGATAGGGACCAGGGGAGACCACTATGGGAGGAAATTGTTAGGGTCACAAGGCACGATAATGTAGTAATTCTAGGAGACTAACTTTAGTCATATTGATTGGAATTTCTTGACTGGGAATCTAGAATCATACGACTTCTTAGAAGTAGTTCAGGATTGTTTTTTGAAGCAGTTTGTGACAGAGCCTACAAGGGGTAATAACCTGCTTGACTTAGTTCTGGCAAACAATGAATCCCTTGTTAATAATTTAGAAGTTTCAGAGGAACTGGGTGCTAGCGACCACAAATCAATTACATTTAGCATTGAATGGAAGTATGATAGTAGGGATAACTCAGTAACAGTCCCAGATTTTCGCTTAGCAGATTACGATGGGCTTAGAGAACACTTATCATCTGTTGATTGGGGTAACGAAGAGAGCTATCAATATGACAGTTTTCTGAACACTATACAAGCTGCTCAAAGAACGTTTATCCCTTATAAAGAAATTAGATCAAATAGAAATGACCCAAAATGGATGAATAATAGGCTGAAATATCTACTAGAGCATAAGAAAGGAATTTATAGGCGTATCAAAAGAGGCGAGGGTCATCTTATGAATCAGTATATTGACATTAAGAGGGACATTAAAAAGGGGATAAGAAAAGCTAAAAGGGACTATGAAATTAAAGTTGCTAGGGATTCTAAAACTAACCCAAAAAGTTTTTTCCAGGTATATAGAACAAAAGTCAGAGATAAGATAGGTCCCCTTAAAAATAACTATGGGCATCTTACTGACAAAGAGAATGAAATGTGCTCGATTTTAAATAATTATTTTCTCTCGGTTTTTACACAGGAAGACACTAATAATATTCCAGTAATTAATTTTTATAGTGGGCCAGAAGAAGATAAATTATGTAACATCACAGTCACTAGTGAAATGGTTCTGAAGCAGATAGACCGACTGAAGCAAAATAAGTCACCGGGTCCTGATGAGGTTTTTTCAAGAGTTCTTAAGGAATGCAAAATGGAAGTCTCTGAACCATTAACCCTTTGAGGGTCGACAGGCCCTCTCCGAAACTCGTTCTCAGGGTCGGCCAAATTTAAAAAAAAAAAAAATTATTTTCTCTTATGAAAAGATAGAGAATCTTTTCCCGATCATAAAGACACCAAAAGTTTGAAATTTGATAGAAAACTTACGGAATTATGCTCTCGCAAAGTTAGCGGTCTCGGCGATATTTACGCATCGGCTATTTTGCCCACTTTGAGCCCCATTTTCGGCCAATTTCACTGTACTAGTCGACAAAAAACATGAATATTTCGCTAGAACTCCATTTTTTCTATCGAATGGGTGCAAGAAACCACCCATTTATAAATTCAACTATCCAGTACAGTGGTCAGAATTTAGCAATTTTGCCAATTTCACACAAATTTCAAAAGATGCCAATTTCCGAATAGGGTCCAGAATAAACAAGAAAGACATTCCTGGCACTAAAATGACATTTCCTCTAGTCATTAGTCATGTCTCAAGGGCCCTCTTATATCCTTTTGCTTTCCACTTTGAATTTTTATTCTCACAAAAAATATAAGATTTACTGTTATGCAGACTACTGCATTAGTGTAAAAAATGGTATAAATATTATTGGTGCACTTGTAAAAGAATATTAGACTCACCAGTTGACGTGTATTGCACGCTTGGCACGATTTGTTTACTTTTGAAGTTTGGTAAAAATCGAACATTTCTGCTACTTTGAGCTCAATTTCAAGGCACCTTTCATTGTAAAACCAGTCAAAATCATCTCAATTTCTGTAATATGTCTTCCATTCTATAAAATGAGACCAAGAAAACTAGAATACAACAATAAATACCATACGAAAATACACTGCAAAGTCGCTGATTTATTAAAAAAAAATGGTCAAAGTTTTTTTTTTTCTCATTATGCACTGTGTGCTGCAGGATTTTTTTTAGACTGTGCACACTGACCACATAGACCCATTCTTTCACATGAAGGCCTACCAGCTTTCTCCCACTAGATTTGAGGCCGCTAGAATTTATGAGTACTAGTACGTCAAAAACCCCTACGCGTAAAACGTACTAGTACGACCAAAACCCTCAAAGGGTTAACTAATATTTTTAATTTATCTCTTCAAACAGGTGTAGTGTCTGATATGTGGAAGATGGCTAATGTAATTCCTATTTTTAAAACGGGACAAGTCGTTACCGTCAAATTACCGCCCAATAAGCCTAACCTCAATTGTAGGCAAATTACTAGAGTCAATTATAGCTCAGATTATAAGAAGCCATCTCGATAAGCATAGCTTGATTAATGATACTCAGCATGGATTCACAAGAGGCCGGTCTTGTCTAACTAATTTATTAACTTTCTTCAGTAAAGCTTTTGAGGCTGTTGACCACGATAAAGAATTTGATATTATTTACTTAGATTTTAGTAAGGCTTTTGATAGAGTTCCGCACCAAAGACTGTTGAAGAAAGTAGTAGCTCATGGCATTGGGGGAAGGGTGCTCTCGTGGATCTAATCATGGCTCACAGACAGGAAGCAGAGTGTGTCCATAAATGGGGTTAAATCCAAGTGGGGATCAGTAACAAGTGGCGTTCCACAGGGATCAGTCTTGGGCCCGTTGTTTATAATATATATCAATGATCTTGATGAAGGAATTACTAGTGATATGAGCAAAATTGCCGATGACACGAAGATAGGTAGGATAATTGATTCAAACGTAGATGTTAGGGAACTTCAGGAGGATTTAGACAAACTATACTCTTGGTCAGAAAAGTGGCAGATGCAGTTCAATGTAGATAAATGCAAGGTTCTGAAGCTCGGGAGTGTCCATAACCCTAGCACTTATAAGTTAAATAATGTAGAACTTAGCCATACAGATTGCAAGAAGGACTTGGGGGTTATGGTAAGCAGCAACCTTAAACCAAGACAGCAATGCCTAAGCATACGTAATAAGGCAAATAGATTACTGGGATTTATATCAAGAAGTGTAAGCAACAGAAGTCCAGAGGTCATACTGCAGTTTTATACATCATTAGTAAGGCCTCACCTAGATTATGCAGTTCAATTCTGGTCTCCATATTACAGAATGGACATAAATTCGTTAGAAAACGTTCAGCGTAGGATGACTAAATTAATACATAGCATTAGAAATCTTCCTTATGAAGAAAGATTGAAGACTCTTAAGTTACATTCACTTGTTAGACGAAGAATGAGGGGAGACCTGATCGAAGTGTATAAGTGGAAGATAGGTATTAATAAAGGGGATATTAACAAGGTCTTGAGGATATCTCTCCAAGAGAGAACCCGCAGTAATGGATTTAAATTAGATAAGTTTAGATTTAGAAAGGACATAGGAAAGTATTGGTTTGGAAATAGGGTAGTTGATGAGTGGAACAGTCTACCTAGTTGGGTTATTGAGGCTAGGACTTTGGGTAGTTTCAAATTTAGGTTGGATAAGTACATGAGTGGGAGGGGTTGGATTTGAGTGGGACTTGCACATCAGAGCTTATTTCTTGGGTAACACTGAAAATTGGGTTGGTCAAATGTTTGTTAGTGGGATGAATTGTAAGGACCTGCCTAGTATGGGCCAACAGGCCTGCTGCAGTGTTCCTCTTTTCTTGTGTTCTTATGTTAAGTAAATGCTAGGGTGTTCGGGAGAGGGGTGGGAATAAATTATGGGGAATCAAATACAATGGGAATTGACTGATGATACTGTGCTTATGGGAGATTCTAAAGAAAAGTTGTAAAGGTTAGTGGACTAGTTTAGGAATGTGTGTAAAGGTAGAAAGTTGAAAGTGAACATAGAAAACAGTAAGGTGATGAGGGTATCAAGTGATTTAGATAGAGAAAAATTGGACATCAAACTGGAGAAGAAGTATGGAAGAAGTGAATGTTTTCAGATATTTGGGAGTTGACATGTCAGCGGATGGATTTATGAAGGATGAGGTTAACCATAAAATTGATGAAGGAAAAAAGGTAAGTGGTGCATTGAGGTATATGTGGAGACAAAAAACATTATCTATGAAGGCAAAGAAGGGAATGTATGAAAGTATAGTGGTACCAACACTCTTACATAGGTGTGAAACTTGGGTTGTAAATGCTGAAGCGAGGAGGCAGTGGAGATGTCCTGTCTAAGGGTAATGTGTGGTGAAAATATTATGCAAAGTATTTGGAGTGTGGAAATTAGGAGGTGTGGAGTTAACCCTTTCAGGGTCGAGAGGCCCTCTCCTAAACTTGTTCTCTAGGTCGAAAATTTGCCGGGAAAAAAAAAAAAATTCTTAGGACACCATGACACCAAAAGTATGAAATTTGATGGGAAACTTATGGAATTATGCTCTCGCAAAGTTAGCGGTCTCGACGATGTTAACGCATCGGTGATTTTGCCCACTTTGAGCCCTATTTTCGGCCAATTCCAGTGTTCTAATTGACAAAAATCATATCTATTTCTCTAGAACTCCATTTTTTCTATCGAATGAGCACAAGAAATCACCCATTTACCGATTTCAACTATCCAATAAAGTGGTCAGAAATTGGCAATTTTGCCAATTTCACACAAATTTCAGAAGATGCCAATTTCCAAATAGGATCCAGAATAAACAAGGCAAACATTCCAGGCATTAAAATAACAATTTCTCTGTTCATTAATCACATCCTCAGGCCCCTCTTACATCTCTTTTGCTTTCCACTTTGAATTTTTATTCTCACAAAAAATAGAAGATTTACTGTTATGCAGACTACTGCATTAGTGTAGAAATGGTATAAATAATATCAGCACACTTGTGAAAGAATATTAGACTCACCAGTTGACGTGTATTGGACGTTTGGCATGATTTGTTTACTTTTGAAATTTTGCAAAAATCGAACATTTCTACTACTTTGAGCTCAATTTCAAGGTACTTTCATTATGAAACCAATCAAATCATCTCAATTTCTGTAATACGTCTTCCATTCTATAAAATAAGACCAGGAAAATTAAAATAGCCATAAATACCATACGAAAATACACTGCAAAGTCTCTGTTTTAAACCAAAAACACAGTCGGAGTTTTTTTTTTTCTCATTATGCACTGTGTGCTGCAGGAAATTTTTTTTATACCGTGCACACTGACCACAGACCCATTCTTTCATATGTAGGCCTACCAGCTTTCTCTCCCTAGATTTGAAGGCGCTAGAATTTAGGCGTACTAGTACATCAATAACCCTGGTGCGTAAGCCACACTAGTACATCGGAAACCCTGAAAGGGTTAGTAAAAGTATTAGTCAGAGGGCTGAAGAAGGGTTGTTGAAGTGGTTTGGTCATTTAGAGAGAATGGATCAAAGTAGAATGACATGGAAAGCGTATAAATCTGTAGGGAAAGGAAAGCAGGGTAGGGGTCATCCTCGAAAAAGTTGTAGGGAGGGGGTAAAGGAGGTTATGTGGGCGAGGGGCTTGAACTTCCAGCAAGCATGCGTGAGCATGTTAGATAGGAGTGAATGGAGACAAATGGTATTTGGGACTTGACGAGCTGTTTGGTGTGAGCAGGGTAATATTTAGTGAAGGGATTCACGGAAACCGGTTACGTATTTTTATATAGCCGGACTTGAGTACTGGAAATGGGAAGTACAATGCCTGCACTTTAAAGGAGGGGATTGGGATATTGGCAGGTTGGAGAGATATGTTGTGTATCTTTATATATATATGCTTCTAAACTGTTGTGTTCTGAGCACCTCTGTAAAAACAGTGATTATATATGAGTGAGGTGAAAGTGTTGAATGATGATGAAAGTACTTTCTTTTTGGGGATTTTCTTTCTTTTCGGGTCACCCTGCCTCGGTGGGAGACGGCCAACTTGTTAAAAAAAAAAACTTCAATTATTGAATGGCCTAAACCATGACCAATCATTCTTGGTTATATTTTATTAATCCAAGAAATAGAGTAAAACTTTCATTTTTTTTGCGTGTGTGGATTCAAATTGGAGGGCAAGTGTTATAGGAGAGGCCTGGAGACATGATCAATGAACAGAGACTAGGCTGCTTTTGTGGTTGGAATACCTACAGTACTTTGAAATCTGTTATTAAACTGTAATAGGTTTTAATTTTTTGTAAAATTTGCCAAATTACAGACATCTGCACACCTTATAGAGTAGTTCTGATAGTTCAATAAACAGTTTCTTGCTCTCACTAGATGGAACAGAAGGCATATTAGTGAAACAGCTAGGAATTTCATCAAACTGAACAATGGAAAGAGTTTAAAATAAGATTCCAAGTGGGTGAAACTGCTTTTGTATAAATTTCACCCAGAAGACCTACTGTGTGCCTGCATAATTACATAAATTTTCCATCAGTTACTTTTTTGTGTCATTACCTTCAGAAAAAGATACTCTACCTTTTCACAATAAAAAATGCTTTGTTAGTATTAAGAATCAACACTGCCAGCACTTTTAATTCCAGGGGTTAGGACAGTGAAGGGCTAATGAACATGTAGGAGTGTGAAAAGTGTAACTTTTGTAAAGGGATTCAGAAAAATCAGTTAGTTGGGCTTTAGAGTCCTGGAGGTGGTAAAGGAAGTGCCAACACTCCGAAGAATGGGTGGGAATGGTACAGTTAGAAGGTAATCTGATTGTGAAGTCAGCATATTTCTAGAAAGATAGTATCTTTACCAAATAATGTTGGTGAATGAGTTCTCCTCTTTGGGTCACCCTGTCTTGATGGAGACAGCTGTTGAATTAAAAACCACTGCAATACTAATAAATAAATTATAAAAATATATAATAAAAAATAAAAAAAATAAATAAAAATAATATTTCCATGGGGGAACTGAAGAAGAATCCTTCCTGTGTAAGTCACACGTGCTGCATGAGGCGACTAAAATGCTGAGAGCAAGGGGTTAATAGCCTCTTCTCCTGTATACATTACTAAATTTAAATCACACAATATAGAGAAAAACTAATGTGAAGAACCTGGGAGTGATGTTAAAGGATCTCGTGTTCAAAGATCACAACAATGTATCTACCACATCTGCAAGGAGGGATAATGAGAACTTCAAAACTAGAGATGCCAAGCCCATGATGATTCTCTTCAAATCGCTTATTCTCTTTAGGCTGGAATACTGCTGCACACTAACAGTCCTTTTCAAAGTAGGTGATATTGCAGACCTGGAGAATGTACAGAGATTGCAGACCTGGAGAATGTACAGAGATTGCAGACCTGGAGAATGTACAGAGATTGCAGACCTGGAGAATGTACAGAGAACTTTCACGGTACATATGAGTATGTTAAAGCGCCTAAATTAATGGAATTCAGGTGAGAAAGATGCATGATAATACACACTTGGAAAAATCTTAGAGGGACTAGTCCAAAATTTGCACACAAAAATCACTCCCTACAAAAGCAAGAGACTGGGTAGGAGATGCAACATCCCCCCAATAAAAAGGAGGGGCGAGACAAGTACACTAAGAGACAATACAATACGTGTCAGGGGCCCAAGACTGTTCAACTGCCTCCTAGCATACATAAGGGGAATTACAAATGGACCCCTGGATGTCTTCAAGAAGGCACTGGACAGGCACAAAGTCGGTACCTGACCAGCCGGGCTATGGTTCGTACACTGGTTTACATGCGACCAACAGTAACAGCCTGGTTGATCAGGCTCTGATCCACCATGAGGCCTGGTCACAGACTGGGCCATGGGGGCATTGATACCCGAAACCCTCTCCAGGTATACCCTCCTTCGGTGGGATACAGCCGGTTTGAGAGAAAAATAAAAAAAATAATAGTAAATAATCACAGTAGTAATAATAACATTAAAATAAAAGTATAAGAGGCAGGGACAAATGAAAGTTGAAAGCTCAAAAGGTGCTGATGCAAATAATAGTCACATACTTGATGAACAAATTCAATCTTTGTACTAAATAACACAGTACAGCACTAAACTCAAATGGGCTATTAAATCAAGTGTCCTTACTCCTTTAACTGTATTCTTTGTGTTTTCTTATTTTGTTTAATTCAACCACCTCCTCCCATGTATGTTCTTAGTGATGGTAACAACCTTCATTCAACACAAATTAGTTTCTCAGTGCAATGATCTGGCACTATGTGTAAGTTGCTACATCAGTAGATTGTTTTCTTACGAATAATTATAATTAACTAAAGACAAGAATGTAGCTCATCTTGCCTCATGAGTTGGTCTGGAGATCGATTTAACATTCAAAACAAACTTAAAGGAAAAGACTAAAGCTACTATATATTTTACAAAATTTAATAATTTTTCCAAGACCAGAAAAAAAAAAAAAAAAAATAATGCACAAAAAAGCGGAATGTAGCTTTACCAAAACTCATGTCAGTTTACTCCAACAGACAAGCCCAATGAAATTAATCCTTAAAATTTATCCACAAGTGACACATACAATTGGCAATATGGCCTTTGAATTATCCTAGCCCCATTTGGAGGAAAAATTAAAATTATCTAGTACGTACTGTATAAGCTGTAATAGCTATGGAACAATAAGAACACCCAATGTTCCAATCTAAGCTTCCAGAGTTCTCCCTAAGTCTCCTTCATAATTTAATACAAAGTAGGGAATGGAAACAAGCTTGAGGAAAGAGATGAAAGGGAAAGGGAAATGGAGAGAAAGAGCAAGTCTTACAATGCATACCTACTTTAACCCTTTCACTGTCTCGCATAGACCTATGTCACTGACACCAGCGTCGCTCACGTATATCTACATTCTGAGATCTATTCCTTCAGATAAACAGTGAACAGTAAATTTTAGCCAAGACATAAATGGATCTGTGCACAGTGTATATGAAAAAGAAGTCCTGCTCCACTCAGTGCATGATAGTAAAAGCAAACCTCTAACTTTGCATTTGGTTTAAAATAGCAACTTTGAAGGGATTGTCTAGCATGATTTTTATGATTTTATTGGCTGTTGCTTGGTATTAACTGATGGAGTGAAAAACATACTAATCCTTCCCTGGTCTGTTTTATGGGTTTTTCTAGGTCTGCTTCAATTACTGGGATGACCTAAACCATGTCCATTCTTTATTTCTTAGATTAATAATCTAAGAAATAAAGCAAAACTTTCATTTTTTTTTGTGTGGTGATGGATTTAAAATCGAGGGCAAGTATTACACAAGTGTTGTTTTAGTACCTGGAATGCCTACAATGTAAATCTATTTTGGACCATTTTTAAATAGGATTTTTGTGTTAAATTGGCTAAATTACTATTCTTGGTGCACATTATAGGTACTTTAGGCAGTTGTACGAGTGGTTTCTTGTACTCAGTCGATAGAATGGAGGGAATACTTTTGAAATAGTTAGAATTTGTGTTGATCTAAGCATCGGAATGCATAAACTGCGTCCAAACCTCATTTTTTAATTTTACAGGTCGCGATAGTGAAAGGGTTTTTTTTTATCCAAGAAATACTGAATGCCAATACTAAAATATTTACCAGCACATGTAATAGGTACAGTGTAATTAGACAGGAGACTGTCTATGTATGTATTACTATTGTGAAAAAACTGAAGGTGCATTTTGACAAAAATTATAGCGCAATTGTCAAAAATCCAAACATCTAAGAAACAATGCAACATTCTCTTTTGTACAAAGATCTATACACTTAGGCACATGCATTATTCCATTACTCATGTAATTTGTACAGCTAGTCACACATGCATTGCGCCCTTCCTCAAACAAAGTACAAGAGAATTAAATATGAGTAAAAGGATGCAATAATGTATTAAAACTTTCATACAAAGTAAAAATGGAAAGCAAAATAATGATGAACAGCATGGCAAGAGAAGAATGCAAAACCAATATAACGAGAGAGATACAAGAAATTACCCAGTAACTAACCATCATGCATGGGTAACAACACACTCCTCAGTAGTTTCACAATACTAAAGCCAATTTTGAAATGCATCAGTGAAATTTTGTTATTATTACACAATCAACATATCAATGAATCTCTGAATATTTTCAATTAAAGTACATTTATTTTATATATGTAAACATACAGCAACAGTGAAAGTGGTAGAATTTAAAAAACCATCACACATGTACCTCTAATAAAGATGTTTAATTACTAATACACACGTGAATCATCTGCCTCTTTGAAAGCGGCTGAAAAACTTACCACTAATAGATTTATTATCGTCGGAGTGACTTTGGGCACTTTGTTGCTTCCAGGTGGTTTGATTGGGTAAGGCAGCAAAGGTGGTTTTCTTCTCTGAAGACTTACTACTTCTCCGTGATGAATCGTCTTTATCTGATTGCATATATATAATGTTAATACCCCCTGGAAGCTGCTCTTTTAATTTAGAAAGCTCAGCAAAACTAGTAGCTTTGACCATTTGCTTTTCTCTGTCAAATGAAGCATCACTCTCACTTCCAGAGTCAACAGCCTCCACAGAAATTTTTCTTGGATCTCGCACTATTAATCTTTCTTTGCTTGTGTACTGTGAGGAATCACGTTTCTCACGTTCCAGAGCCTCCCTTTCTAATTTGTCTACTAAACGATTATCTAATTCTTCAATGCTGCCACGATGCAAATCTAACCGTCTTTCAATACTGCGATCACGACTGTTACGAGATTCAGGCCTCGCACTGCCCTCTCTAGAGTCCCGCAATTGTGACCCTTCTACGTTTGAGCTCTCCCTCCTACCTGTGTGAACAAAAGGCTCTTTGTCAGGGTTTCTGGAAATATAATTTAAATTGTCCTGGCTTCCACCAAAATTTTCTATTGTTAACTGGGAATCTTCTGCACTAATTGAGTTACGACGGGATCTTGAACGACCGTGAGGTCTTTCTTCATAACGAGAGGGCATTCCAGCAGCTGGGAGATCAGGATGGGAGTTATTGAAGCTACCACGCCGCCCAAGGCCTCTACTTCTCTCGCCTAATTCCTCTTCTTTACTGTCCATGTTATATTTTTCTTTGGTAGTAGATCTTGAGGAGTATGAGGTCTCTAATTCCTGTGAAGGCCGTGGAGACTGTGTGCGCATCATATCACTGAGCGTGGCCAGCCCTCGGGAACGCTGTACAACAAAATCACCCTCTTGGCCATCACTCATTGAGCTAAAAAAACAAACAAAAAAAAATACATTAAAATATGAGAGGGTTTTCCTATCATACAAAAATCATTTTTCAACATTATGTACTTAAGGCTAATCCGAATTCCTTTTTCAGAATAAATGGTTGAATCAAGTAGCTTCTCATTCCACTCAGTATACAATTTGAGAATATTGTAAAAATTAATAATTTATAGAGCATTAGATCCTAATATTAATTGCACATACCATATTAATTCATACAGTAAAATATGTTTCTGACAATTTCACACCCATTAGTATAATGCTATTATATCTATCAGTCTGTTGTATATGTTAATGGTTCAAGAATCAATGATCCTGCAGATCGGTTTCACACCAAGCCTCCTAAATTTTAAAAATTAAGAAATAGAAGAAACTAAATTGTACACTGAATATATAAAAAAATAATACTTTCTTTGCCTTCTTCCAAGTTAATGATACAGAATTAATAGACCAGCAATCTTGCAGAAAGCAGAACATTTAACAAACTTACCATCAGACCTTGCAACATCCTTTTCTTTCAGCTGCTCTATGGCTAGATTTATCCACTACTTCCATGATCTGATCCTCCACACAATGAACCACTGATACTACATATATTCTTAACCATTCTTTCAAGTGTTTTCCACATGGACATACTGTCTCAGTCAATCCTTCCACTTAACTTTTTAAGTACACCAATATTCTGCTTTAATGCCCTTAATTTTTATAATTTATGGTGGAATCAAAATCCCTTCATGGAGACAATTATGCAAACACTGAACATCACAAAAAAAAAAAAAAAAAAAAAAAAAGACCAACAGGCTACACACATGCTTAAGGTAGAGGTTATTTTAATTCAATCCTGTTAAGTGCAAGGTAATGAAAGAATGAGTGAAAAGACGATATGGAATACAATATGGTAGGACACTAAAAACATGCAAGGAGAAAGATATAAGAGCAAGCATTGTACCAAGCAGATCACCAGAACATATAAATCATACAGCTACAGATCTACATGCAAAAAAAGACAATCTAGGAAATGCATTCAGAAACATAAAAATTAATTTAGGATATAATGAACAAACTACGAGAGTTTTTCTTTTTCGGGCCACCCTGCCTTGGTGGGAATCGGCCAGTGTGATAATAAAAAAAAATAAAAATAATGAACAACACAAGCTTCATCCTTATTAGAGCATGTGGTGCCAGTGTGGTTTCTGCACCAGATCAAATACATAAAGAAATACAAGATCCATAGGTTTGCAAAAAAAAAATTTTTTTTTTTTAACACAAGTACTTTTTCAGTTTTACGGTAGTTTGTGTGTGGAATGCACTTGATGAAGAAGCAGAACAGATAAATAATCATTATACCCAGTTTAAAGAACAGATATGATTAAGCCCCGTTGGCCAGAAATCAGCAAAAAATAGCTGAAACAGTTAAGAGACAGAGCCAGCAGCTATTTCTTAACCCTTGCAAACAACTAGGAGATGAACTAGACAATTATTACATTCACCAAGGTTTTCTTTCTAGAATTATTCTTACTAAATCACTCAAGACTTTAAACTCAAATGCTATTTTAAAGTGCAAAAGTCCTCCCTAAACTCACCTCATTAATTTGAAAGTTAATAATATACCAAGTTATTAGCTTACTCGAGTCTTCAATAGAAAAAAATGTTAAATCAAACCATTATTATACAAATACATACTGTACTTGCAATGTAAACCCTTAACTAGACAGTCTTTCCTTCACACAGCATATTTCTTGTTCACTGACAGAAGATAAATAATAAGCACAACTTGAAAGAGATACAAGAAAATAAATGAGGATTTCTTAACATCAACAAGAAAGAATTAGAGGTAAAACAGAATGTAGGATTGCGGATGAGCAGGGAGGCTTCAGAGTGGGTAGGGGATGTGTAGATCAAGTGTTTACATTGAAGCATATATGTGAACAGTATTTAGATAAAGGTAGGGAAGTTTTTATTGCATTTATGGATTTAGAAAAGGCATATGATAGAGTGGACAGAGGAGCAATGTGGCAGATGTTGCAAGTATATGGAATAGGTGGTAAGTTACTAAATGCTGTTAAGAGTTTTTATGAGGATAGTGAGGCTCAGGTTAGGGTGTGTAGAAGAGAGGGAAAATACTTCCCGGTAAAAGTAGGTCTTAGACAGGGATGTGTAATGTCACCATGGTTGTTTAATATATTTATAGATGGGGTTGTAAAAGAAGTAATTGCTAGGGTGCTTGGGAGAGGGGTGGGGTTAAATTATGGGGAATCAAATTCAAAATGGGAACTGACACAGTTACTTTTTGCTGATGATACTGTGCTAATGGGAGATTCTAAAGAAAAATTGCAAAGGTTAGTGGATGAGTCTGAGAATGTGTGTAAAGGTAGAAAGTTGAAAGTGAACATAGAAAAGAGTAAGGTGATGAGGGTATCAAATGATTTAGATAAAGAAAAATTGGATATCAAATTGGGGAGGAGGAGTATGGAAGAAGTGAATGTTTTCAGATACTTGGGAGTTGACATGTCGGCGGATGGATTTATGAAGGATGAGGTTAATCATAGAATTGATGAGGGAAAAAAGGTGAGTGGTGCATTGAGGTATATGTGGAGTCAAAAAACGTTATCTATGGAGGCAAAGAAGGGAATGTATGAAAGTATAGTAGTACCAACACTCTTATATGGATGTGAAGCTTGGGTGGTAAATGCAGCAGCGAGGAGACGGTTGGAGGCAGTGGAGATGTCCTGTCTAAGGGCAATGTGTGGTGTAAATATTATGCAGAAAATTCGGAGTGTGGAAATTAGGAGAAGGTGTGGAGTTAATAAAAGCATTAGTCAGAGGGCAGAAGAGTGGTTGTTGAGGTGGTTTGGTCATTTAGAGAGAATGGATCAAAGTAGAATGACATGGAAAGCATATAAATCTATAGGGGAAGGAAGGAGGGGTAGGGGTCGTCCTCGAAAGGGTTGGAAAGAGGGGGTAAAGGAGGTTTTGTGGGAGAGGGGCTTGGACTTCCAGCAAGCGTGCATGAGCGTGTTAGATAGGAGTGAATGGAGACGAATGGTACTTGGGATCTGACAATCTGTTGGAGTGTGAGCAGGGTAATATTTAGTGAAGGGATTCAGGGAAACCGGTTATTTTCATATAGTCGGACTTGAGTCCTGGAAATGGGAAGTACAATGCCTGCACTTTAAAGGAGGGGTTTGGGGTATTGGCAGTTTGGAGGGATATGTTGTGTATCTTTATATACAATAAGATCACAGTAAACAGGTGATTTCAGAATATGCAAAACAACCACTCTGAAAAAATAGAGAAATTCCAAGTGCTTTCGTGACTACTCACATTATCAAGGAACTTGATAATGTGAGTAGTCACGAAAGCGCTTGGAATTTCTCTATTCTTTCCGAGTGGTTGTTTTGCGTATCTTTATATGTGTATGCTTCTAAATTGTTGTATTCTGAGCACCTCTGCAAAAACAGTGATAATGTGTGAGTGTGGTGAAAGTGTTGAATGATGATGAAAGTATTTTCTTTTTGGGGATTTTCTTTCTTTTTTGGGTCACCCTGCCTCGGTGGGAGACGGCCGACTTGTTGAAAAAAAAAAAAAAAATTATCTGTGACATAATAAACAGTATAAATAACATAGAAACATGATACGTATATACACCTACCATCCGACTTACGACCTGCTTGTCTTACGACCACTCGACTTACGACTGTGTTTTTTATGCCAAATTTCTGGGAAATAAACAACTATTTGTGTTGTACACAGTGTTTATCCTAAACCTTACAGTATAAAATACAGTACTAACAGCATAAAAAGTAAAGTAAAACATGAAATACCAAAATAAAACAAAATAAAGTCATTACAAAAACATTTTGTTGATATTCAGTAGTAAAGTTCGACGTACGACCGGTTTCTCGGAACCGAACTCGGTCGTAAGTCGGATGGTAGGTGTACTTAAGAATAAACAAAATATGTCATTATGTGATGAGTGTTGGCAGCCATTCCCGCTCCCACTCTGACCGTACTTCCCCTTCAGAGGTTTTATTATAAGAGAAAATGGAGTATTTGTGAGGCTAACTACACTAGATCACTAGTTTCACAAGGAAAACACTGTACAGTGAACCTCCGCCTTACAATATTAATCCGTTCCTGAGAGCTCATCGTA
This sequence comes from Cherax quadricarinatus, assembly GCF_038502225.1. Classification (NCBI taxonomy): domain Eukaryota; kingdom Metazoa; phylum Arthropoda; class Malacostraca; order Decapoda; family Parastacidae; genus Cherax; species Cherax quadricarinatus. The sequence continues at coordinate 9,384,659 of NC_091369.1, forward strand.
TGCCGAAATTATCGTAAGGCAAATTAATTTTCCCCATAAGAAATAATAGAAATGAAATTAATCTGTTCCTGACACCCCAAAGGATGAAAAAAAAAAAAAAATTTTACCACATGAAATATTAATTTTAATACACACAAACTGAAGAAGACATGCACAATTACTACTCTACTAAGAATAGAATACATGACACTTACCTTTATTGAAGATCTGGTGATTGATGGGATGGGAGGAGGGAAGTGTGTGGAAGTTGTTATTGTTTAGAAGGGGAATCCCTTCCATTAGGACTTGAGGTAGCAAGTCCTTTTCCGGGGTTACTTCCCTTCTTTTAATGCCACTAGGACCAGCTTGAGTCACTGGACCTCTGTCGCACAACAAATCTGTCCATAGAGCTCTGTGCCTCCCGTTCCTTTAAGACTTTCCTAAAATGGGCCATAACATTGTCATTGTACAGGTTGCCAACACGGCTTGCAGTAGCTGTGTCAGGGTGATTTTCATCCGCAAAGGTTTCCAGTTCAACCCACTTTGCACACATTTCCTTAATCTTTGAAGTAGGCAACTTCCTTAATTTCTCTCTCCCCTCCTCTGAAGCAGTTTCCTCAGGTCTGGCCTCTTGCTGTTGAAGATGATCTAGCAGCTCATCAGTGGTTAGTTCTTCATTGTCCTCCTCCACCAAATCTTCCACATCCTCCCCACTAACCTCCAACCCCAAGGACTTCCCCAATGCCACAATGGATTCTGCAACTGGCATATGATTCCCAGCAGAGTTCAAGGTCCTCTTAGTCACTCCCTCCCAAGCCTTACCTATAAGGTTTACACAACTGAGGATACTAAAGTGATCTTTTCGAAAACTCTCCTAGAGTCAATCGAGTGTCTGAGGTCACTTCAAAGCACTTTTGAAACATAGCGTTTGTGTAGAGTTTTTTGAAGTTTGAAATGACCTGCTGGTCCATGGGCTGCAGGAGAGGAGTGGTATTAGGAGGCAAAAACTTGACCTTAATGAAGCTCATGTCCCCAGAAAGTCACTCTGCCAAGTCTGAAGGATGACCAGGAGCATTGTCTAATACCAGGAGGTACTTAAGGTCTAATTTCTTTTCCATTAGGTACTTTTTCACATTGGGGGAAAATGCATGGAGTAACCAGTCATAGGAAAAGTCCCTAGTGACCCATGCCTTACTGTTTGCCCTCCACAGCACACACAAATTAGTCTTGAGGACATTCTTTTGCCTGAACACTGGGAGTTTCAGAGTGATACACCAATAAAGGCTTCACTTTGCAATCACCACTAGCATTAGCACACATCAGAAGAGTAAGCCTGTCTTTCATAGGCTTATGTCCTGGGAGTGCCTTTTCCTCCTGAGTAATGTAGGTCCTGCTTGGCAATTTCTTCCAAAACAGGCCTGTTTTGTCGCAATTAAACACTTGTTCAGGTTTCAATTCTTCAATGTCTATGTACTCCTTGAATTCCTTCACATATTTTTCAGCCGCTTTTTGGTCCGAACTGGCAGCCTCATCATGCCTTATCACACTATGTATGCCACTACGATTCTTAAATCTCTCAAACCAACCTTTGCTGGCCTTAAATTCACTCACATCACCACTAGTTGCAGGCATTTTTCTAATTAAATTGTCATGCAACTTCCTAGCCTTTTCACATATGATCACTTGAGAGATGCCATCTCCTGCTATCTGTTTTTCGTTTATCCACACCAATAACAGTCTCTCAACATCTTCTATCACTTGCGATCTCTGTTTCGAAAACAAACTTGCACCTTTTGCAAGAAAAGCTTCCTTGACTGCCGTTCTGTTGGTCAAGATAGTAGCGATGGTTGATTGGGGTTTGGTATACAACCTGGCCAGCTCCAAGACATGCACTCCACTTTCGTACTTCGTAATTATCTCTTTCTTCATTTCCACAGTTATTTTCACCCTTTTTACCACAGGGTTAGCACTAGAAGCTTTCTTGGGGCCCATGTTGACTTATTTTGCAGCTACAAGCACTAAAAACACTGTGATAATATGAAATGTACCGAATGTATGCTTAGATGCAACCGCACTGGCCGGCTTGTAAACACTGGCACCCACGGGACAGCTGAGGCCGCGTCCCGGACGAATCACGTAATGCGAGTTTTTTATCATGAGGCGAGGCAAAATTTTTGTGTTCAAATGCTTCGTATAGCGGATTTAACGTAAGGCGATGCGTTCGTAATGCGGGGGGTCCACTGTATTTAAAATAAGAAATATTGTATAAAAACATAATAAAATATAATAGAGAATGTAAAGAAATAAACTTGCTATATAGTGTACGTACACACTTACCTTGGAGGAGATGCTGGCAAAGGTTGAGGGTGGGAAAAGATAGGAAGAGCGGCGTATGCTGTCTGTGGCCCTATAAACACCAACATTAACACTGGAGGAGTTCGTTTCGTTTCGTCCTTTTTCTATCGCTTAACTTACCTGCTACACTCTTAGTGCTACACTTAAATTGCTGTGGCGTACGCTGCGCCAACTAGTGGCAGCGTCCTGAAGCTCGCTCATTACTATTATTATTAATTTATGGAACTGGAGCACAGATCCAATTCCCTAGATCAAAAGCCGCTCACCAGCATCAAGGAACCTTGATGCTGGTGAGGGGCTCTTGATCTGGGGAACTGAATCTGCACTCTAGTTCCCTAAATTAATAATAATAATAATAATAATAATAATAATGAGCGAGCTTCAGAACACCGCCAACTTAGTGCACTGTTTACCTCGCCATGGAAGCATTTCTCTTGTGTTCTGCTTGCATTTTGTGCATTTACCTTGCCAAATTTCTTTTTTCTAGCCATGGGTCCTAAGAAAGTAAGTGCAAAGGACAGTGCTGAGAAGAAAAAGAGGATGATGTCCATGGAATTAAAGCATGAAATCCATAGATAAACAAGTAGTGTGTGTGGGTTGAGGGTTGAGGGGGAAGCTCGCTCATAACTCAGATGTTGGCTCGTAACTCAGAACAAAAAACTGACCGAGCGATGTCTCGTATATTGAAAAACTCGTATGTTGGGACACTCATTAGTCGAAGTTCCAATGTATTTTCAATTGAACATTTGTAATATTTGCATCCGTGAATCAGAAATGTTAAGAAATTAAGTGACTGTTAAGTGAAGGTCATCATAACTGACATTTGAATCTTAGGAACCTTCTTTATGATGCTCAATGAGAATAAATTTCAGTTGCTCCTCTCTGAAAAACTTGAAGATATAAAACCTGCAACAGTACAAAACACAAACCATTCAATGAAGTGGAAGAAGAATGAATGGAGTTTTGGAGTAATGATGTTAAAAGATTTTACATTCAAGGGTCATATTAGTGTTACCATCACAAATGTAAGGTAAAAATAATAGTATAACTAGATAACAAGAACCATCATAAGAAATGTCAAGTCAATAATGATAACCTTCAAAGCATTTGCACTCCAGACTAGGGCATACATGCCTTAAATTAGGACATTACTGTACAATGCTATACAGTAACATCTTAATTTAAGGGAAGAAAAAATGCACATCTAAAAAATGTCTTCGAATGTTTTTCTGGAATCCGAATGCTCTGACTTGTTTAAAATTCAGTTGTAAAAAACTTTACATGAAAGCCCTATTTCAAAAGTGGTGCTTTGAAGTGACCTCTGACACTGACCTAACTCTCTAAGAGGCTTTTGGAAGTGTCAGTTCAACATCCTCCAGTGTGTGAGGCTGATAATTAAAGCCTGGGAAGTACTGTTTCGGACATTAAACCTTCTGCAGTTCAACCACCACCTACAGACCAATGAAGTTAAAACACCATGCTTTCACGGTAATTATCAGAGCAAAATATATAGCAGATGGTGAAAAATAGTCTCAATAAAACGAAGGATTAAAATACGTACAATCAATGGAAATTTAAAAAACTATATGAAAAAATGATTGAAGATGGGGCAATGCTACCATAGCTCTGCTCTTGCAGCTTCAAATACATAATTACAATAAGCATGAAGGATCCAAAGCTCCTTAATTCCTGCCTTTCAAATACAAGATGAACCTGGAAACCTGACAACTTCCTCTAGGCAGTTCCTGATCAGGCAGGCAGGCTGTGGAACTTGCCTGGGCTGCATGTGGCTAGCATCAGCATATTAAAAGCTTGGTCCAAGAGTGGGGTCAATGACCTCCATAACCATCAAGAGGTCAACCTGCCATTCCTGACTGTTCATACTCCTATTTTATGAAAAAATTTTGGATATTGTATAAAAAAAAAAAAAAAAAATTATCCTTAAAAATTACAGCTCAAGTTCAACTTGCAACAGCACAAACAACATACTATATACTGTACATTATCTGTATAATAAACTTTAATCAAGATAAATGCTAGTTATTCCTGGAATTTTTATTCAAATCATAATTGCAATGATTAGACAGCACAGGTTAATAACATAAGCAAGTAATAAGAACCTAAAATTTAATTTATTATACATTATGGCAATGGATATGCTGCTAAAACATCTAATGACGTAAGAAGCTTTTCCCCCTTATAAAATTTATTTTTAAATAAATGTACCATATCAGGAAAAACAAAACAGAAAAAGTTCCTATTACATAATACCATCATGCATTCTGGTCTATAGTTATAAAGCATGCCCTTAAGCAATTTTTAATACTGTAGCATTAAAGTCAGCTGAGCAAGGAATTAGCAGGTAAGGCTAGTGAGAAATCAGTGATTAACCAAACACAATTTCAAGATGATTTAATTAAACCAATCACCACAAATTGTGCTTTTGATACTAAAATGACTCACCTATCTCTGCCACCATAATCACTGTTATAAGAAGAAGGTGCATTCTCAGATCTCTCTGTTCTTTGTTCTATCCTCGATCTAATATCAGCCATATCATTTAAATTCATAGAATGAGATCGTCGTACACTTGGAGCTCCAGCAGGTTTCATCCCTGGCATCAAGAAGAAATGGATATTATAAGCAGTGTATTAAAATAACTTCCGTATGAGAGATACTAGGATCTAGATATCATGAATTTTCTTCACACACACTTAAGCAAAACATCAAAAAATGCACAGCTGCAAGAGATGAATGTGGATACACTGTAGATACCAAATTTTTTACCTTTGAAATCTGCTATTAAAACTCGTGCACACAAACTAATGCATGCACACACATATATGCATGTGTGCATTCTTAGGCATTCCCCCCCCCCCCCCACACACACACGTGCACACACACATGCACACATTCAAGCAGGTAATTAGAAATTGGAAATTACAGAATGCATGACAACAGAAAAAAAAATACTATGAGCTCAACAGAAGGTTCCAAAGTGTGTTCACAATTTAAAAAGGACCAATGCACAAGTCAGCAAGGAGAATTAACAAAATGATATCAAACACACACTACTAACCGGGAAGAATGAAAATGCACAATATTTTACCATGACTGGAACAATACACAAATAATCTGCACATAGATCACACACTTATGATGTGTCAGTCTGACCTGGACCATTAACTTATTCTCACAAAAGCCTGAAGATAAGGGAGCTTGTATGACTAGTTAATGGTCAAAGTCAGAATGAAACAGTCATAATAAAATTGAGTTTCCTATGTGCAGGTTATGTGTGTACTAATCAGGAAGTGAGGAGCCTGCAGATGACACCTGACACATTAGAGGCATGAGGGCTAAACTGACTATCAGAAACCCTATTATTAGCTGGGTTTGCAAGGCAAAATTATTATTTTATCAATCTTTAACACACCAGCCATCTCCCACCAAGGTAAGGTGACCCAGAAGAAGAAACACCATCACTATCATTCACTATCAGTCTTGCCACAAGTTAGCCGATACTACAGTTCAAGTGTCCCTCCAAACTACAAGTATCCGCACTCTGCCTTCAGAGTGCAGGCACTGCATTTTCCACAATGTTCTGGTACATATTCAGTGGGTTAATGCTTTCTTAGTACAAATATATTAAAAAGACATAGAATTGTTTTAGTGTCCAATACTAATTTTGCTTTGGCAGAGAATAATCCCCCAAACTGGACACCAATCAAAATACTTTTGAAAGGGTGTTCACTATTTCTCACTTCAAAATTTTTGATCACTAATAAGGTTTTCTTATTAGTGTCAATATTCCACATGAGAGAAATTATGAAATGCATTAGACTCTTGAATAACAGGGTAGTTATAAACCTGAAACCTGTCTTACGCAAAAAGTGAATCTAAGAATATGAGAAATACAGTGGTATCTCGAGTTTCGAACAGCTCCCAACTCGAACAATTATGTAAGTGTATTTTTGTAAGTGCTTTCATAATTGTATTTTTGGGGGTCTGAAACAGACTAACCTAATTTACATTGTTCCTTATGGGAACAAATTTGTTCGGTATCAGCACTCAAACAGCCTTCCAGAATGAATTAAGTTCGTAATTTGAGGTACCACTGCATAGGGATATGTTTCTGGGATCCCCTCAAAAATACTAAACAATTTCTTTTAAGCTTTTTACTTTGTCAAAAGTAATGAAGTCTTGACACTTTACATTTTGGATGTCGTTGCTTGTTTATCGAGAAATATGTTTTGCACTCAAGCCTAAATAAAAACCTTGCTTTTATTTAGACCTGGGAAAGGCTGGTGTTTGACACAGCATACCAACTATTCCATCCAAAGAAAATGGGCATGGGATTTGGTACCAAGAAAATGAAGACTGCTAATATGCCACAATTAACTTAAAAATTTAATACACAACCTCACTGGGATAAAATACATAACAAAAAGGCACAATACACAAATAACCCACAAACAGAAGAGGGGAGCTTACGATGACATTTCGGTCTGGCTTGGCCCCTCTAGCTCCCTTGCAGTGCTCCTCCTCCTTAATCTTCGACTGACTCCACTACTACCTCTACCACTACTTGTCTTCTTACTTTCCTACTATCTCTTTTGTCTTGTCCCTGTCTGCTGGTTTATATATACTCCCTCCTCTCCTTTCTGTTAGTGTGACTCTGTAAATGGTCCAAGTCAGACCGAAATGTCATCATAAGCTCCCCTTCTCCTATGTGCAGGTTATTTGTGTATCAAATATGTAAAAATTTAAGAAAGAATGAATTTTACCTTAAATCAAATTCTCTCTCTCTTGCTTGTAGATGTACAAGTCTGCAGATGGTCATGTAGCTCCTGCCACTTATAGATTTCACTACATAATTTTCTTGCTTATTTAACAGTGACATGACAAATTTTATCCTACCTTAACTTTCTTATTTTCTTGCCTGTTGATACAGAAGTGTTTGGAGATGGTGGACAGCTGTGAGTCATTTTTGTTTTATCAGCTGAGGGCTGTGGGTCAGTCATCTGTTGAGGTTAAGAGGGCCACTACAGCATATGTAGTACTGAGCCAGTCAGCAATAGGCATTCTGCAGTTTTCCTGCCTGAACCACCTTTATCAAAACTTCATGTGGTGCTATTCAAGTTTTATGATGTGCTATGCAAATTTATGCCTCAATTTTTCAACCATGTTATGCAAAAACATTCAAATGAATTTTATTCTAGGGCCTACTGTAGTAAAATGTAGGTACAAAATACAAATTATTATAATAAAAAACTTCTTGTTTGGAAGGAAAAATGCAAACAGATAAGAAAAACATATTTATGAAGATGTCGCTGGTGGGGTCTAGCAGCCCTCATACCATATGCTTTAACTTATAGAAATAAAATATCAGAATAAATAAATTATACTCTTAGAATGTTTGCCAATGGTGTACAAATCATACATAAAATAAAAAATGAATCAAATAAATATTTACCAGAGGATTTAGATAAATCAAGCACTAAGAATAAAAAAAAATGATAATGCAACTATGTTGATAAATGTCATATGCTGTAATGGAAATACAGTATAACGTAAGTGAAATAACAAGAAATCCATAATGATTACAATTTGTGAAATAAAAAAAAAATGGATAAAGGCAAAAACATTAATGTGAATATAAACACTAATGCATAAATATACAAACAAAGGATATCAAGACAATCTCTTATGCTAGACTGTCTAATTTGAAAACAGCTTTTACAAACATGCATAGTACTCATCATTAACGTATGTCAGCACCCCCTGTAAAATCAAGACTTCAAAACAGATTGTCCCTTGCACTTTAGGAAAGCCTTCACCCTGCTATGAAATGATTAACATGCATTCTTCAGGGTTTCATGGGGTAAACTACCCCGTGACTCACAGATGGCATCCTAAAGCTGTGGGAGTGGACTGATATCTTTTCTCTAGTATATCTCTGTTTGGGAGATATTTGGGAGTAGATTTGTCAACAGATGGGTTTATGAAGGACAACGTTAACCATAGAACTGATGAAGGAAAAAAGGCTAGTGGTGCTTTGAGGTATCTGTGGAGACAAAAAACCATTATCCATGGAGGCAAAGAAGGAAATGGATGAGACTATAGTGGTACTAACACTTTTATACGGATGTGAAGCATGGGTTGTGAATGTTGCATCGAGGAGGAGGCGGCTGGAGGCAGTGGAAATGTCGTGTCTAAGGGCAATGTGTGGTGTAAATATTTGTGGCCCATGGCCTGGTGGAAAAAGCTCTTGCTTCACACAGTGAGGGTCTAGGTTTGATTCCCTGTGAGAGTTGAAACACTGGTTATCTATGTTCACTCATCAGCATAAAATGGGTACCTGAGTGTTAGATGACTGGTGTGGGTTGCATCCCGAGACAAAATTGACCTAATTTGCTCAAAATACTCTGCATAACATGCAGCCTTCTACATAGTAGTATGTTATTGATGTCAGCTAGGCCTGTATACCTTGTACATGTACTTGTAGAAAAAAAGGTATTAAACCAAATTATGCAGAGAATTTGTAGTGTGGAAATTAGGTGGTGTGGAGCTACTGTAGTGGAGGAGAGGAGGGGTAGAGGGTGGAGACATCCTAGGAAAGGATGGAGGGAGGGAATAAAAGAGGTTTTGTGTGCAAGGGGCCTGGACATGCAGCAGACATGTGTGAGCATCTTCGATAAGAGTGAAAGGAGACGAATAGTTTTTGGGATGTGACGAACTGTTGGAGTGTGAACAAGGTAATATTTTGTGAAGGGATTTAGGGAAACTGGTTAGCCGGACTCAAGTCCTGGAGGCGGGAAGTAAAAAGCCTGCACTTAAAGGAGCGGCTTGAGATATTGGATGTTTAGAGTGACATCTAAACTGTCATATCTAGGCACCTCTGCAAAGACAGTGATTGTGTGTGAATGTTGATGAAAGTGTTTCTTTCTTTCTAGAGGTCACCCTGTCTTGGTGGGGGATAGCCGGCATGTTGGGGGAGGGGGCCATACCTCAGCCAAGAAGTTCTCAAAGGGGTTTACTGCTGAGAAGATTCTTGGTCACTCAAACAAAAGTACATACTTCAGTCACAAAGCCACTGAACAACAGATTTCGTGGTATGGCAAGCAGCACTCTTATGCATAAAAACCTTGTGCCACACTGAGTGAAAGATTCAGACACAAACCATTTCTAGGTACATCAGAATAATTAAAATTGGCAATGTATTATTAGATTATTATTATAATCAAAAGAATTCCCCTATCAAGCCCCCTTAGGGAGGAAAGGGTTTTGGATGGCAAAAGGGAGGAGGGATGATCAGCGGGTTTAAGAAAACAGCGGGGGGGAAAAAAATCGGGGAAGGGGGAAAGAGTTTAAGGAAATAAGGTATCAGAATTTTGAAGAATATTGTTGTAAAAAGTCAATGAAAGCCCGGTAAAATGGTCCATCAGCGAGAAGGAAGGAAAAAGGGGGAAAGGGGGAAAGCGGCGGGGGTAAATTTGGTGTCGTTGATAAAGTGGGCAGCCCAACAGAATGTGGCTGACTGATAAGGGTTTAATTCCCGGAGGAGACCCCCCTCCGAATATCCATGGAAAGGGCAGTAGGGCCCTGCAAGACGGGAGGGGTAGCCCCCAACCCCCGAACTGGTGATAAGAAGATGGCCAGAAACCTATCCGTTTAATAATTGAAGTTTGTTGCAGTAGAAAACGGGCACTGTAAAGTTAAAGATTTGCAGCAAAATGCCCCCGTATAAACCTCTACATAAATTGGGGGTATGTCCTGCTGACGCGAGCAGGTCTGCCTTTCATTCCTGCGCCCCATAAAAGGACCCAACAAAACTTCTTTGCTTGGAAAAGATCGGGGTAAAAAGTTGAACAGGAGGACTAAGGGGGGTGAGGTGTACAAATTTCTGATAGCCTGAAAGCACAAAAGGGTCTGAGACAACCACAAATGAAAAACACAGGCATAGATCACGGATAAGGGAAGGTGGCATACAATTCAGCAGAAAAAACTGGCAGAAAAATGCCCTTAGTGTCAAACCTGCGAATCCTTCCCTAAAAGATTTGACCATCTGTGCCCCAATGGCATGAAATAGTGAAACCCAAAAGAAAAAGGGGGCACGTGACAGTTGGTTTTGAAAAAGGGAGAGAAAAAAGCGACTCAACAGGGGGAATTTCCCCAGGAGGGGGGGAAAAGTGAGTTTACATGTACATAAAAAGGTGGTAATTGAAAAGATGAAAATGGCGAAGAAAAAGGGGCGGAGTAAACAGGGCGGGGAACAAAAAAAAAATTTTACTAATATCGGGACCATTCATAAATGGAAGGGTTGGGGAAAATATGAAGGTACATAGTAGCGGGCAAAGGGCATCATGGCGATCGGAAAAAGGAGGGGCGTGTTTCTGTAGAGCTTAACGGGGGAAAAGTAAAACAAACATAAACGAAATCCTTGGTGATGAAGGGGGTTTAAACAGAGAAGTAAGGAATCCCGCTGAATAATTTACCTAATCAATTTTAAATAAAAAAAGGGGGTGGAATTTTAAAGGGGGGTTTGGATCACCCCTTGAAAGATGAAAAGGGGTTTTTAAAAAAGGTTAAAGGGCTGGCAAGTTGTTTCAGAGATAATGTGGGGTTTTCCCGGAACCCCTTGATAAAAGAGGGGGCCCCGAAACTTGACTATAGTTGGGGGAACCCTAGGGGTAAAAAGGATGATCGAGATGACAGGCGCTATGAAAAACTTTGTGGGTTTGTGCTGAAAATTTAAAACCCACATGTGGTGGCCCAATTTGGGAAAACAGGACTGCATGCTGGGGAAAACTGTAATGAGGTGACATCAGCCCCTCCCAAGGTAGCTGCCCATAGAGTTGAAAAATTTTTTAGGGAAGAAAAGGGGCCAAATCATTAATAAAGGAAAAAAAGTGTTGTCTCAGGATACATCCCGGGGGGACACCTTCAGCTTGGATAAATTCGGGGAAATTTTTAAAAACCCAAAATGCCTGTCAGTTAAAAATTTTAAGGAAGGATGGTAGTTGCCTCAACTAAAGTGGGTTTAAAAAATATTAACCCCCGGGCATTGCCTTTAAGGTAAAAAAATATGGCAAAACGAGGGGTTATTAAAAAGCATTAGAATATGTGGGGCAGGGGTTTTGGGAAGCCCACAAACCAATTTTAGATGGAAAACGGGCTCAAATCCCCCAAAAAGCCATTCCGGTTTTTCCATCCTTTCAAACTGCACTAGAAAAACAATGGGCGAAGTGGGGGGTTTCATGCCCCGGTTCCGGGTTTTGGGAAAAGGAAAAAATGGCGGTTCCCAGCTGGGAAAAAAACCCCTTGTGACCAAAAAAAATTTAAAGGGGAAAGGACTGAAAGGGCTGACTGATGAAAATGTTGAGCATATGAATATGAATGCCCCGGGGCCCAGCTCCGTCGCAAGCTGGGGTGTTGCCCCAGTTCTTGAAGTGAAAGGAATTATACTGTTTTTCTCTCAGAAAGAAAAGCCCAAGGGGTTCAAGGCAGACTTTGAAAAAAAAAGGGGCAAGATGGAGCCCTTAAAATGGACCAAGATTCCCAAATTTCAAAAACATCTGGGGTTTGTATATCCCCCCCAGGGGCGGGGGTCAGGGAATTTTACCCCGTTTTTGCCCAGATACTAAGAAAGCAGAGGTGAGGGTGGAGAAACCCAAGCAAGTGCTTTACGCCCCTGACCGGCGGGATCCCCGTTTCTGAAAAAATCAAAGGAGTCTTTTGGGGTTCTATTGCTACCTCCCCCATGCAGCGGCAACGCTGCGGGGACGGGGAGACCCCGGCACGCATTTGAGAATGCCCCGTTTGGGGTACAGAATGAAAGGGGGTTAAACAAAAGGGTTTAAAAGCTCATGATGGGGACAAAGGGCCCTCATTGTTGGCGTGATAAGGCCCAATTCCGTCACCCCAGCGGGGTTTAAAGTGGTGATATGAAGGAAGAAAGAATGTTTGGGGAAATGACCCCATCAACCCCGGAAACAGACCAGTGAAGTCTTTGGGGCAGAAGACAGAGATCGAGAAAATGTGTATCCGGGGATCAAATGGTGCGGTTTTTTCCCATGGAGGGTGGGGGGAAAGAAAAGTTCTAACAATCCACGGGAATCACGTAGCCCAGAAAAAGGTGGCATTAAAATCCCAAGTAACAGAATCGGGGTTAATGGAAAAAAAGGGCAATTCGAATAATGCCCAAAAGGGAGAAGAATAAAGAACGGGCGAAAACCTATAAAAGGGGGATAGGGGTTTCTTTAATAATAGTATGAACAAATATCTGATGGACAGAAATCAGTCGGAAAAAGGGGCATTTTCTTAAATCCCATCAGGAAAGGATCAAATACAAAATTATGCCTGAGATGGGAGAGAACAGCGGGTGAATTTTTGGGTTTCCCTGGCAAACACCAACGGGGGAAAACGGAGATTATTATTAAAATAAAAAAGGCGCTGCCAAAGGATATACGCTAGGGCAGGAAGGCGGGGGCATCAGGTGGAAAAAGGAGATGGAGGAAACCGGGTTCCCGGAAAAAAGGGGGGCAGTGGATTGAAAGGGAAAAAGGGCAGCAGGGCCAGAAAGGGCTGGGGGGGAAAATATCATCAGAGTTTGTGGGGAAATCAGTCGTTGCAAGAAGTCAATGAGAGAGTCAGGATTAAGGGGGGCCCATCAGCAAGAAGGGAAGGTAAAGAAGTAGGAACGAAGCGCGGGGGGTAAATTCGCGTCGTTTGAAAAAAGGCGTCAAACGATGGGGCTTCGATACGGGAACTTGACACTGCTCACGGGGGAACGGGGTGCCTCCCCTGAGATCCCCAAGAAAGGCAGGGGCCAAATCCGAACGGGAAGGGGGTTAACCTCGCATGATGAAGAAAGGGCGTAACCATGCTGGGTTTAATAGAATGGTTTTTTCGGCAGATTTTTCCATGTTCCAAGGGTGCGAAGGTGGGTGTATTCCCAAAAATACCCCGAAAGGGAACCCCCGTAGAAATTTGGGTAGCCCAATCTGCTGCCCGCGGCATTTCCCTGCCTTTCAGCCCCCCGTCGACATGCCGGACCCAAAAAAAAAACAATATTTTTATTTTTGGGAGAACGGTCCCAAAATTTGGGATCGGGAAGGGGGATAAATTATAAAATTTTAATACCTTAGAGCAAAAAAGGGCCTGAGACTACAAAAGTGACACAGGCATGATCCCCAAAAAGTGCTGCAAGAATGGAAACAGTTAGCAGAAAAATGCTATGAAGAAAAATCCCCTGCGACGCCCGGAAACACTGGAACCGGCCTTCTAAAATTTAACCATCTGTGTACACAGCGGGGCAGAAATGTGGAAGTGACGGAAAAAGAGAGGAACCCCCGTGGGTTGAGTTTTGGCAAAGTGAGAAAGAAAAAACAGCTGGAACCAGGGGAAAAGTGGTCTACATAAACATAAAGGGGGTAACGGGGAAGAAAAAGTGGAGGCGAAGAAAAAAAGGCCAGCAACAGGCGGCGATAAAGAATGTCTACAAATTCGGTGACCATTCTAAAAGGGAAAGGATTGTGTGTGGGTTCCCAAATAAGGAAGGCAATGGGCACCCCAATCAGAAAAGGATGGAACATTTTTTTGTATGATTTCAACGGGGAAAAGGAAAAAGCCCCAAAGGACCGTAAGCCGGTGATGGATAAGTTGGGCTAGAAGGTAGCAGGAGGGCGGGAATAAATCTTACCAAAATGATTTTAAAACGAGGCTGAATGAAAAAGGGAGATTTCGACGATCAGCCCCCAGGAAAGATGAGCAAGGGTTTTAAAGAAGGTTTTGTGACAAGTTGCCTTAGAGGGTAATGTGAGGTTTCCCAGGTTAAGGGCAAAAAAAATAAAACCTTATAAAATTTTATGGGGGCCATAGAATAAAAAGGGATGACGAATCCCTAGTAAAAGAATTTTGATTTTGGTTAAAAATTTTTAAAACCCCATGTGTGGTCCCCAAAACCCGTCGACGCATGCGGGAAAATCAAAGGGTGACGTCGGCCCCTGCAAACAAGGGTAAAACATGGTGATGACCAAATTTGGGGTGGAAGAACAGAGGCCAAACTTTATAAGGAGAAAAAGTTTTGTGGAACACATCCTGGGGGACACCCAGTTGGCGAAGTCGGAAAAAACATTATTGCCCAACCAAAATGTCTGTCAGTTGTTTTAAAAAGGATGGTGCTCGGGGGCTAAGGAATGGGCCTGGGCCAAATTTATACCTCGGGCATATCCCTTCTCAAGGTCAAAAAATATGGCAATAACTGGTGATTTAAAAGGCATTACAAAAACGATCAAGCGGGTAGGGTTTTGGAAACACCCTAAAAACCATATGACTAGCGGAGAATTTTTGTGAGCCAAATCCCCAAAACGTCGCGGGTTCCATCATTTTAAACTGCCTTTGGGGGAGGGGGATAGTGGGGGGCATCATGCCCTGTAGTCCCCTTTGGAAAAAGGAGAACTGGCAGATTTCCACAGCTGGGGAAGAACCCCCTTGTGCCCAAATAAGTTTGGAAAGGGGTGTGAGGACAAAGGGGCCCCATTAAATTTTAACTACGAATATGAATGTCATCAGGCCCCAAAACCCGATGATCGGAAGCTGGGCGCCTCCAGTTTTTGAAGTGAAAAAGGCACATTATACTGTTCTTCTCCGAGAAAAGAAAAGCCCAAGTCTAACTTCTGGAAACTTTGGGAAAAACGGGGGGCATAGATGGACCCAAAACGGGACCAGAGGGGCCCAAGTTCAATGGCGCGGAGGGTTTGCTATATAAACACCAGTGACCCGTAGAACGGGCGGTCGGGAGGAACCCTAATTTTCCCCACTTTTTCCGGCACTCTGAAGAAGCAGGGTGGGGGGCAATTCGCCAACAATGGTTTGGCTTCAGGATGACACGGCGGGTGCGCCCTTAAAATCAACAAGTTTAGGGGTTCTATTTTCGTTTCCTCCGCAGACTTTTCAACCTTCGCCAAAAACCGAACCCCCAAAGGCACACACTTCTGAGAATGCCTCCCTGGGGGGGGGTAAGAATGAAAAACGGGGTATAAACTGAGCGAAGAGTGTGGGCTCATCAATGGAGGAGAAGGAACCTCACTGCAGTGGGGGATAAAGACCCAAATTTCCCATCAAATTGAGCGAGGGGCTCGGGAAGGTGGGTGAATGGAAGGAGAAGTAAGAATGATCGGAAAATGATGCTGTCATGTTCTGGGGGCAGCCCGGGTGAAGTCAGGGGTGGAGGAAAAGCAGACTGATAGATCGAAAAGAGGGGGTGGACGGGGATCAAAATGGGGGGGAACCTATTTAAAACATGGAGGGTGGAGGCAAAAAAGTCCAACTGAATGCCACATAGTCAAAATAGCCCCCCAGAGGAAATGGTGGGTTTAAAAATCCCCAAAAAGGGAATTGGTGGAAGGGAAAAACAAAAAAGGAAAAAGTCTGGGATAGAAAATGCTCGAGAAGAAGATATGAAATTTGAAAACCACTTATTAAAAGGGGATCGGGTGCAGTGAAATGGCAGGTAGGGACAAATAGGACAGTGGGAATATCTTAGAAAAAAGGGGCACTTTTTTAAAGGCCCCATCTGAAAGGATCCGAAGAATACAAAAAATTTAACCCAAAAGGGGTTTGGGAAAACGCGAGGTAATTTTGGTTCTTGAAAAAGCCCAACGGGGGAAAAGAAAGCAACATCTGAACCCCCCATTCCCCCTGGGGCGGATATTCCCTGAAAAGGCCATGATTGGCGGAAAAAAATATCGGGAATCTGTAGGTAAAGGCCCCCTCGGACTAGGGGGTTAAAAAAGTCAAGGGTGGTGGCATTGGAAGATGTTCAAGTAAAAAGACGGAGGTTGAAAATGGGGGAAGATGGGGGAGGGGAAGAAAGGAACAGGAATGAATCAGTGCCCCTAAAGGTTTAGCTTGCAAATATTCTGAAAGGGTTTAATTTTTAATTAAAAGATGTAGGGGAAAACCATTTTGGGAGAAAAGGGGAGGAGGGTGAGTAAAGTTGGGACAGTAATGGCTGTACCAAATAGAGGGGAGAAAAAGGGGGGACTGGAGAGGTGGGGGGACAGAAGAGGTAAAAACCTGGGGGTGAAGGGGAAAACTTGGGGGACAGGGGTGGAAGGCTATCGAGGAGGAGGGTGAATCTCCCCCCTTTTTAAAGAGCCAGAGAGGGGGAAGAACTAGGCAAGTAAAAAGGGTAACGGTGGAGGGGGAAAAAGGGGAAGGGGGGGCCAAAAAATTTGAGAATGTGGTTTTGGACTTCTGGTAGAGGGGGTTTTTGGGTTTAAAAAGGTCTTGCCCGAAGGGGGCTTGTGGGGAAGGCGGGAGGAACAGACTGAGTTGTGTGGACGTCAGAGCCAGGCCAAAGGATTAAAAAGAATGGCTATGGGGGGGAAAAACCAGGGGAGGCTGCAGAAAAAGGGAAGTGGGGATGTTTGGGAAACAGGGAAAAAAAACAGGGGGTCTCCTTTGGGGGCGGGGGGATGAGTAACTAAGCATGGGGGGCTTTTGCCTCTTTTAGGGAACGGTTTCCGTTTATTTTAAATAGACCCAAGGGGGGGTCTGGGGGGAGCTTAACAATTAAGGCAAGTGGGTTATAAAATGTATTAGAATGGTTTCGGCACCACAGACTGGGCATTCGGCCATAGATCTGCAATATTTGTGGGGGACCAAAAGCAAATTTCTACATTTTTGGGTGTAGGTATCCCTTTTGAATTGTAACCCCATTCCCCCACATATGAGGGGGGGCCCCTGTCAAAAGTTAAACGACCCATTGCAAGGGTAACGTCCCGCCCGGGCAGGAAAGGTAAGTGTCTCTTTGAGGTTGGAGATCCTGGGGTTCCGCTTTAAAAAATTTATTGCCACATGAGGGAAAATTTGTTGGACTATGGTATGGGGCAGAATAAATTAATAAATTGAGAGAAAAAATGTTTTCAAAAAGGGATAGTATCGATTTCCCAAAAGGGGAGAAAGATCATGGCTTGGTAGCATTCTGGGCAGTGCGATCGCTGCCTTGAGGCGTGAATGAAAAATCTCCCAACATGGCGCAGGGGCGCGGGAATACTTGGGCAGAAAGGAAAAAGGGAAAAAGGGTCTTTAAAAAAAAATTTAGTCCATTGTGTGGTCAAAGGCGTGGAGAGGGGCTTTCGTGTCGGCTTTTAGTAGAATGGGAAGGGCAAGGGCATCATCAGGAGATTGGCGTTGGGGTTTAGGAGTAGGACCCGGGGGGTCCCCCATGAAATGGGGGGCTTAAAAATTCCCCTGAGGGGGCGGGCAAAAAAAAGGAGGCGGAGTTCGAAAAGGGAGTCATAAGCCCGGTACCCGGGGGGTGAGAAACAGCACCACAAAGGCAGGGGATAGGTTCAAAAGTGGTTAAAAACAAGGAGGGTCAGAATGGGTCGGTTCAAGAAGGGGCCCGGGGGATGGGTTTTATGGACTAGGGGGCCCCGGTTGGGGTTTCCCTTTGCTTTTTTTTTTAAAAAAAAAAAAAAGAAAAAAAAATAAAAACAAAAAAAAAATAAAAAAGGGGGGGCGGGGGGGAATAGTTCCCAGGAGGAAAGAAAAGGGCGGGGGTCTCCCTCCGCCCCGAGACAAACCGCTTGGAGATGCAGCATGGCCCGGATCTACCATGCCCCGAAACCAGCAACGGAAGCAACCCCACATCTGCCGAGCCACCCCTTTTGGGCAAAAAGGGGGGCGGATATCCCCAAAAAACATACCTCCTTCAGCCACCACGGGAATGAAGGTGGCTTAAAAATCCCCCCGGCCAAAGACCCCAAAACCCCGGGATGGAGGATCGGCATCCCCCAAAACAATTCCCGCAAACCAACCCCGAAACCTCACAATGGATGGCCCTTTCCCCCCTAAACTGCCCTGGGGGAAAATCAAGGTAAAAAAAGAGGCAAAGGGGGGTGAGGGGAGGGGGGGAATGGAAAAAGGGGGGGATGGGGGGGAGGGAGGGGAGGGAATGGGGTATTAGGTTGGTCTGAGGAAGAAGGGCCGACAGGGCTAATTCCTCAGACCAGGCCTCTTCACCAGCCCAAAACCTTTAAAAGGGGCTGGGGGAAATAACATCTGAAGCTCCCCCAACCCGGGCGCAAAATTCCCTGTAAAAAGGCCCGATTGGCAAGAAAAAACCTTCCCGGGGTGGGTTCCCCGGGCTGAGGTTGAAAAATCCACATGCGGAGGCAGTGGAAAAGTTCAACAAAAAGGAATGGTGTGCTGTGAAGAAATGAGTTTCCAGATGGAGTAGGGAGAAGAAGGGCGGGGGGTGGATGTTCACTGATGGTTTTTTTCCCAAAAATTTTTGAGATTGCTTCGGTTTTAATTAGAATGTGTGGGGGACAATATTTAAATGGGAGGAGGATGAGTAAAAATTTGGGAAATGTAATGGACTGTTTCCAAGGTAGGGGCAAGGGGGGAGGGGGAAATGGGAAAGCTGGAAGGGGGGAAGAGGCAGAAACCTGGGAGGTGGCAGAAAAGGAAGAAAGGGGGAAAAGGGGGGGAAGGTCAGCGAGGAGGAGGGTGAACCTCTACATTGTAACAACCGTAGAGGGGGGAACCAGGTACAGAACAGGGGGGAAAAGAGGGGGAAAAGGTAGGAAGGTTTAAAGGACCTTTTTGACTTTTTAGAAGAGAGGGCGATTAGGGGGTCTAAAAATCTCGCTACTGAGGCTTTAGAAACCAAAACAGTCAGACTGGATGTTGAAACGGCGTCTGGCGAGGGCAGCAAAGAATTAGCTACAGGGTGACTATGGGAGAGGTAACCAAGGTGGAGAAGATGGGGTACCCGAAATGGGGGGCGTTTTGAAAACCGGGGAAAAAGAAACAAATGTCTCCTTGGGGCGGAGGCGGAAAATGCCATGGCATAAGGGGGACCTTCTGCCTCTTTGAGAAACGTTTTCCCCCGGTTTAAAAAAGCTTGACAACGCGAAATAGGGGGGCCTGCAAAAGGCAAAAAGGAGGTCTTTCAAACGTTTTTAAAAAGGTCATCGGGACCACAGACTGGGATTCCCATAGATCTGCAATATTTGCGGGTTGCCAAAACCCCCAAAATTTTAAATGTTGTGGTGTGGGATCACCTTTGGATTTCTGATGTCCTCTCATAAACTGGGGTGGAGTTCCGGCGTCAAAAGTTAACAGCCACTACTGGGGTTCGCTCTCCGGGAGGAAAACGTGTGCTCACCGAGGTTGGAGATCTTTGGGTTCCAGCTGTTAAAAGGTGCCCCATGTTTGGAATTTTTTTTGAACTTGGTATCAGAATAAAACCCAAATTGAGGATGTTTTCAATAGTTAGGAACAGTGTCGATATGGGAAAAAGGGGAAAGCCCATGAGCCTGGGGCATTCTGCCGTGGCGATGCGGCTCTTAGGCATGAAAAAATATCTTCCAACATGGCGTGGGTCCCCAAAACTGTGGTGAAAGATAGGCAGAGGGGTCGTGAAAATGAAGTTTTGTCCCGAGTCTGAAACTGGGTGAAAAGGTTGAAGGGGTGTCTTTCTGAGAAGAAACAGAAGGTGGAAGATCATAGCAGGAATTTGTTTGGGGTTTTTGGGGTGGGGCCCGGGGTCGCGGGGCGGGCGGCGAAAAAGGGCCCCGGGGGAAGGCCGGAAGCATAGTGGGGAAACGGGCGATTCAAGGGGTCATCGGGCCTGTCCTAAGCGGGTGAGAAACAGCACCGGGAAAAAGGAAGGCGAGGGGGCCCCGAAATCATCCAAAAAGGGTGGAGGCAGCCACTGGACATACTTCAAATACATTGTGCATCAGTTTAGTTAGTACACGCATTTTGTGATCAACAAACAAGGATGAACGAGAATTTGTTGTTGATATTGTTAAAGACCACCACAGCCTGAGCCTCCAATCACCCTCTTCTACATAGTTAATTTTATTACTGAAAATGCAAGGGGCATTTAACCCTTCCACTGTCATGACCCCTGCTCACAAACTTGTTCTCAGTGTAGAAGAATTTAAAAAAAAAAAAATATGAAATGAAAGAGAATCTTTTCCTGATGGTAATGACACCAAAAGAACGAAAATTGATGGAAAACTTATGGAATTACACTCTCGAAGTTAGCAGTCTGATATTTACGCATAGGCGATTTCGCCCAATTTGAGCCCTATTTTCGGCCAATTCCACTGTTCCAGTTGACCAAACTTATAGCTATTTCGCTAGAACTCCACCTATTCTATCAATTGAGTACAAGAAACTGCCCATTTACCAATTTCAACTACCCAATAAAGTGGTCAGAAATTAGCAACTTGGCCAATTTCACACAAATTTCAAAAGATGCCAATTTCAAAACAAGGTCAAGAATAAACAATGCAGACATTTCTGGCACTAACATTTACTCTGTTCATTAGTTACGTCTCCAGGCCCCTCTTGTATTACTTTTGCTTTCAATTTTGAAATTTTTATTCACACAAAAAAAAAATAGAAGATTTACTGTTATGCAGACTACTGCATTATTGTAATAATTGTATAAATAATGTCAACCCATTCATGATTGCATATTAGACTGGCCAGTTGGATATGTATTAGATGGTGATGTCATTTATTTACTCTTGAACATCAGCAATAATCGAAGTTTCACTACTTGGAGCTCAATTTCAAGGTACTGTTCATCATGAAACCAATCAAAATCATCGCTATTTCTGTAATATATCTTCCATTCTATCAATTGACACCAAGAAAACGAGACTACAACCATAAATACCATACGAAAATACACCGCAAAGTTGCTGTTTTAAACCAAAAACAACAAGTTTTTCTTTTTGTTTTTTCTCATTATGCACTGCGTGCTTCAGGATTTTTTTTTATACTGCACACACTGATCACTGAGACCCATTCTCTCATATGTAGGCCTACCAGCTTTCTTCTGCAAGATTTGAAGCAGCTAGAATTTTGGCATAATATTACAGGAGCAACACTGGCTTGCAAGCTGTAACATTACAAGACCAACAGTGAATGGGTTAAACTGTCATATCTGGGTGCCTCTGCAAAGACAGTGATTATATGTGAATGATGGTGAAAGTGTCTCTCTCTTATGGGTCACCCTGCCTAGGTGGGAGACAATAGACGTGTTAAAAAAAATTTATTAACATGTACTAATAGCTTATACATGTATTTGTAAAAAGCATTCTAATAGTTAATTTTGCAGTTGTGAGATGGATACAATGACTCACTGCCCATCACAAGCCTTAACCCAACAATAACACAAACTGAGCCTTGAGAAGTTTTCCTCACAATTTATTAAATTTTTCACGTTTTCTTGAAAAGCTTGCATTCATATTATGGTATTATTCTGGGCATACTTTGTTTAAAAAAAAAAAAAAATGGCTCTGACAGATAAAATATAGAGTTTTATTGATGATTGCAGGTGATAATGGTTTTGGTGGAGGCAGGGAACAGTTGTGGCAGGTAATAACTGTGGAGCTGCTTATCATACATTTGCACAGGTATTGTACAGGGTCACATCAACCCCCTTCCCCAATACAAAACATTTCCCTATCAGCAAGCAATGACAACTACAGTGAATATGAAACTATTTTTGAATTTTGATGAATTACAAAGCTTAAAAAGAAACTGAGCATAACCCTATTTTTCCAGTATGTTCTTCAGTTCATTTTAGACGATTTTTTGATAAGGCCCCACTTTCAGGAACGTAACTATCATAAACAGTCTACTGTACTTAGGACATTAAATTACATCTGTAAGTGGAGCATATAAAGAACATTACTATGACAGAACAAATGTAAATAGATGTGGTATATTGTGCACCTTAAAGTAAAAGGTTTTAATATAGTAAAAATTAAAAGACAAATGATCAAAATGAGTTCTAGAATTTAAAAAAAAAAAAAGTTACGACTGACTAGAGGCTTTGGAAATGTCCATCAGATAATAAAACAATGAGGATATATGATGTGCAAATTCATAAAAGGATGAGAAAAAGCAGACAATGACTCTTGGGAAAAAGAAGAGGCCATAACTATTAACCACCTATGAAGGAAAATGTACATGGGACATTAAAAAATTTTCTTCACAAACAAAGCTGTAGAGAGTAGAAATAAAAATAACTACACAAAACCCACTGGGATCATAAAACATTTTAAGATTAAATTATACACAAAGATCATAAGCTGTATTAAGTAATTACACAATAATAGTACAGACTAAAAGTCCAGGGAATAATACAAATTTATGACAAAGTCATGACAATGAGCACAGCCCTATTCTAACTATTGAACCATATTTAAAAATACACACACACACACACAATTGAAGGATATGTTAAGTGGCTATAAATATGCCTGATATGCTAAAACAGCTAAAGTTAAGGAAACAGTAGAGACCATTTTTGTTGTTTTGTGTAGTGAAGACTTTTTCAAATCATATTCTTGACTGCGTGTGTTGTATTATTTAAAAGTTTGCAATTTGTGCTTGTGAAAACAAACAAATTACAGATATACATATACATACACACACTTCTTTCTCATGCACGCACACACATACAAATACATAATCACATCAGGCACAAAAGGCATCCTCACAGACTTGGTAAAACTAAAACTACATGAAGAATCTCTCTCTACCAGTTTTGTTAACCCTTGTTCTGTATACACAGTACATTATATATGTACAAACAGCTTTCATGTCATCAATACTTGGTGATTATGGCCTTATAGCTCATACATATAATTACTACATCCTCCAACCAGTCAGGCGGGCCCATCACATGTGTTAACCCATCAAATGTCAAAAAAACATTACTTTCATGGGATTTTATAAATGGCTGCTGGCAATACCAAGTATTGATAATGAAATAAGCTTCATGCATAAAACTTTTTGCTACATCTAGAATAATGTTAGCTTCTTAATGAAGAGAAGAAACTATGCATGTCCAAACTCACCAAATACATTCCTTGATTATATACTAAGTATACATGGACAATTTAAAACTCAAAATTGCATGTGATTTTTAGCAGGAAACACTAAAGAACACATGATATAGAAGTAACAATAATC
Organism: Cherax quadricarinatus; assembly: GCF_038502225.1. Classification (NCBI taxonomy): domain Eukaryota; kingdom Metazoa; phylum Arthropoda; class Malacostraca; order Decapoda; family Parastacidae; genus Cherax; species Cherax quadricarinatus. Next base: position 9,408,011 of record NC_091369.1, read on the forward strand.
TAATAGTAGAAATAAGAACACAGCTTCACTTTACAAAATTTAGACTTTTTAAGAATCTATACAAGCTGCAACACATGCATTTTGGAACAAAGAATAAATAATTAAAAAAAAAAAAATAAAAATAAATAAAAAACAACCAGCAGCCATTTAATGTAAAATGAAAAACCAAAGTCGTTTGGGAAATGAACTGGGATACAGTATTTGCGAAGTGCTACCGGCTCCCCCCCCCCACTAAGCACAACACATATGAGTGCCACAAGGGTGCCAAGTGATAACACTTTACCATAATCCTGTAAATGGGCTGGGTGGCTGGCCCGCGCCCTTACACGCTCATGTGACAGGCCATGACTGGGTGGATGATGGTAGAGTGGGACATCTCTAACAGGTATGTTGTAGCCGAGACCCTGTGGGTATCCTCTGCCGAAACTTGGCCCACTTGCGGGGGCCTGTTCCTGCCGAGTGGGCTGGCAGGTCTGGGCTGAGGCCAGATAGTATGAATACTGATCACTGAAGGGTTGTGACTGGTACTGTCGCCAACAATATATGCAGTCTCTATCTGTCACCTCATGATTGCATGACCACCACCATTGGGGGTATACAGACCCCCAGTTGAACCCCCCGCATGCCCCCTCTTCATCTCCTGCAGCCCACGGCCAAAAGATAAACTGTTAGTTCAACATACACTACCTAATTAATAGCTCATTTCTTCAACAAATATCACGCTTTTTAAAGTTATTAAATATACTATCAAACAGATGAGTTCCACTCTAAAGAAATATAAAGAATTAAGCACTATGACAATAAGAAAGTTAGCTCCACACCAAAAGTGAAAGACAGTATAGCAAGGGATGAAGCTATTATGTACAGAGAACATCTCTCTCAACATACCATTAGGAGCAAAAGCAGCATAAGAAATGCAGGTTTAGTGTAAGGTCAATTAGTCCCCCCCCCCTCACCCAGATGTGTGTATATACTGAATATTTTTACTATACATGTATAATAAGTTACTTTCTGGTAACTCATTTGTTTAATATTCTATATCAACCAAAAATTATGCACCCTTTTTTTAAACTATTAGTTAATGCATCCTAGAAATTAACATTTTTTTAAACTTTATATTAAGGCTCTCTAATTTTATGTTATTCCAAAAGAATTTTAGCCATAATTCTATAAATGTCTTAACATGGTGCATGCAAAAAAAAGTATTTTTTATTTTTAAGTGTTAGTTTTGCTATATTACCATCAAGCAAATTTACAAACAAACAAGTAAAATGGTATATGAAATACAGTACTTAAATCCCTGAAGATGTTACACCTACTAGAGATCTCCAGCAAACATTACTTAAACGGGTCTGTGATTACCCTCATGGACGGAGACTCGATCCCTGCGTAGCCGGTCCCGTTCTGTCAGGGACTGCTGTCGTCTCAACCCGGTCCCTGTTCCTGTTCCTGATCCCGATCCGCTTCCCCCAGAGGATGGTGATTTGCCTCCTCCCCGACCTAGTGCACCATCAACAGGCACTCGTCAATCATTAACTTACTATTTTAAGCTTCATGCCTTCTTAGTTTTTTCTGTGTGTGTATTTGTTTATAAGATTTATTAGGTAAAAGCTTAATATTTGAAAAAAAAAAAAAACTCGATTTTTAAACTATAGGGATAAGCATACACAGAGAAAAAAATGCAGAAGATAAGTTTTTCTAACATATATACTGAAAAAGAACTTACAGTTTATAGACTACAACACATACCACAAGAACTGGTACCAGCCTGAAGCTACACAAAGCAACTGCAGCACAACCAAGCATAGTACAGTTTATTCAACTGTCAATGACCATGGTGTAAAATATGTTGCCAGAATTAGTGATAGGAACTGGAATGAATGGATTTCTGATCAGCCAGGCTGAGGTGCTTATGACAGTGTGTAATGCAAGCACCAACAACCTGACAGAACAATGGATCAGGAGGTCTAGACAAAGATTGAACCTTGAGAGGGGTAATAACCCCTTGATCCATTATAGGCAGGTGGCCTTCAGTCTTCATCACTTTCCTAGGTTTAATTACTTTAAGAATTCAGAAATCACATTAAAAGCCATACTTACAGCAAATTAAATGAAATTTCACCTGAATGATCTTTGATTCCAAAGGAAGTACACTATCACTGAATTCTTAAAAGAGCACCACTGAAAACATGTAGAAACCTAATGTTTATTTTCATGCAAGTAATTTCTTTATACAACACTAAATCAAGCTATCAAAAGCAAACAAGGTAGACTGTCCTGATTATACATTGCTAATTTGTATGTTATTCCACTGTGTATGTGTGTAATAAATACATGTACTGTATATTTATTAGACATCAGCCATCTCCCACCAAAGTTAGGGGAGACAAGAAAGGAAAAAAAGAGAAAAAAAGAGAGAAAAAAGAGAGAAAGAAGAGAGAGAGAAAGAAGAGAGAGAGAAAGAAGAGAGAAAGAAGAGAGAGAAAGAAGAGAGAAAGAAGAGAGAAAGAAGAAGAGAGAAAGAAGAGAGAGAGAAAGAAGAGAGAGAGAAAGAAGAGAGAAAGAAGAGAGAGAGAAAGAAGAGAGAGAGAAAGAAGAGAGAAAGAAGAGAGAGAAAGAAGAGAGAGAGAAAGAAGAGAGAGAGAAAGGAGAGAGAAAGGAGAGAGAAAGAAGAGAGAGAGAGAGAGAAAGGAGAGAGAGAAAGGAGAGAGAGAAAGGAGAGTGAGAAAGGAGAGAGAGAAAGAGAGAGAGAGAAAGAGAGAGAGAGAGAAGGCTGTGGGCCCAGACAAGTTGAGCCCAAGATTGTTGAGAAGATGTGCAGACCAGCTAGCAGCACCTCTAACTCGCATCTTTCAGCACTGCCTAGTACAGTGTAAATGGCCCTCTCTATGGAAAAAGGCAAATGTAGTCCCTGTTCACAAAAAGAAGAGCAGAGCAGAAATCAGCAACTACAGACCAGTGTCACTCCTGTCAATCACTGGTAAGATCCTTGAGACAATCTCAAGACAAATGACAGAGTTTTTTGACTACCACTCACTACTTTGTGATCATCAATATGGCTTCAGGAAAGGTTACTCTGCTGCTGATCTGTTGTTAAACCTCTCCACTAAGTGGCACCAGTCACTGGATGAATCCAAAGTCAGCTGTGTGGTAGCACTGGACATTGCTGGCGCTTTCGACCGGGTGTGGCACCAGGGCCTCTTAGCAAAACTTCAAGCACTGGGAATTGCAGGCTCTACAGTGATTACCTTCATGGTAGATCTCTAAGTGTAGTTCTCAATGGAACGGAATCAGCAAGACATCCTATTGGAGCAAGTGTTCCACAAGGAAGCATGCTGGGACCATTGTTATGGAATGTCTACTTCAACGACCTTCTTCGTCTCATCCCAGAATCACATGCATATGCAGACGACTGTACACTGACATTCACTTATCCAAGAGAAGAAATGCCAGCTGCTCTAAGCTACATCAATCACCAGCTGAGAGCTATATCAGCTTGAGGAAATAGATGGCAAGTAACATTTGCACCTGAGAAAACACAAATGATGATCGTCTCTAGGCACCATAATGGTAATGCTGGTGCAGTAGTAAGGATGAATGGGAGGGTGTTGGCACCTGGAGAAGAAGTTGATATCCTTGGGGTGAAATTCGACTCCAAACTAACCATGAAGAACCATGTTCTAAATCTTGCAAACAAGGCAGCCAGGAAGCTTACAGCACTTCGCCGTATCTCGCATCTGCTTGACAGTAAGGGTTGCAAGATTCTGTACGAGGCACAAGTACACTCACACCTTGAGTATGCTCCACTTTCTTGGTTTGCCTGCCCCCCCTTTCATCTGCAACTGCTTGACAGAGTAGACAACAGAGCAAGACGTCTCATCTCTCGCCTGGACCCATCCTGGATAGATCTGTCATTTCAGCAGAGCCTTCAACATAGGAGGGATGTGGGTGGCCTTACTCTTATGTACAAGGCCAATATTGTCAAAGTACCACACTTGGATCCACTTCGAGGACAGCGTGAAACAAGCTTTTATGCCACAAGACGGGCAGAAAGCAGCAACTTCACTCTGGCTGTACCCTTCTCCAGAACTTCACTCCATCTGAGATCCTATATACCCAGGGTGACTCGAGTATGGAACACATTCGTACAGCATAATGATGTCAACGAGATAAAGTCAGTTGATCAAATGAAAATGCTGGCCCACAGATGGCTCCAACTTCATCCTGTTCCCTACCTGTATGTCTCATAACAATAAAAATGCTTTCAAATGAGCTGATGTAGGTAACAGCTCTTAGCTTGCCAATAAAGTTAGGAATCCTTAACCTGTAAATAAAGCTAGGGATCCTTAACCTTGTCAAACCCTGTGTAAAAAAAAAAAAAAAAAAAAAAAAGAGAAAGAGAAAAAAAAGAGAAGAGAGAAAAGAGAGAGAGAAGAGAAAAGAGGAGAGAAAAAAGAGAGGAGAAAAAAAAGAGGAGAAAAATGAGAGGGAAAAAAGTGAGGAGAAAGAGAGGAGAAAAAAGAAAGGAGAAAAAAGAAAGGAGAAAAAAGAGAGGAGAAAAAAGAGAAAAGAAAAAGAAAAGAGAAAGAAAAGAGAAAGAAAAGAAAGAAAAGAGAAAGAAGAAAAAAAAGAAAAGAAAGAAAAAAAACAGAGAAAGAGAGTCAGACAGACATTCATTACTGTCTTGCCAGAAGCATTCTGACATCACGTTTCACATGATCCTCCTAATTCCAGCATTCTCACCCCTCTCTTAAAGAGCACAGCCACTGTGCTTTCCACCTCCAAGACTTGAAAGACCAAAAACACATCAAGTCATAAAAGCCACTTGTCTCCATTCTGAGCTAAATACTAATAAGAGTCTGTTATTCAAGCTCCAAGCATTCAAAACTTCCTTTATTCCCTCCTTCCAGGCCTTCCTTGGAGGACCCCTACCCATCTTTCCTTCCATTACCAATTTAAATACACCCTTTCAGTCATGCTATTCATTTCTCACTTGTTCATAATTTATAGAATTTGTATCGTTATCAGTCTAATCATTTCATAAACACGACTAAAATAATGGTAATAGTAAAAGCTAAAAACTACAAGTTAACTAGATGGAAGCGGCACTATTAGGTTGATTGCATTACACTGAACTAATGTAAGTGGAGAGGAGGGAAGGATAATCTACCTGCACTAAAAAAAAAAAAATCTATATTTTTTTTTTTTTTGGTCACATCCTCTTAAAATGCTTATATTAGTAAGAGTTAGGTTACCCTATTTTTTTTTTTTTACATTAAATGACTTATTATTAAATATTTGTAAATGGTTGTCTTTTGTATGTAACTGACTTACTAAAAGGTGGGGAGGGAGGACAGCTCTTAGTATACTGTGGCACATTTTACTTTTTTCTTTAATGTTTTGTAAAGTATGAAGAGAGAGCAATCAAAACTTGAAAACTTCAAAATCTATAAAGTACCATTTGTAGCTTCAGGAACAGAAAATGCTCATGGTACCCCAACTTCAGTATCCATCAAGTAATTTTTTTAAATATCCAACAGCAATTAGTACCTTTATTTTATCCCAGACTATTGTACTAAGAGGCATTCAAGTTCACTCCAAGGAAGGGGAAGTTTAGTCAAGTTCCTCGAATCAAAAGCCATTTACCATTAAGAACCTACCTTAAATGGGGGTATTAGCCTTTCAGCCTCTCTTTGAGAACTCTATGTACTGTACAATTACAGCCTCTTCTGTTGATGCTGTTTAGATATTTTTTCCTAATCTATTCTTTCAAATTTTGAAAGGTCATAATATACAATATATGGTTATCATGCATATCTCTATAAATTAGCTAATGGTTTCAGCCTTTCTTCTTAAATAGGAGCCTCGGTAGGGGATGGGGAAGGAGGGAGGAGAAACTTTGTTTCGAGACCCAGGGGTTTGAGCATCCAGCATGTTTTTATGAACATGATAGATCGGTGTGGCTTAACATGCTTTTGGAGTACGAGCAAGGTAACATTTATGCAATGATTCAGAGAAATTAGTTGGCCAGACTTCAAATCCAGGAAGGAAGTACAGTGCCTGCACTCTGAAAGAGGGGAGGCTGTAGCTCTAAGGAATTTTTTAAACTGTGATGTCTGAGTACTTCTGGCAAGACAGCCATTGAAAAAGAAATGGTGAATCTAATTCCTTTTGGGTCACTCTACAGTGGTGGGGGTGGCTGCTGTGTTCAAGAAGTCCACACATTTCTTTTGGGTATCATCTCAAATGTAAGCTACAGTACACCAAGGACTTGCTGGCAATCTGACAGACATTCATCTCTATGGTATGTAACCCCTCTTTATAACATTAGCACTATTGGAGATTAGTTTGCTATACATCATTTCATTGAACTCTGCACTTCTAGGTGACACATCTCTAACATATAATGAGGACTTGCTCAAAGTTACAAAACAGTGTATGGTATTAAAATGTGTGGGAACTATAAAGGTTGCATTAAAACAAGAAAAAATGGAGGGTAGTAAATGAGCTAAAGGAGTTGGACTTTTAAAGTGTAAACTTAATTTAATAAGAGAATACAAAATCCTATAGTGCTGCTAATAATTATTTTTGGCAATAACACACAAAAATGAAAATATATGCAAATGTGTGATATAGAAAGAATTAGGGCAAAGAAAAATCTGAGTATAAACCAGCAGTAAATACATGGAGAATAGAATAAGTGACAGATGCTCACACAGTATACAGAAAACAAGAAATTAAATATTAACCTGTCACTTTCAGCAACTTAGAAAGCAACCATGTCAATATTTTCCTAGTAATATCCAGAGAAAGTAACTTGGAAAAAAAAAAGTTTTTGAGGAATATATAAATGCAAAGACATCATATGACTACCCTCTTTTCAGCACAATGCACATTAATGTTCTACTATTCTATAACTATCTGAGACAAAGGCTTGTGGTTACTACACCTTTGCTGCACACCCACCATAATGCTGAACTTTTACATACAATTTTTTTATGGACAACTGCTGCATAAATTTTTTTTGTTAAATTAATACATACACGAAGGCTAGTAGGTCACGGATCCTAGCGATGATAAAAAAATGTATCCCGAGTACCTTGTCTGTGATATACTATGACCATAGTCATGCTAAAGGTCAGGCTTCCCTCTTAACCACCTGGTCAATCAGGATAATTTTGCTTGCAGACAATAAACCAACAATCATAAAAGCTCAGCTGATCTAGCATTTGTAGAAGAAAGCTATTTTAATGTTTGTGCTTAATCACAACCTTAGAGGGTATTTTATGATCAAGAATTCACTAGCAAACATGGTAGGTGTGTACAGACTGCCTTGTAGATTTTTTTTTCCAACATGTAGGCAGTCTCCCACCGAGGCAGGGTGACCTGCAGATGTTGTCCTTTATTTTATGTTGGGCAAAAAGTAAACCTCTTGAATTTAGGTTAGAACCACCAATACTTGAGCCAGACAATGCAAGAATCAAACACCACATTTAATCACACACGAATTTGCAATAACCCTGCTAGGTAGTCTGAAGCCTGAACTATAGGTCCTAGTTCATCAGTGGTGGAAAGAAACATCTTAGAAGCAGCAATTAATCAATTAAACATATATACAGTGGACCCCTGACTTACGATGCCCTCGACCTACGATAACCCTTTCAGGGTTGAGAGGCCCTCTCCTAAAAATGTTCTCAGGGTCAATTTTTTTTTTTGTGGGTGGGTGGGGGGGGGGGGAAATCTTATGAAAAGATAGAGAATCTTTTCCTGATCACAACGACACCAAAAGCACGAAATTTGATGGAAAACTTACGGAATTATGCTCTCGCGAAGTTAGCAGTCTCGACAATGTTTACACAAGTGATTTCGCCCACTTTGAGCCCTATTTTCAGCCAATTCCAGTGGACTAGTCGACAAAAGTCATAACTATTTCGGTAGAACTCCATTTTTTCTATCAAATGAGTACAAGAAGCCACCCATTTACCAATTTCGACTATCCAATAAAGTGGTCAGAAATTAGAAATTTTGCCAATTTCACACAAATTTCAAAAGATGCCGATTTCCAAATAGGGTCCAGAATAAACAAGACAGACATTCCTGGCCCTAAAATAACATTTCCTCTGTTCAATAGTCACATCCCCAGGCCCCTGTTACATTTCTTTTGCTTTCCACTTTCAATTTTTATTCTCACAAGAAATAGAAGATTTGCTGTTATGCAGACTACTGCATTAGTGTAGAAATGGTATAAATAATATCAGCGCACTTATGAAAGAATATTAGACTCACCAGTTGACGCGTATTCAACGCAAGGCACGATTTGTTTACTTTTGAACTTTGGCAAAAATCGAACATTTCTCCTATTTTGAGCTCAATTTCAAGGTGCTTTTCATTGTGAAACCAATCAAAATCATCTCAATTTCTGTAATATGTCTTCCACTCTATAAAATAAGACCAGGAAAACTAGAATACAACCATATATACCATATGAAAATACAGTGCAAAGTCGCTGTTTTAAACCAAAAACACGGTCAATTTTTTTTTTCTCATTACACACTGTGTGCTGCAGGATTTTTTTTATACTGTGTACACTGACCACACAGACCCATTCTTTCATATGTAGGCCTACCAGCTTTTTTTTTGCTAGATTTGAAGGCGCTAGAATTTAGGTGCACTAGTACGTCAATAACCCTGGTGCTCAAGCCGTACTAGTACATCAGAAACCCTGAAAGGGTTAAAATCAATTTACGATGCTTGTCAGCATAAAAATTTGACCCCGATGTATGTTGAAAAACTTTACTTACATCATTCGTCCTGTACGGTTCACGCATATATTCGATAAATTTTGTATTATTCCAGTGTTTTTAGTGCTTGTAACTGCTAAATAAGCCACCATGGGCCCAAAGAAAGCTTCTAGTGCCAACCCTATGGTAAAAAGGGTGCGAAATACTATTGAAATACTATGATACCATGATCAGCTGCTGCTGCTGTACCATGGTCAGCTGCTGCTGTTGTAGCACTGTCAGCTGCTGTTGTAGCGCTGTCAGCTGCTGCTGCTCCACGGTCGGCTGCTGCTGCTCCACGGTCGGCTGCTGCTGCACCACGTTCAGCTGCACTACTCAAAGATGTGGAGAGACTGTTATTGGTGTGGCTTATCAGGAATACTGAGAAACAATTAACCCCAGAGGGTTAGCCACCCAGGATAACCCAAGAAAGTCAGGGTGTCATCGAGGACTGTCTAACTTATTTCCATTGGGGTCCTTAATCTTGTCCCCCAGGATGCGACCCACACCAGTCGACTAACACCCAGGTGAACAGGAAAAAATGCCTGGAACTAGTGCTCATATTGGTGAATTGAAGGCAAGCAAAGGTTGGTTTGAGAGATTTAAGAATCGTAGTGACATACACAGTGCGATAAGGCCTGTTCTGGAAGAAAATGCCAAACAGGACCTACATTACTTGGGAGGAAAAGGCACTCCCAGGACACAGTGTCTCATCACTCATCACTACATCTTCAATAAAGGTAAGTGTCATTTATTCTTCATTTAGTACACTAGTACATGCACAATATATATTGTGCATGTATCCTCCTTTTTGTGTGTAGGAAAATGTATATTTCATGTGGTACATTTTTTTTTTCATACTTTTGGGTGTCTTGAACAGATTAATTTGATTTCCATTATTTCTTATGGGGAAAATTAATTTGACATGATAATTTCGTCTTACAATGTGCTCTCAGGAACGGATTAGTATCGTAAGTCGGGGGTCCACTGTATATATATAAAACACCACTCATTATATAATAATAGCCTTGGCTTGTACAAGCTTGATTCATTCTTAATTGAGGCCACTGTACATAATCTTAAACCTAGTAATTTCACAAATGTTTCCAACTGCCTTTAATGTCATGATTAAGTATGAACATTGGGATATCTACTTGCCAACATATGATACTTACTTCAAATTTACTCTTGTCTGGTTTGGAATGACTATTGTGTTAGACCATTTGTCTCTCACAGCTTGGAGAGCAGGTTTGTGTTGTAGTTGTCGGCTATGGTGTTAAATGTTGGCGTTAGAGCCCTTGTGCCCTTGCTGTGGGCCTGTTCACTGGTTCCTTGTCTTTGGTCTCTGCTTTTTGTTGTGAATTTCTAAGTGTAATTCCAATTGCAATTATTTACGAAGTTTAATAAACATACACGACAGGCGGACTCATTTTGTGTAAGTACGGCTGTATAGGTGTCCCAACATGTTTTTAGTCCACCCAAACAAAGCCTCGTTTCTGTATAAAGGCTCCATTCTCTGGGATGGTCGCATACTCTATTTTTATCCATTATGCTTAACTTACAGTATTTCATGGATTAGATACATTTTTTCCATAAAACGTCTCCAAAAACCACCCTGCATCCTATAAACTGAAGGTCAGTGATGGGAGCTATAAGTTTGGGGGTGGGCTGTAGCTCTCCCAGTTATGTCTGATGCCGAGCTATTGAAGCTTAAATAAGTCTTATAAGTCGCAAAATATGGTACACCTACCATCCGACTTACAACCTGCTCGACTTACGACCGTGTTTTTTATGTCAAATTTCTGGGAAATAAACAACTATTTGTATTGTACACAGTGTTTATCCTAAACCTTACAGTATAAAATACAGTACTAACAACATAAAAAGTAAAGTAAAACATGAAACACCAAAATAAAACAATAAAATAAAGTCATTACAAAAATGTTTTGTTGATATTCAGTAGTAAAGTTCGACTAATGACCATTTCGACTTACGACTGGTTTCTCGGAACCGAACTCGGTCGTAAGTTGGATGGTAGGTGTATATGGTTTTAATTTTTGAACAAGGCTATTGATAAAATTGGGTGGTGTTTAGAACAGTTATGATGAGAAAAAATTACACTGGAAAATTCCCATTACATAGGGATAATATCACAGATGAGTTCTGGCACGACTGCCATCTGATCGTTAATCAAAAAGCATGGTGAGCTCTTATGATTTGTTAATTGAATAAGCAACTACTAATTAATCATGGCCAATATATGAGCTTTAGAATTTATGTGAATAATAATAAAAAAAAGGAACATGGTAGTAGTTGGTTTGAATGGTGCCATAAATGAATTACCTATTGATCTTTTAATCAAAATGGAAAAACATTCAGCAACCCTACGATGATTATTCACAGGTTATATTTTACAATTAACTACCATGTCTGTAATGTGTATGGGTTTATCTGTTGTTTCCACATCTTTTTAAAATACTTTCCCTGACATCTGGCACTTTAGAGTCGTCACTTGGCGGGGCCTTGGGTGGCTGGTTTCTGCCTGTAATGGCCGGATCTTGTCTCTTAACACACCAGTTTGGCCTCACTTGCATTTCATTTTCCTCAATGCATTGCTCCTGAAGCAGTGTTGCTTTTACAACATGAAAAACCTTGAGCATCATCACCCCCCTCCTAGTTGCCTTGCATACATACATACAATACATAGAATAATGAATTTCTGCTCTTTAATGTACATGCAAGATTACTGCCTGTTGTACAGTGATTACATTGTAAAATCTATTAAGAATTTTCATACGATTCATACAAAATAACAATGTATATCATCGGATTAATAAGCCTCTACAATTTCCATAAGGGTAAATATGGAAAAATATATTACTTCAAAGAAAAAATATCAATAACTATTAACATAGAATACACCTAATGAACATAGGAATCATGCCTAGCATCACTGATGTCATGATCCATTCAGATCCACCAGCCCATAAGTGGTTGATGGTCAGTGGGGAGGCTGTGACACTGGTGGTACAATGCTGGCATACCTAGACCTGGTGTTTAAAAATGTGTGTATGAAATAGTTATTGGAAATACTTTTATTTAATTGCAATTTTGAACCAGAATATTTGTTTAAGTCATGAATATATAAAGATGACCAACCTAAATTTTGCCCTAAACTCAGCAGACTGAATGCAATATTGCAAATTTATGAGCAAAATCATAAAACTGATAGGTTAAGGGAGGAAGCATCTAAGTGCATGTAGGAAAGCATATGCATTGGCAAGTGCATGCAAGGACACAAAGAAAGGAATATGTCTGAAAAAATAAAGTACTCATGTTTTGGAGGTGTTGGAGAGTACACATTACTTCATACCTCTTATGCTAATGAATTAAGACTTAAGTTAGATCAGAGAGAACTTTCACTGGTCCCCAATTCAATAAAATTATGCCTATATTGCTAGCGATAGAACTATATATCTACTGGAAAAGGAAACATAAGGAACCATGCAGGTGGGGTCTATCTTAAAGGGTTAGTATACCTCTTAGCGTGGAATAGGGTGACCGTTGCTGTGAATGGGAGGAAGATCGGGCAGAAGAATAGGAGGCGGTGGAGTGGGCCGAGGAGGGCGAGAGGCTCGCACGGAGGTCAGGGATGACCTTCATGCTCCGTTGGTACCCACTCCAACCGCTGCACCCACCACCACCTGTGCAGTACACCATATGAACCCAGCTTTTACCATCCACACACCAAAATCTTATTAGCCAGACTGTCATGACTGACAGACATTAAAGGTACTGTAATTTGTTATACTGACTAGGTCTCTTCAAGGGGGGTGCCTTGATGCTGGTGAAGGGCTCTTGATCAAAGGAATTGAAACTGCCCTCCCTTTCCTTGGATCAAATCTAATTACCCTAACTCCTCCCACTTTTCCAGGTGCTGTAAGATCCTTTACAAGTTTAGTGCTTCCCCATGAAAATAATAATAGTGTTACTATATAACATTTTTAGCACATAATGCTTCATGAATACTTTAGCATCCTGATAATCATTACAACAAACAAATTAATATACCAAGTAGAAGACCAATTATGAGAATACGGTAAGCTCTTATAATGCACCTTTACATAGTGCAATTTTTTGTTTGTGTGATTGAAAGAGTGCATCCAAAACTTAATGGCATGTGACAAGGTTTTCATAGTATGTGCTACTCAATTCTGGATACACTTTTCAATTGCATTTGCAAACAATTGCAATATATAGAATAGCTTTATAACTGAGCTTACTGCATTTCAATACAAACATCATATTATCAATGCCCCTTCATTACAGCAAAAGAAGCAGTGTGGGACCAGCAAGCAAATATATGCAAGCAAATAGTCAATGATGCTGGAAGGCTCAAAGCAAAAATGAAGAATGTTAATTTGAGCAGTAAAGTTAATAAGAAAAGTTATGAAATCTGTAACTTAAAAGTATATCTAATATTTTTCAATATACTATACAGAAGAAATTGGGTATTCACCACTTTCAACTTTGAAGCCACTGTTCATGTTATGTTCCTATGAGCGGTAGTGCCTCATTTGTAGGTTCTGAGCAAGAGAAGGCAAGAAATAGACAAGTATAGTACTGATTCATAAAAGTGAGGAGAAGTTATTACTCATCTTTTAAACTTTCAATCATCTCCTTCCTAGCCAGTGAAGTCTTGACAAGGAAGGGAATAATAAACTTAATTAAATTATCAAACACTATACTTGTATATAATTTACATACATTTATTCAAACAATAACCTTACAACATGGTAGCTCCAAATTTTATTTGCAGGTTTAGCATTTGTGGCAACTTCAGAAACTTATTCCTCAGTGAATACCGAAGTTCTGCTGTAGAACAAAAATTTTCCCACATGTATAAAATCATTCACAAACAAAACATGAGTTATTCTATTTTGCTAATTCCTCAGCATGAACACAAGACTGCCAAAGTTTAGCATAACACAAAGATTCAATCACAGCCACAATAAGAGCAGGGATTAGGTTTCACCAGTGCTCAGCGACAAATAGCACCAACTCAATGTTGGTGATACCTGCCCCTACAATCTGTGCTGTTAGCAAACTGTTGCTACATGTGTGTGTAATTCTAATATGGAGGTAACAACCATGCCTGAAATCTGCTAAAGCCTGTCTCCATCTTTTGTAAAACAGAACCTAGCAACACAATTAAGAGAAAACATTTCACATAAATTATTTACACTGTCTTCCATCAAGAAAGTAAGTAATATTAATGCTACAGAGGTAGGCTACCAACCACAACAAACCTGGGGAAGAGAGCTGGATAAATTTAGTAGAGGTCTTCTTAGTACCTGGTAGTGACACACAGGACACCGGTTCCAGCTCTAGAAGAAAAAACAGCTCTGCTGCAAAGGCCAGCACATTCTGCTTCACTGAACTACAAAACAAAAAAAGTAAATAAAAAATTAGTGACAAATTAATGTAGAGTAATCTTTATTTTAAAATAGAAATTCACAAATAAAAATAAAATTAAAGAAATTTCAGCAAAGCTAATATTTCATCCTTTTATGAATCATAAAATAAACATATCTACAGTCAAACCTCAATTTTTGTATACCCTAGTTTTCATACGATTCAGTTTTCGATCACTTTTTTCGTCAAAATTTTGTCCCAGTTTTCACACATCCACTCAGTTCTCATACAGTTGAAAATGGTCCGTATCAAACTCGTCCACCTGCCCACGTGACTCGGTCACTCACTTCCCGGAATCGAGCGCCCACACAAAGTATCCCATGAATTCGTGACTCAGTCTGTCTTTGTTTCTCGTTGAATGAGCATCACCCCGCACGTTCATCCGAAACATTTCGTAATAATCCATTTTTTTTGTGTGCCTGTTTATAAAGTGTGACTGCTAAATAAGCCATCATGGGGCCAAAGAAAGTTCCAAGTGCCAGCCACAAACGTGCAAAGTGGAATGAGCTGCAAAGTTTTGTGGAGAAATATCACCCTAACAAAGCTGTTGCAAGCCATGTCTGCAACACGTTCAATGACAATGCCTTGTCTCATTTTAGGCAAATCTTAAAGAGATGCCAGAAACAGACCTCTCTGGACAGATTTTTTGTGCAACAGGGGTCCAGTGACTCTCAAGCTGGTCCTAGTGCCAGTAAAAAACAAAGAAAAGAAGTAATTCCGGACAGAGCCTCGATACCTGAATTCCTTATGGACAAGGATTCCCCTTCCAAACAATAAGCTCCTCCTCCCTCTCTCCTCCTCGCCGTTTTCCCATACGCCAACAAGTCTTTAACCCTTAAACTGTCCAAATGTAGATCTATGTTTTTTTAACATTTGAAAGTGTGTAAAAAAAAAGATTTTTTTTTTAACATTTGAAAACATGTAAAAAAACTTTTATCTACTTTTTATAGTATTTGAAAATATGTAAAAAAACGTAGATCTACTTTTGGAGCACGACGGATTTGAACGTCGATCTGTTTGGACAGTTTAAGGGTTAATAAAGGTAAAAGTGATGTTAAATGTTCATTTATCCATTTTATTAGTCATTTGTATTTATTTCTCGTTGATTACTGTTTGTAAAACTATAGTTATTCTCTATAAAATGTATTTTTTGTTAATATTATTGGGTGTCTGGAATGGATTAATTGGAGTTACATTATTTCTTATGGGAAATACTGCTCCAGTTTTCGAACGATTCGGTTTTTGTCACACTTTTTCGAACAGATTAATCACGAAAACCGAAGTTCCACGGTATTTGTAAGTACAAGCACATTTTTAAAACACAAATACAATATTTATATATATACATGTATATAAAAAAAAATTTTTCCTACCTGTGCATATATACAATATCTTCTTTTGTAAGGAGACAAGGGTTATATGGAAGGCTCTCTTGGCAAAACCTGATGACAAGACCAATATTATATAGGGAATCGGCAATAGATGGAGGATCAGCAACTGCTATGTCACCCCAAGGAAGCTCTTGGGGACAGTAGAAGGATATGAGAGCAGCCAGACCAATCCCATCACTCAAGTCACTTAGGTCTTGAATACGAGGGAAAACTGGCAATTCCTGGTCCTGGAGGGTGTGGTAAAAAACTAAATACACACTAATTGGTCAATGAAAGCAACAATTGTATGCTAGACATTCCCCCAACTATGTGCATTGTTTTATCTTAGGAAATAATAAGCATTAATTGTAAAGTACTAAATATGAGAATGAAGGAACACAGAAGTAGAACGTAAGAATGAGAGGGGATGGGGTGGCATAGGCTGACAAGGAGGGTGTATATATCAGAGAAAAAGAGGTAGGTGCAGTGTGAATGAGTGAAAGTGTAAGAGTGTGTGTGTGAGAGAGAGTGTGTGAGTGGGTGAGAGTGTGAGAGAGAGTGAGTGTGAGAGAGAGTGAGTGTGAGAGAGAGTGAGTGTGAGAGAGTGAGTGTGAGAGAGAGTGTGAGAGAGAGTGTGAGAGAGAGTGAGTGTGAGAGAGAGTGAGTGTGAGTGTGAGTGTGAGTGTGTGAGTGAGTGAGTGAGTGAGTGAGAGTGTGTGTGTGTGTGTGTGTGTGTGTGTGTGTGTGTGTGTGTGTGTGTGTGTGTGTGTGTGTGTGTGTGTGTGTGTGTGTGTCTGTGTGTGTGTCTGTGTCTGTGTGTGTGTGTGTGTGTGTGTGTGTGTGTGTGTGTGTGTGTGTGTGTGTGTGTGTGTGTGTGTGTGTGTGTGTCTGTGTCTGTCTCAATGGCTGGAGGGAGGGAGGCATAAGATATAAAACTTCTTTTACCCCCTCAAATCCAGCAGGTTTGTGACAGCATGTTAAATACAAGTAAACAGACAAGTGGTTTTTTTAATGAACAAGTTGGAGTGTCAGCCAAGTAACTATTATGAAGGTATTCAGGTGCAACTGATTAGCTGGACTAGAGCCCTGTAGGTGGGAAGTACAGTGCACTCTGAAGGATGGGTGGGAATGTTGCAGTCAGAAGGTACTCTGACTGTGATGTCAGCATATTTCTGGGAAGACTGTGACTGAATGATTTTAAGTGTGTTTTCTGTTTTGAGACACCCTGCCTTGGCAGGAGATGGCCATTGATCTTAAGATAAAAGAAATAAGCTTAAACAGTTCATACAAGTCCGATAAATACAGTACTGAAGGCATGCTGCATGATGCTGAAGCATTTGTATAACCTGTTTGATAATTCCATAAAGATTATTATGATATTCAAGGAAAAATGATCAATGAAAAAGCTACCATGATAAAGTACTTTATCTTCTTCAGTCTCTCACAATTAGAAGTTTCTATGGTTCTTGATGCTGGCTAAAATGAGAAAAACTTAAAAAAAGTTTTATGTAATTCACATTTATAATAACCTATAACTTCTCTGGAGCTTTAACTCTCATGTAAGAGGTGCCCACTAAAATAAATTTGAACTCACCTGAGACTGAACCTGTTGATGTATTCGTTCTTGCAAGGCCTGTGTGACGTGGCTGATCCAAACAACAAGAGCTTCCTCCTGGTCTTGAGGAATGCGTTCAGGCATCATTCCACCCCCAACGCGCTGCAACACAGCAACTGCACGATCGGCCACAACCACTTCCCTAATGTACAATGCCATCATTGCTTCTATCACAGCCAAGTGAGCAGACTGAAAAAAAAATTAAAATAAGCATTAAAATAGTAATTTTAGATTAGTATGTATAGGAGTATAATCCTATTTGTTATTTTAAACCTTTTACATGAAGGGTGAGCTAAAGATGAGGCACATTTACACAGCTTACTGTAAATAAAATACAGTGTTTACCTTAACGATTAAACATGCCTAAAACATCTTATGGAAATAAGACTGGACACAGGAGTAACCCCACAGAGCTGCATCCAAATAAAATATAGCAGTAATGCAATCATAAAACACTATTAACTGATGCCACCAAGTCCACATTATCAACATGGCTTTACGGCTGGTTGCTCCTGCCTCTCGCACTTGCCAGACACAGAATCCCCCTCCTGTGAACATTGATTCAGCAGTGCTCATGTTTAGTTCACTACGAACTTACCATTTTGATGGGAGAGACCTGGATGAGTACAGTCTCAGTAAGAGCAACATCTGTAGGTTCAGCAACATAGACCCCCTTCCTGGCCAGGGCCTGTATGATGTTCCAGTGGCTCAGGTTGTGGAAGTTGGGATCACCATAGATATTGGCCAATGCAGAGCAGTACAGGTCTGCATTGGCCAACCGGTGCACAATGCCAGGTTTAAGGTGCTCTGCCCCCTGAAATTTCAAGAAATCACATTACCAAAGACAGCAGCAAATTTAATGAATATATTTCCAATGCCTGCACTTTAAAGGAGGGGTTTGGGATATTGGCAGTTTGGAGGGATATGTTGTGTATCTTTATATGTGTATGCTTCTAGACTGTTGTATTCTGAGCACCTCTGTAAAAACAGTGATAATGTGCGAGTGTGGTGAAAGTGTTGAATGATGATGAAAGTATTTTCTTTTTGGGGATTTTCTTTCTTTTTTGGGTCACCCTGCCTCGGTGGGAGACGGCCGACTTGTTGAGAAAAAAAAAAAAAAAAAAAAAATTCTGAACAGCTACGTAGTAGGTTGGTAGACAGCAACCGCCCAGGGAGGTACTACCGTCCTGCCAAGCGAGTGTAAAATGGAAACCTGTAATTGTTTTACATGATGGTAGGATTGCTGGTGTCTTTTTTTTTTTTTGTCTCGTACACATGCAAGATTTCACGTACATCTTGCTACTTCTACTTACACTTAGGTCACACTACACATACATGTACAAGCATACATATACACACTCCTCTGGGTTTTCTTCTATTTTCTTTCTAGTTCTTGTTCTTGTTTATTTCCTCTTATCTCCATGGGGAAGTGGAACAGAATTCTTCCTCCGTAAGCTATGCGTGTTGTAAGAGGCGACTAAAATGCCAGGAGCAAGGGGCTAGTAACCCCTTCTCCTGTATATATTACTAAATTTAAAACGAGAAACTTCTGTTTTTCTTTTTGGACCACCCCACCTCGGTGGGATACGGCTGGTGCGTTGAAAGAAAGATTTCCAAACAGTAGTAGGTTGGTAGACAGCAACCACCCAGGGATGTACTACCGTCCTGCCAAGCAAGTGTAAAATGAGAGCTTGTAATTGCTTTATATGATGGTAGGATTGCTGGTGTCTTTTGTCTGTCTCATAAACATGCAAGATTACAGCTATGTCTTGCTACTTCTACTTACACTTAGGTCACACTACACATACATGTACACATTTATCTATATACACTCATCTGAGTTTTCTTTGATTTTAGCTTAATAGTTCTTGTTCAGACATGTAGAGAGAATGGAGCGAAACAGAGTGACTTCAAGAGTGTATCAGTCTGTAGTGGAAGGAAGGCGGGGTAGGGGTCAGTCTAGGAATGGTTGGAGGGAGGGGGTAAAGGAGGTTTTGTGTGCGAGGGGCTTGGACTTCCAGCAGGCATGCGTGAGCGTGTTTGATAGGAGTGAATGGAGACAAATGGTTTTTAATACTTGACGTGCTGTTGGAGTGTGAGCAAAGTAACATTTATGAAGGGGTTCAGGGAAACCGGCAGGCCGGACTTGAGTCCTGGAGATGGGAAGTACAGTGCCTGCACTCTGAAGGAGGGGTGTTAATGTTGCAGTTTAAAAACTGTAGTGTAAAGCACCCTTCTGGCAAGACAGTGATGGAGAGAATGATGGTGAAAGTTTTTCTTTTTTGGGCCACCCTGCCTTGGTGTGAATTGGCCAGTGTGATAATAATAATAATAGTTCTTGTTCTTATTATTTTTCCTTTTATATCCATGGGGAAGTGGAATAAGAATCTTTCCTCCATAAGCCACGCGTGTTGTAAAAGTCAACTAAAATGCCAGGAACAATGGGCTAGTAACCCCTTTTCCTGTACAGCCTACTAAAAAGAAAAAGAAGAAAATTATCGAAGTGGGATGTTTGAATGTGTGTGGATGTTGTGCGAATAAGAAAGACGATTGTGGATGTTATGAATGAGAAGAAGTTGGACGTTCTGGCTTTAAGTGAAAAAGCTGAAGAGGGTGGGAGAGTTTCAGTGGGGAGAAATAAATGGGATTAGGTCAGGGGTTTCGAATAATTAGAGCTAAAGAAGGAGTAGCAATAATGTTGAAGGATAAGCTATGGCAGGAAAAGAGGGACTATAAGTGTTTTAATTCAAGAATCATGCAAGTAAAATAAAGGTTGGATGTGAAAAGTGGGTTATAGTAAGTGTATATGCACCTGGAGAAGAGAGAAGTGTAGAGGAGAGAGATTTTGAGAAATGCTGAGTGAATGCATGGGGAGTTTTGAACCAAGTGTGAGAGTACTTGTGGTTGGGGATTTCAAAGATAAAGTGGGTAAAAATGTTGTGGAGGGAGTAGTAGGTAAATTTGGGATGCCAGGGGTAAATGAAAATGGGGAGCCTTTAATTGAGCTATGTGTAGAAAGAGGTTTGGTAATAAGTAATACATATTATATGAAAAATAAAGGTAGTAGGTTGGCAGACAGCAACCGCCCAAGGAGGTGCTACTGTCCTGCCAAGTGATTGTAAAACGGAAGCCTGTAATTGTTTTACACGATGGTAGGATTGCTGGTGTCTTTTTTTCCGTCTCATACATAAGGAAGATTTCAGGTACGTCTTGCTACTTCTACTTACACTTAGGTCACATTACACATACATGTACAAGCATATATATACACACACCCCTCTAAGTTTTCTTCTATTTTCTTTTCAGTTCTTGTTCTTGTTTATTTCCTCTTACCTCCATGGGGAAGTGGAACAGAATTCTTCCTCCGTTGGCCATGCGTGTTGTAAGAGGCAACTAAAATGCCGGGAGCAAGGGGCTAGTAACCTCTTCTCCTGTATATATTACTAAATGTAAAAGGAGAAACTTTCGTTTTTCCTTTTGGGCCACCCCGCCTCGGTGGGATACGGCCGGTGTGTTGAAAGAAGAAGAAGTAAAGGGAGAAACTTTCGTCTTTCCTTTTTGGCCACCCCGCCTCAGTGGGATGCAGCCGGTGTGTTGAAAGAAAGAAAGATTTTATGAAAAAGAGGATAAATAAATATACAAGGTATGATATAGCACGTAATGAAAGTAGTTTGTTAGATTACGTATTGGTGGATTAAAGGTCGATGGGTAGGCTCCAGGATGTACGTGTTTATACAGGGGCAACTGATATATCGGATCATTATTTAGTTTTAGCTACAGTTACAGTAAGAGGTAGATGGAACAAGAGGAAAATGGCAACAACAAGTAAGAAAAAGGTGAAAGTGTATAAACTACAGGAGAAGGAAGTTTGGGCAAGATATAAGCAACTATTAGCAGAAAGGTGGGCTAGTGCAAGTATGAGTAGTGGGGGCATTGAAGAGGGTTGGAATAATTTAAAAAATGCAATATTAGAATGTGGGGCAGAAGTTTGTGGCTATAGGAGGGTGGGTGCAGGAGGAAAGAGGAGTAACTGGTGGAATGATGAAGTAAAGGGTGTAATAAAAGAGAAAAAGGTAGCTTATGAGAGGATTTTACAAAGCAGAAGTGTTACAAGAAGAGCAGAGTATATGGAGAGTAAAAGAAAGGTGAAGAGAGTGGTGAATGAGTGCAAAAGGAAAGCAGATGATACAGTGGGAGAGGCAGTGTTGAGAAATTTTGATGAAAATAAGAAAAAATTTTGGAATGAGTTAAACAAGTTAAGAAAGCCTAGGG
Source organism: Cherax quadricarinatus (assembly GCF_038502225.1). Taxonomy (NCBI): domain Eukaryota; kingdom Metazoa; phylum Arthropoda; class Malacostraca; order Decapoda; family Parastacidae; genus Cherax; species Cherax quadricarinatus. The sequence goes on from NC_091369.1 coordinate 9,429,523, forward strand.
AACGAATGGATCTGTCAGTTAAAAACATTAGGAGAGTTAGTAGATGGGGAGATGGAGGTACTAGGTAGATGTCGGGAATATTTTGAGGAACTTTTAAATGTCGATGATGAAAGAGAGGTGGTAATTTCATGCACTGGCCAGGGAGGTATAACAGCTTTTAGGAGTGAAGAAGAGCAGGATTCGAGTGTGAGGGAGGTGCGTGAGGCATTATGTAGAATGAAAGGGGGTAAAGCAGCTGGAACTGACGGGATCATGACAGAAATGTTGAAAGCAGGGGAAGATATAGTGTTAGAGTGGTTGGTATTTTTGTTTAATAAATATATGAAAAAGGGGAAGGTACCTAGGGACTGGCAAAGAGCATGTAAAGTTCCTTTATATAAAGGGAAGGGGGGACAATAGAAAAATTATAGAGGAATTACTTTACTGAGTATACCAGGAAAAGTGTATGGTAGGGTTATTATTGAAAGAATTAGAGGTAAGACAGAATGTAGGATTGCAGATGAGTGAGGAGTTTTTAGAGTGGGTAGGGGATGTGTAGATCAAGTGTTAACATTGAAGCATATATGTGAACAGTACTTAGATAATGGTCGAGAAGTTTTCATTGCATTTATGGATTTAGAAAAGGCATATGATATAGTGGATAGAGGAGTAATGTGGCAGAGGTTGCAAGTACAGTGGACCCCCGCATAACAATCACCTCCAAATGCGACCAATTATGTAAGTGTATTTATGTAAGTGCGTTTGTACGTGTATGTTTGGGGCTCTGAAATGGACTAATCTACTTCACAATATTCCTTATGGGAACAAATTCGGTCAGTACTGGCACCTGAACATACTTCTGGAGTGAAAAAATATCGTTAACCGGGGGTCCACTGTATATGGAACAGGTAGTAAGTTACTAAATGCCGTAAAGTTTTTATGAGGATAGTGAGGCTCAGGTTAGGGTGTGTAGAAGAGAGGGAGAATACTTCCCAGTAAAAGTAGGTCTTAGACAGGGATGTGTAATGTCACCATGGTTGTTTAATTTATTTATAGATGGGGTTGTAAAAGAAGTAAATGCTAGGGTGTTTAGGAGGGGCAGGATTAAATTATGGGGAATAAAATACAAAATGGGAATCGACACAGTTACTTTTTGCTGATAATACTGTGCTTATGGGAGATTCTAAAGAAAAATTGCTAAGGTTAGTGGATGAGTTTGGGAGCGTGTAAAGGTAGAAAGTTGAAAGTGAACACAGAAAACAGTAAGGTGATGAGGGTATCAAATGATTTAGATAAAGAAAAATTGGATATCAAACTGTAGAGGAGGAGTATGGAAGAAGTGAATGTTTTCAGGTATTTGGGAGTTGACACGTCAGCAGATGGATTTATGAAGGATGAGGTAAACCATAGAATTGATAAAGGAAAAAAGGTGAGTGGTGCGCTGAGGTATGTGTGGAGACAAAAAACGTTATCTATGGAGGCATAGAAGGGAATGTATGAAAGTATAGTGGTACCAACATTCTTCTATGGGTGTGAAGCTTGGATTGTAAATGCTGCAGCAAGGAGAGGTTGGAGGCAGTGGAGATGTCTTGTCTAAGGGCAATGTGTGGTGTAAATATTATGCAGAAAATTCAGTGTGTGGAAATTAGGAGAAGGTGTGGAGTTAATAAAAGTATTAGTCAGAGGGCTAAAGAGGTGTTGTTGAGGTGGTTTGGTCATTTAGAGAGAATGGATCAAAGTAGAATGATATGGAGAGCGTATAAATCTGTAGGGGTTTTCCTTGAAAAGGTTGGAGGGAGGGCGTAAAGGAGGTTTTGTGGGCGAGGGGCTTGGATTTCCAGCAAGCGTGCATGAGTGTGTTAGACAGGAGTGAATGGAGACAAATGGTATTTGGGACCTGACGAGCTGTTGAAGTGTGAGCAGGGTAATATTTAGTGAAGGGATTCAGGGAAATCGGTTATTTTTATATTGCCAGACTTGAGTCCTGGAAATGGGAAGTACAATGCCTGCACTTTAAAGGAGGAGTTTTGGATATTGGCAGTTTGGAGGGATATGTTGTGTATCTTTATACGTATATGCTTCTAAACTGTTGTATTCTGAGCACCTCTGCAAAAACAGTGATTATACAGTGGACCCCCGGTTAACGATATTTTTTCACTCCATAAGTATGTTCAGGTGCCAGTACTGACCGAATTTATTCCCATAAGGAATATTGTGAAGTAGATTAGTCCATTTCAGACCCCCAAACATACACGTACAAACGCACTTACATAAATACACTTACATAATTGGTCGCATTCGGAGGTAATCGTTATGCGGGGGTCCACTATATATGAGTGAGGTGAAAGTATTAAATTATGATGAAAGTATTTTCTTTTTGGGGATTTTCTTTCTTTTTGGGTCACCCTGCCTCGGTGGGAGACAGCTGACTTGTTAAAAAAAAAAAAATCTGAACAGTGCAGCAAAGTTAAAAATCTTTAACTGTGGTTTAAATTACGTATTAAACCTAGTACTGCTATTTACAAAACACAGGTACAGTACATTATTTTTTTCCCTCTGGCTTGAGGCCCAAGTTTCTAGTAGATTGTGTTATCAACTAGATTGTTGCTATTGATAGCAAGAAGGCCATCACAACCTGGCTGATATGGCACTTTCTGCAGGAACTGGTTACAGCTTTCAAATACCTTTGCAAATGTTGTTCTGGATTTTGTTCTCCTTCCAATGACTCGCGCGGTTTTACAAGGCAGCTTGTGTTTTCTTCACAAATCGGGAAAACTGATATTTAAACACCTGCTCAAGTTAATGGTGGTGATGGTCTTAAATTTTCTTGCCATCACTTTACTGCCTCTCATGTGAAGAGGAACTATGTCCCTCTTTTTTTTCTTTTTTCTCTGGTCCTCAGGGATTTACCAGAACTCAAGATTTTCCTCAAAGGTGCATTAACTGTTCACATTCTCATGGCATTTTGCATTTTTTTTTTTTTATAAAAACAGTACAACCTCTAATTAACAGACCCCTATTTATTTAATTTTGCAAACTTCAGAAAAAAAAAAAACTGACCAATCAAATATTGGAATAATTTGACAATATGGAAGAAGTCAGTATATTCCAGATTTTATCCTTGGCAAGTATCTAGTATTCTTCCGAGTCAATAGACCAAGTTTGATGATATCAACGTTTGTCTGAAACGGGCCAGCTTAACTTCGTCTAGGACTTTTGTGTTTTCATCATTCCATGAGCCATAGGCTGCCTACATCAATTTACTGCCTGTTTACTCATTCATACACTCTTCATTCAGTCTCTAATTTTCCCCAAGATTTAGTGCTGTGTGTGACTTAATTAACATAATAAATAAAGTGCAATTAACAATGGTTGATGGTGCCAATAAGAAACCTGTTTATCTGTGTTAAGTAGACTTGTACTAACAAGGAAGGTTGAGTCTGGTAACTCAGTGGCATGGGTATCTGAGGAATATGGTGTTAACTTCTTCATACTTCTCACATACTATGCAATTGAGACACCAGACTCAACTTTCCTTGTTAGTTCAAGTTTCTACTTAGCATAGATATTCACATGTTTCCTCTTGACACCACCACTTGCTTTAGAAGCTTTCGTTATTCTGAGTCACCACTATCAATCACTGCACTTCACACCTCATCTCCACCACTAAAGCTAAGAAAAATTTTTCAAAGTTAGAATACTGTCCTCTATTGTACATGTACAATACTACTCTATGATGTTTAAAAAACCAACAACATTTGGGAACTTTTATGGTGGAAATATTTTGCCAACAAGCAGCTTCCTCAATCCAGCACAAAGATGAATAGTAGAAGATGAGGTCTGGATTAAATGCTTTAGTGTCTGCTCTTTACCAGTACGTACATTAATTTTTACACATACATTTTTTTTTTTTTCAACAGTTCAACAACCCACCTTTCTCTTCAGTAGTCTTTGTGACCTCCAAAAATTTCTTGGGACATTTTCACACATACTTGGTGTACTTCTGCATTCAGTTTTCCATGCACTGGTTTTATTTGATAGTACTCAGGATGGTTTCCCAGTATACACATTTTTGTTTATTCTCTCCTAGTCTATTTTTTGATCAAAGTAAATTTTTTTAATATCCCTCTCACCCTGGCTATTTCTTACATTAACTACACATGAATTTACTGCATGCTCGTTTGCACCTCAATGAGGAAGTTATCAGAGTTAATTGCACCTAATTCTTTAAATTCTGTGAAGATCAAATCTAGTATAATGGCACTTGAATAGCCTTCTCGAACAAATTATGTACGAAACTCAGGGTACCACTGTACTTCCTTTCTAGGCTCCATAATAAGCCAAGTTCTGTGGTACATGCCTGTGGCTTTGGAGTACTTTACTTCCCAGAAGTTTTTCAGGTACTTACTGTCATCTCTCATCCTGGTGAGCCAGGCCCATAACAGGTCTCCAGGAGTAGAAAGCCTCTTGAAACTCAACAAACTTATATTGACTCAATGCAATTCTGGGGGTCACCACTCCAGATCCAGCTCAAGCTTCTTGGCTGATGGCCTGACCCACCAGGCTGTTGGTACTAGCCACACAGTTCAATAAATGCACCACAGCCTGGATGATCAAGAAGTGACTTCAGGAACTTAACAACTAGGAGTCTGCTGGTAATTTCCCTTATGTACATTAGATAACTTGCAGTCTTCAAGAGGATAAAGTTGGGTGAATGATTTTTGCACATTAATTAAACAGTAATATAATGTGCATTCCTCATCCAATATGTTAACTACTTGGATGTTGCTCATGGTGGTTTGCATAAGAACAATTCCAGATTTCTATTCCATTTTTGTTCCAGGCCACCGTTCCAGCCACCATGGCCTGGTGGCTAAAACACTCGTTTCACATGGCAAGGGTCCGAGTTTGACTCCCAGCAAGGGTAGGAACATTGGGCATGTTTCTTTACACAGGTTGTCTATGTTCCCTATTAGTAAAATGAGTACCTGGGTGTTAGTAGACTGGCACAGGTCGCATCCTGGAACAAAATTGACCTAATTTGCCCAAAATGCTCTGCATAACAAGTGGTTTTCTGTATAGTAGTATATGTCATTGATGTCAGCTAGGTCTGTATACCTTGTACATATACGTGTAGAATTTTTTTTTTATTATCACACTGGCCGATTCCCACCAAGGCAGGGTGGCCCGAAAAAGAAAAACTTTCACCATCATTCACTCCATCACTGTCTTGCCAGAAGGGTGCTTTACACTACAGTTTTTAAACTGCAACATTAACACCCCTCCTTCAGAGAGCAGGCACTGTACTTCCCATCTCCAGGACTCAAGTCCGGCCTGCCGGTTTCCCTGAACCCCTTCATAAATGTTACTTTGCTCACACTCCAACAGCACGTCAGTATTAAAAACCATTTCTCTCCATTCACTCCTATCAAACACGCTCACGCATGCTTGCTGGAAGTCCAAGCCCCTCGCACACAAAACCTCCTTTACCCCCTCCCTCCAACCTTTCCTAGGCCGACCCCTACCCCGCCTTCCTTCCACTACAGACTGATACACTCTTGAAGTCACTCTGTTTCGCTCCATTCTCTCTACATGTCCGAACCACCTCAACAACTCTTCCTCAGCCCTCTGGACAACAGTTTTGGTAATCCTGCACCTCCTCCTAACTTCCAAACTACGAATTCTCTGCATTATATTCACACCACACATTGCCCTCACACATGACATCTCCACTACTTGTAGAAATAAAGATATATATAATAACAACTGTGTGGAAATAAGGGAGTCATTCACACATACCTACACATCACTGCAACATGTTTATCACTGTTATGGCAGAGAAAAAGGACGAAGCCAGTGGTAGTGGTATTAAATAAGCATCAACAAAAGATTATAATATACTAGGGATCATGCTGGTGTGAATTAATCAGCACCAACACTGGAGTGGTATTACTAGAACTCACCTCATAGTCACGGTAATAAGGGTCGTGGAGGTCTGAAGGCACCTTGTTCTTGTGAGCTTTCTGAACGATCCATGCCACCGACGCCCTCTGTTTGGCCTGCAATACAAATGTTATTCTTTACTATTACTATATAATTTATTATTTCACTAATTTAAAATTACTATCCTTACAATTCCTGTTAATAAAATTATTTAAAACTGCCATTATTAATCATTACTGTACAGCAGGTCCTCTAATAACTTAATTTCGTTTAACACTGATGAGGAAAAAAATCGATTCCTGGCCAGGGCTGTCTGTGTGGAGACAGTAAAATAAAAATTCATAAAGTACAAGACGATTATAGAAATGCATGGTAAACAAAGTACGAAAGTGCTCAGTGATCCCACCATATTTGTTATTGTTTGTTTTTGACCTGTGTGGTGGTAGGAAGTGTTCCTTACAATTTTAGCTTCACAAACCCTTATTCCTTGATTTAACCCTAGTGCACTGTGCACCCCTGATTTCCGAGGGAAAAAAAAAAAAAAAGTGTGACAAAACTAGAAGTTTTAAAGAGACTTGGCGATGGGTTTCATTATATGTATGCCACTTTGCTTAAAGTTGCTTACAGTTGTTAAGTGAGGACTTACTGGACAGTGCTATATTTATTTTAATATTACTAAAATACTGTTTGTAGGTAGTGTTTTGACACAGCACCAGTAACGAGTCATGAGGGTTCTTCTACCCTCACAGCCTGGCTAGGGTCCATACAGTATGCTTTAATATTACACGAACTATAAGGTTCATTACAGCAGTGCTGATCTGTGAAACAATCTGATGAATGCATTGACCTACCTTATTGTTCTTATACATCTTTGATATAAGCCACGTGAGAACTGGAGTGCAAACGGGTTATGACGCACTGAAAAAAGGATACCATTTTATCCCATTCAATGTCAATGATATTTCAAAAAAAACAAAAAAAATATTTTATTTTCCAAAATGGTTGAAAACATCTTTCTTAAGGTAATAACACCTTAAATGGGAAATCTGACATCAGACTTATAGAATTACACAGCTGCAAAATCGGCTATCTGGGTGCAATTTACACATCAGTAATTTCACCCACTTTGAGGCCTATTTAAAGAAAATTACACTGCTCAAATTGACCTAAATCCTGGCTATTTCGCTAGTATGCCATCCAATCTATCACATGAAACTGTAGATTCTATCGAAACTATCCTATAAATGCACAAATTCGGTAATTTAGCCAACAATCATCGCAACCTAACTCACAAGTAAGGTGGTAAGAAACTTGACCATATTCAAAATGTGTGTACAGTATACAAAGCTTACAAGTGAGTTGCAGTCCTGATGTTTCTGCACCAATTTGATTGTAAAGAAAATAATTACAAAGTGTGACGTTTCATAAGTTCATAGTGCTGACAGTTTGCTATACAAAAGTAATTGCTGCCAGCATGTCCCATTCATAAGTGAATGTGCATGACTTGGGGTGTTGGTAGAGTGGGAGATCTCTTAAATATAAACGAATAAATCATGCCTGACAATTACAGGAGTATAATATTTAATATATTGTACTGGGTAATGTCTTGACAGGTCTCTTGAGCTATTAACCACAAACAAATGATAATAAAATTACACTCACTAGAAGGCATTATTAGTAAACATTTACTGTATATAGTACAGTATACGATGTTACACGAAGCAAGCACCAGCCAAGCTAGGCCCAGGGTCGAGCTGTGGGCGTAGGGAAACTCTTGAAACATAACCATGGTGAATCAAAGCTATACTAAATACTTGGGTGCCAAAGAATAAGCCTGTAACTCAAATGTCAGAGACTGTCCATGTTGCCAATCATCAGCAGCCTCTTAGTTAAAAACACCCATTAATCCAAATTATGAAGATTGAGACACTTATGCAGCATATGGAAATCTTTATTCAGGAAACGTTTCGCCACACAGTGGCTTCATCAGTCCAATACAAAGAGGAAGGCGTAAGGAGAGGAGGAGAATGAGGTAATCAGTCCCTCAACCTCATTCTCCTCCTCTCCTTACGCCTTCCTCTTTGTATTGGACTGATGAAGCCACTGTGTGGCGAAACGTTTCCTGAATAAAGATTTCCATATGCTGCATAAGTGTCTCAATCTTCAACTTGTCGGTTTTTCAAACCATTCATCACAATCCAAATTATCACAAAAATTATTAATAAATTCCAAGTCACCATCTGTTGGTTAATAACCGGTAATCCAGATTAAAGCACATTAACCATTTAATAAGTAACACATTTTACAAACATGGAGAGTAGAATCAATGCAGTAAAGATATCTTATGACAAACTCCTAAGATTCTTGTCTTCTCAATATTACATGTACTGTAAAAATAAACTTATTAAAGAATCAAATAAAATTTTAAGTTATACACAAAATATATTGCATATTATAAAAAAAAATTAATGAAGAGGTGGAATGTGAGCCCCCTCCCCCTTTTTTTGTCTCAACAAGGTGGATACCTAGGCTCGGGTACTCGCATACCAGTGGTTTAATCACTGAACCAGTCTCACTACCACTAACACCCACGTTAACCCATTTTTCCCCCGGTGAAGAAAATAGCACGACTGTGTTTCAGTGACTATGTAACTTGGTGACTGAGGAAAAACACCATTATCACAACACCACCCCACGGTACTGGCACTACCATAGCAATTGCACCCCTACAACCACATAGTACCACCACAGTACTAGAACCAAATCCATCACCACAGTCCAACCACCATCACCAAAGTTACAGTACCAGCACCATCACCATAACCACAGCCCAACCACCATCACCAAAGTTCCAGCACCAGTGCCACAACACCACAACCACCATAACCACAGTACTACAAGCACCATCACCATAGCATAACCATCACCACAGTACAAGCAATATCACCATAGCACAACCATCACCACAGTACAAGCACCATCACCATATCACAACTGTCACCACAGTACAGGCACCATCACTGTAGCACAACCATCACCACAGTACAAGCATCGTCACTGTATCACAACCGTCGCCACAGTACAGGCACCATCACTATCACAACTGTCACCACAATACAAGCACCATCACCGTAGCACAACCATCACCACAATACAAGCACCATCACCATAGCACAACCATCACCATAGTACAAGCACCATCACCATAGCACAACTGTCACCATAATACTAGCACCATCACCACAACCATCATAGAACAAGCACCATCACCGTAGCACAACCATCACCACAGTACAAGCACCATCACCGTATCATAACTGTCATAGAACAAGCAATATCACCACAGTACAGGCACCACCACTGTATCACAACTGTTTCCACAGTACAGGCACCATCGCTGTAGCACAACCGTCACCACGATGCACGCACCATCATCGTAGCACAACCATCGCCACAATACAAGTACCATCACCACATCACAACCATCACCATAGTACAAGCACCATCACCGTAGCACAACCGTCACCAGAGTACTAGCACCATCACCATAGCACAACCATCACTACATCCCAAGCACCACTGCCACAGAAACACTACCACCACAGTAGAAGCACCAATGCCACAGCTACAGTACAACCCCCACCACCATCATCATCCAACCACAGCAACAGTCACTACAGCATCAAAATTGCCACAGAAATGCCGCCACCACAACCAAAGCAGCAGCAGCAGCACCACCACCACCAGAACAGCAGCAGCAGCACCACCACCACCACCAGAGCAACAGCAGCAGCACTACCACCACCAGAACAGCAGCAGCAGCACTACCACCACCAGAGCAACAGCGCCTCCACCATCAATAGAGCAACAACACCTACACCACCACCACTAGAGCAACAGCACCACCACCAGAGCAACAGCATCTCCACCACCACTAGAGCAACAGCACCACCACCACCATTATGAGCAACAGCACCACCACCACCATTATGAGCAACAGCACCTCCACCACCATTAGAACAACAGCACCTCCACCACTAGAGTAACAGCACCACCACCACCAGAGCAACAGCAAAACTACCAGGTCAAAAGCACCATCATGATAGCAACAGTAGCACCACTACAGCTACACCACTACATCTTATTAGTGGGTCACTGAGGTTGGTGTAAGCCGTTACCTGGGCCACAATAACACCTGGGGAAGGGCGGGACTGCTACCTTGTGCCAACCACTGCCTCTATTACTACACACACCCAAAAGTGTAATACTTCACACATACATCCCAAGTGCAGCACTACACACATCCACAAGTGCAGCACTATACACATCCACAAGTGCAGCACTATACACATCCACAAGTGCAGCACTATACACATCCACAAGTGCAGCACTATACACATCCACAAGTGCAGCACTATACACATCCACAAGTGCAGCACTATACACATCCACAAGTGCAGCATTATACACATCTACAAGTGCAGCACTACACACACATCCACAAGTGCAGCACTACACGTTCACAAGTGTGAATGTGTGTACAGTGCAACACACAACTACAAGTGCAGTACTCTCACAAACTGATGTAGTACACACCTACACTCACCAAGCTAGTTATTTACAGAGGTGGTATTTAGACTGTAGACTGCTCACTCCTGGGGAAGGGGAAGCGAAAGAAGCTTTTGAGCTTGCCAAGGTTACCTTCTAGGTTACCTGTAAACAGCTGTAGGAGTCACCCCTGTCCTGTGGCACTGTCTCCTGGTTGCTGGCCTGATCGACTTGGCTAGTGGTGCCAGTTATACGCAGACCAACGTTTACACTACACTTCGGTTAATCAGGCGCTGACTTTACTTGTCAATGATTACCTTAATATAAGATTGGTGACGGCTGAGTTTTGTTATATATCTGTGACCAGTTTCCATAGTTTTCCTGCCTTTATAGCCCAGTCTGGTATGATGATTTTATCTTAGCATGTTCAATCAGACTGTTGCTGTTGGCGGCCCGCTGACTCCACATATCCATCACAGCCTTGTTCATCTGGCACTTGGCGCAGGTACTGATCCAGTTTCCTTATGTTTCTGTAATACTTGTGGTATCTGCTGATAGGCTGGGTACCAAAGGATGCTGACGTATCTGTTCTTGTACCCGTGATGACTGCTTCTCACTGGGCCTATTTTACACTTCACTCTAGTTCGTTGTTATGTTAGTGTTTAAGTTTGGGACTAATCCCTCGAATAACTTCCATGTATATACCGTCAGTTATAAGTCATCACTCATTGAAAGTCCTTTTCGATGTCCCTAGTAATTTAAATTCTCTACTGGTTCTACATAGGATGCTCCTTGTATCTTGCCTAGCTCGGACATCTTACCTCCCTTGAACGGGAGTTGTCAAAACCGAGATCGCACAAGCAATATAAAAAATGTTACTAGTGGTATTGTTTATCTTTTATTGAAAGTTCCCATTATACACAGCGTTACTGTTGTTTTTGTGACATTTGTATTATTGTGTTTTCTTAGTGATAGATTATTTGATATTATATGGTAATGTTTGACATGTTCCTTTCCCTCTGAAGGGGGGGGGGGATCCGTAAAGCTTCACAAAAGCTTTGCTATGCCAGCAGTGCTTCATTTTCTCGTTGTCCACAATTATATCCCTGCCAAACCTATATAGCTTTGTTACAGAGCAACACTCGTGAACAGTGTTAGCAGAGGTCCACAAAATTTCTCGTGATTACACAGAGTCCTTTAACTCGAAAAAGTTGAGAATTACTGATTTCAGTAAAATCAACTTTTGCACACCCAATTATGAAATGAAACTCTTTGGGCTTGTAGAACCGGGGAAATAAAGATATACTAGCGAGGGGGGGGGGGGTTAATTAAAAGGTTCTTCGATATCACTGCTGGGCTTGAGGCTAGGCTTTCTTGTTGACTGTCCGCTCAGTCAGGTTACCGTTGCTGCCAGCTCAGCACAGGCACCTTGCAACCTGCCCGCTTATTCCATAATAAACTTTCTTCAAATAAACCTTGAATTGTCCAGGAAGATTTTTTGTTTTTGTTTTAGTCAGGCCATGAGCTCTTTTTTTTCTTCTTCAAAGGAGGCCTGGTCGGGGATCGGGCCACGGAGGCGATGATACCTGAACTATTTAAGTAGACAAGTTACACCTATCAGGGAGATGATAAATAAGGGCTGATAATGTAATAGGAGACTGTCAATATCGTAATTTTAAGGTTGTAATGAATAGTAACAGTGCTCCCTGGAGGGTCTTAGACTACCACCCTAAGCAGGGGCCAGCACCCATGCAGGAACCAGGGACCAGCACTCAGGCAGGGTTGGTACCAGGAACCAGCACACACACACACACACACACACACACACACACACACACACACAAATGCCCTTTGTTATGCACCAACCTTACAACCTAACAAAGCGCGAGTGGAAAAAAGTATACCGCTAAATACGGTACATGTGGAAACATCTGGCTAGACCAGTCAGCTGATCACACTACACACCTGGGAGGTACGGTCCTCGTTGCTGTACATAAGCTTTGAAAAATTGAAGCAGACAGTATGATGCATTCTCGAGTTATGAGCTAAATACGAAGCAAAAAGAATCAGGCAACCAGTTTGTCCAACAAATCGAGCCCAAAGAATAATACGATATCGTGAGGCTGCCAGTGAAAAATGTTACCAAGATACAATACTAGCCCAAATTTTCTCTCATTCTCGTATTAGACATTAATCATAACATTATATCCTTTTCAGACGATTCCAGAATTTGTACGAGAATGGCACCCACTGAGGACAGAGAATCTTCAAGCTGGGATAAAACAAATCGTCAGACTTGGTTTATGGAAAATGATAGGCTAAATGACTAGAGCCTTCAAAACAGATGCCAAGCCTATGACAATATGCTCTCGATTTTAATACCACTGCCACCCCTCCTCTCCCCCCCCCCGTCAAAAAAATAAGTATGTTGCAAACTGAATTCGGAGGAACGTACACTATATACCTTTACCTTTGATGAGCTCAGAGTTTTCTACTCCCAGAGCCCGGCCTTGGGCCAAGCTTATATGATATGAAGATTCATCATAATTTACACCTGGAAAATTCTGGAGGAATTAGTCCAAAATCTGCACACTGAAATCACGCCCTACGAAAGCAAGACTCGATAGACTGCAAAATACCCTTAGTAAAAAGCAGGGGTGAAATTAATACACTAAAATACTACTCAGTATGTATAAAGTGACCAACACTATTCAAGACACTTCATACACAAGGAAGTTACCAAGAGACCCGTAATTCTCTTCAAGAGGGAACCTGGCAAGTTCAAGACATTCCTGATCAGCCGGGCTGTTCGTTGGTGAACGAAACGTCCTCTCAATAAAATGCAATAACTCTCGCGTGTCTTTTGCTGCATACGTGCTATGTAATGTGTGCAGCTTACACCAACAGATTGGTAGACCAGACCATTAACCCGGGGATCTAGTCTGAAACTAGGGACGGTGACCCCCGGAATTTTCTTTAGATAACCTTCAGGTGGTCCAAAATTGTTCAGAAGTTATGAGAGATATTACCAAAATTTTCGAGAGAAAACTGGACAAGTGTCTGCAGAATGTGCCATATCAGTAAGTTACGATGATTAAGTCTAATTTACCGGGCAGTCAGCAAGTTAGTCTGGCCTCATTCCTGGCTGCAAGCAAAATAATTCTAGTGACCTGTCTCGGGTAGCCGCTGTTGATGCATTTCGAGATAGGATCATCCTTACAACGATTGTGTTCTCGGGAACAACCTGTCACTCGCCCACCACCACAAACAGACCCCTAGTCATTACTAACCGCTTCCGCAACATCCTCACTCCCACATACCTTAAAATGTTCTACAGTAGTTAGCTTCAAAAAGGAGTCGTTTTGTCCCGATGGTCGAGTTCCTTAAACGACACTGATCCTGTGAGTGAAATTACCGCCGTAGATAATACATATCTGCCTGAATGACAAGCAATCGCAAGCTTCCAAGCGTATCCATGTCTTCCAGCTCATTAATCGCTTGCTATTGCAGAGGCATGGCAACGTATTTCATACTTGTATGTCACACATCTAATTTACGAAGTAACATCCTAAGATTAAGATTACTCTTATTACACGAGTCATACGTATAGTTCAGTAACAATAGTGCCACAAGATACCCACCCTCAACTCATAATATGGCAGTGGACCCGACTCTACGACTGGTATAATTCAAAAGCAAAGAAAAAAAAAAGCTAACGATTGTTCACTACACCTGCTGCTGAGTCTCACATCAATGGAGAGACGAAGTAACTCTGCCTCTTGTTATTATGTCAGCGGTGGAGGTGGGCGGTTCCAGCTGCTGACATTTACATACTGTTTGATGTACTAAACCCTGTGGTTATTAAACCAATGCAAACATAAACCCTGTGGGTTATTAAACCAATACGAACATAAACAACCAGAGCCCAAGAGGCTGAAGGCTCTAATCTTCATCTGCTAATCGCGAGAATGCACTAAGAATTTCACTAACCCACAGAAAACAGGGTTCACTCTTCATACTAGACCAGCGACAACTAGACAATTACAGCAAGGAGACACTAGCCTAACTCTCACCTTCCCCTGTCTCGCCACCACTCCCACCGCACACCCACCTTGCCTTTGTATTCGTGCCTAATTTCCAAACTTGTTCTACTCTCAAAGCCCGACCTAAGGATACATTTCATCGTTGGCTGAATGGTCAGCTAGGCTGTAGCTGCCAGCAGCCCTCAGGCCTACAGTGTGCTAAACCTGACACTTGTTTCTGAAACATGGAAGCCTAATTTTCTCTCAGAAAACTCTTACTTTTTTTTTGGCAATATATCTATCTATCGGCCAGTGTGATAATAATAAAAAAAATCTATCTGCTCATATGCTGAGTAGTGACCCACGATGTTAACACACACTTATCAAACTGTGCGTTTAGCACCTTTTTTCATTAGGTTTATTTTACACTTCCTCCCGTACCTCTCTAAGAATTTGGAGTGTATACCTATACAATAATTACTCGTGTCCTACATGCTCACCACCGTGCTTTGCATGCGAGTAAGACCAAGCTCTGGGTTAGCGGCCTGCAGGAGCACAGTCATTACAGATCTGTTGATCAGGACACTTTTAGAAGGAAACTGTTCAGCTTCATGAAAACTGCCAGATTTGTTCCATCAATATTTCTGATATCTGCCGATAGTAACAACTTAGAACTGATGAGGTTTGAACTCATGGCTAGCCAGTCTTGAAACTAGCCTTAAACACACTGACCTACATCTTTCACTCCATAAAATTGCAGAGTAGTGACCAGGCCCTCAAGCATCTTCTATGTATATATTATCAGGTCTCTCTTTTTCCAGAAAAAATTAGGACTTCGAGGCTTTCGACAGTTTCGATTTTTTATTGACTATGTAGGGAATACATGATCTCCATCGCTGCTCTCTCTCCTGCCTTTAAAAGCACTGTGAGCATAGAATAATATACAAGTCGCAAGAACAAAGGCGATCTGTAAAGTATCAATACAAGCGTTGCTTCTTTTTCATCTAGTCATCTGCAAATTGACAGATTCGCCGACATAATTATTCCAAAGTCTTTTGCATGTTCTTTACGTTCCATGTGGTGTGCCCGTGTTCTATATACTGTGCCCTTTTTTCAGGTCTACATTCTTCTCATGTCTAAGCAGCTGAAATTTGTCGCCAATGATCACGTTTTTATTTGCCCATTGGTAAAGTGTTATCTTCCACCAATGCAGGCAATTTGTCGTACACGTCTAGCCATCATGTGAACTCTCTTTGTGTACTTAATTGTACAACTACTTCGCACATCCCTCCCACTTTCATACGGGGTAATTTCTGTATTCAGATTCGTAATCAGTCCCTCCAGCAAGCAGAAATTGGTCAGGAAATCAGGGAATATATCCACAAACACTGAATACCCAGCCCAATTCAATACCCTTATCTCCACACTTTAGCTAACATCAGCCTACCCCAAGACACCAAACATCTACACAACACACACACACACACACACACACACACACACACCCTTGAACACCCACACAACGAACATCTACCCCTGTGGACACCCTCCCTCCCCCCACACCAATAGCACCAAAGTTCTTCACTACTCTGAATTTCCCTTCTTTTCCAAGGTATACCAGTGCGCTCATGCTTTCTAATTATTAAGAAAACCTGTCCAGCGCTCACCATTTCTTGCCGGAGAATTCATCCATGAACGTTGCTCTACTGTCAGGTTAAAAAAGCTAAGAAGCAGAGGACATATTTCGCATACTATTCTCACCACCAGTTCAACATTCACATCTGAAATGTTTTCACAGGTTTATGTAACCTAACTTAGAAAATATTTAAAAAATGGAAGCATTAGGAAACAGACTGCACCAAAAATACGACGCAATTAAATGAGGATATGTTAAATAAACGCTGGAAACTTCATCTGAACAATGATAACACTACGAAGTTTCCTGTACACAAATTCAATGACCTACCAAGTGTCATTATTACATGGCACCCATGGAACCAAACAGGTACGTACACGTTCACACAAACACACATCAAATCTTCATTTGAAAATAAGTTTCGCTCTTGTGCAGGAGGAACTTTTTTTTTAATTAAAGATTTTCTTTGTACATAGTGCTCTTTTAGAATATTTGTAGTCAATCTTGTTATTCCAAAACACGAACAAAGGTAACCAAGAATGAAGGTGACAGTAGCTGCTCCGTTCCGCTGCTTGTTTGATGGCTATGCCTCAATTGTAGATCAACTACCAGGCTGGCTGTCTGCTGGTCATGATGAACTACACCACAATCACCCACACCAGACGCAAAAATTGGCATATCATTTCTTTCTCCCTGTTCAGTCCACTTTCTTCTCAAAACTTTCCTTCTCAGGGTTTGCTTTGCACAGTTGCTCGTGAAACTCGCCCCGTTATATAGGTTATACCTCAAAGTTTAAGAGATATTTTTCAGCATTTCTAACAGTAAATATTATCTCTTCATTTCGTCTTCCATGTCACCCTCTTCCGATAAAACTTCAGAAAATAACCAAAAAGCAGATAGGTTCCTTAGTACATTTTTTCCAACCTGGCTCCACTGTCTACCACCTGGCTCCACTGTCTACAACCTGGATCCACTGTCTACAACCTGGATCCACTGTCTACAACCTGGCTCCACTGTCTACCACCTGGCTCCACTGTCTACCACCTGGATCCACTGTCACATTCCATAACGCAAGATGGGACCCATACAGTGCTGAAATGCGTCAACCTGAGTTGGGAGACTTCAGTAATGCAATGAGGATATCGATGAGCCTGGCCCATGGTCGGGCTCCGAGAGTATTAACTCTAAACTCTTCACAAGTAAGGCAGCTACGGGGAGGGAGAGGAACGAGGGGAAGAGGATTGGGGAGAGAACAGAGGGGGGGGGACAGGGTGCCATTCTCCATTATATTTTCTAGTTTCTTGCATAGTTTGCTTGTTAGTGCTTGCCTATTTCATTTCGTATAATGGTATCCAGCTGTTCGACAGTTAACCTGTGGCTGGAAAACATTAGGGACGTGTTTCCATAAGACACCTGCTGTCCTAATTTGCCCGAAATCCTCTGCATAACAAGCGGCTGTCTATATAGTATGTCATTGATGTCAGCTAGACCTGTATACCTTGTACATGTACTTGTAGTAAATATAATATTAGTAGTAGTACTAGTAGTAATAGTACTAGTACTAGTAGTACTACTAGTAGTACTAGTAGTACTACTAGTACTAGTAGTACTACTAGTAGTACTAGTACTAGTAGTACTACTAGTAGTACTACTAGTAGTACTAGTACTACTAGTAGTACTAGTAGTAGTACTACTAGTAGTAGTACTACTAGTAGTAGTAGTACTACTAGTAGTACTACTAGTACTACTAGTAGTAGTACTACTAGTAGTACTAGTAGCAGTACTACTAGTAGTACTACTAGTAGTAGTACTAGTACTACTAGTAGTAGTAGTACTAGTAGTAGTAGTATTAGTAATAGTAGTACCAGTAGTAGTACTACTAGTACTAGTAGTACTACTAGTACTAGTACTACTAGTACTACTAGTAGTACTACTAGTACTAGTAGTACTAGTAGTACTAGTAGTACTAGTAGTACTACTAGTACTAGTACTACTAGTACTAGTAGTAGTACTAGTAGTAGTACTAGTAGTAGTACTAGTACTACTACTAGTAGTACTACTACTACTAGTACTAGTAGTAGTACTAATAGTAGTAGTACTACTAGTACTAGTAGTACTAATAGTAGTACTACTAGTAGTACTAGTATTAGTAGTAGTACTAGTACTACTAGTAGTAGTACTAGTACTACTAGTAGTACTAGTACTACTAGTAGTAGTACTAGTACTACTAGTACTAGTAGTAGTACTAGCAGTAGTACTAGTAGTAGTAGTACTACTTCACCATGGCGTCACACAAGTCATTTGTTCCCACAGTACCTTCCTTCTATTCTGGCTAATACTTTACTTTTATCTAATTGTCTAGGGAGTCCTGTCATCTCCAATTTTATCATTTTTTTATGGTTTACTGTCTACTTTGATTCATCAAGTAACTGCTGCTTTGAATCGTGAGTTTTAACTCAACATATTAACTCCTTATCCTCTGTCAGCAGTGAGATATGTATGCATGAGGTGCATGTCCTAAACACTCCATCAGCAGAGTTGCTAAACCAGATTGCAAATGCCACTAGAATATTTCTCAGGTTTATCTAAAATGTTGCTAGACTCACAACTATCTCTTAAAATTAAGTGTAACTATTTAGACACTTGCAATACACTATGTCAATGACAACACTTACTGTGATACAAGCTGAAGAAAAGACAGGTGCAGAACAAGCTTATAACAGTTTCTCTCCATGTACAGCTTACTAGGTCAATGATTAACTTGATAAACCTCTGCATAAAGCAAACGTTGTCAACACAAAACCTCGTTTTGCACCTTTACCTCTCCTTCAGTACTGTCGGCAGTACTGTTTATATGCACGATATAAGTTTATCCCTAAGAAACAATGAGAGATTACTGATGACGCGTCTTCCACTAACTTTTTGGCCAAATCAAGGATAACAGGCTTAACTGACCTTACACATTCACCTCCGCAAAGAATGACATTGTCTCCAATACCTGAACATATTCAGGCAAATCCTTGACAAAGTGGTTTGATAAACTCACTCTCAAATAATCTCCATGAATGCCACTTTTTTATCACTTGTGCAAAATATAATATAAAGAAAATATGTATTACCCAAATAAAGTAAATAAAGTTTCAGTTAAGTGATAGTAAATTACAAAATATTTTGTTTCTAGAAATAAGGATCGTGTGCGTAACGAGCGGTCGCTTGTGTACACAGTATAACTTGTGCACGCAAGATTGTGTACACAACAGTACATGGGAAAGGTATTACAAAATGCTTTAGAGTCCGCAACGAGGATCTCTGCCGAGGACTGTACACAGTGATTGCCAGTTTACACACGACAATCGCCTGTATATATTAGATCACGTTTGTACACCAGAGGATCGCCTGTACATGAAAGATAATCGCCAATGTACACAAGTGAGAGTGCGTGTACATAAATTAACCAAGACGTCCAATAATTCAAAGCGATAATGCACTATTTGTTTATTATCTGAAGGTCTCCAAGACCGCTTAAAAAATAAATTAATGTACATGATTTTCTCCGAGTATAATTCAGGGGTGTTAACATGTGCGTATTTTCACAAATGCAATAATTTCAAAATGAGGAATAGAAGTCAAAATACAGTAGCTGGAACTATTCACAATTCCCACAGTTAATTTTTAAATAAAGTTTAAGGACATCTCTTAAAATCGCAAAGTAGGTCAGCTCAATCCACTGCTGAAAAATTTGTCAAAGCACTCTCAATTGATAGCCACAGTACCT
This sequence comes from Cherax quadricarinatus, assembly GCF_038502225.1. Lineage (NCBI taxonomy): Eukaryota > Metazoa > Arthropoda > Malacostraca > Decapoda > Parastacidae > Cherax > Cherax quadricarinatus. Next base: position 9,449,426 of record NC_091369.1, read on the forward strand.
GACAAACTGCACCAACTAAACCATATGGGTCCTATGTTTACAAGGTGTGCAGGAGCCTGGCCCATGGCCGGGCTCCGGGAGTAGACAAACTCTCGGTATTCATCAAAGGTATATAAAGGTGTAAAGCACCCGGCTCAACAACACACCGGAGTTTTTTTTTTTTTTTTGCGTGAAATTGTGGCCTTAGTTTAAAGCATTTATGGCAATGACTTCAATATTGGCCATGCAAAACACATAACTATACATGTGCCATCAGTCCCCAATACAGCCATTATAACTTTAATCCCATACATTTTTTAAATGCATCGCCTATTACTCTGCATATCGCTCAACTCATTTTAAAATAGAAATACTATATAATTACTATGTATAACTACAGAACACAGATATTCTTCTCAACAGCTTTCAAATGTTGACTAAAACTGACAGTAAACAGTGAATATTACTTCATAACAAGAAGACTCAGAGGCCAAGATCTTTGATGAAGCAAAGAAGATATTACAGGGAAAAACTGCTAAGAAATAGTAAATTAAAGATAAGAGTAAGGTGAATGTAAGAAGCAAGATTTACCTGTACATGTTCTTGATAACCTCGACACTGATGTATTAATTATTTTACTAGCATTTCATTCAAGTTAATAGTCATTTTTATTTTTAGCCACAATTCATATTGATTTTTTTCTGATCTGATAAGACACTACAAAGTTTAGCTAAATGGAAGCTGGATGTAACGAACAAATTAGTCACCTGGCAACTATATGCAGCAAAAAGGCTAACAACGACCTCAGTACAGTGCAGCTGGGTCGCCTCTCACTCAACAGGTGAGTGGCATTCCTTAGAAATACCCAAGTGCCGCACCATATAACCCCTCCCCCACCCTTACACCCTCGACCCTGAGTGCCAGACGGGACCCCTCGACCCTGAGGGTCGCGGGGGATATCGTCAGTAGTGTGGAGCAGGTCAGTGACAGTTTTCTCTAAAGATAGTTTTGACTGGCGAGATTACTCGGAGCTCCTGACAAAAAGTAAATACATACACGCATAAATACCAAGATTATAACAAGTACAGACTACAAACTCACAAATACCGTCACAAAGTAACTCTGTATCGAGGCAGCTTCGCTTCCAAGAGAAAGGTCACGGACATGTTTTCCCCAGAAGTAAAAATAGCAACCAGTGTCTTAGTTGAGTATTACATAGAGGTTCAAACTGCTAGAAGCCATATTACTGAGCAAAGTGTAAGACAGCTCTCGGTTTCTGTTGCAAGCATTCCAGTGCTGGGTAAAAGGTATCAGCACATTTTTTTTCTTTTCACGTTGCATTTATTTCCCATAAAACGAAGTATCATTCATTGTAACAATTTAACTTTTAACATTTATCCATGCTATAATATACATTGTGTGTGTGTGTGTGTGTGATTATATATATATATATATATATATATATATATATATATATATATATATATATGTTTATTATATATATATATATATATATATATATATATATATATATATATATATATATATATATATATATATATATATATATATATATATATGCCACCTTTATATCAACAATGTATCTCTTAAATCTTCTGTACCATATTATGTAATAAAATATTCCTATTGGTAAAAAAAAAAATATATGAAAAGATGGGGTGGTAGGGGAAGTGGAATATTCAAACGGCTTCAGGAAGAAATCCAAATATTCTTCCTTGAAGCCTTTTTATCCACTTCTCCGAGGCTATGGGTCCCACAATTTACACCAGAGGTGGACCCCATTTGTTTATTGAAAAAAAAAATTATAATTATATATATATATATATATATATATATATATATATATATATATATATATATATATATATATATATATATATATATATATATATATATATATATATATATGAACTTTTTAAGATTCTTGAAGACAGTTAGGGGTTTGTCGATAATGTCAGCAACCTGGAGATCTGATCTGGGATCGGGCCGACGGAAAAAGGAAGGCTATGACCCCCGGAATCGTCGCATAGTAAGCGTAATGTAAGGTAAACATACGAAAAGGCTTGATCACTTCACACTTTCTGAGTTATCTTTGTGTACTCGTTACATTCCTGATTTACACGGGAGTATTTTGTGCCGTCGGCCAGGACCTCTTGCTCTCGTTGAGTGATTTAAGGGTGAAGATTTAAGAGTGCAGATTTGGGATTAATCCCTCCAGAGCATTCCAGGTGTACATTATACATTTTTACAGGGGAAATACACTTCGAGGTACTTATGATGCTACATAATACATTAAGTGTTTGTCTGAATTTACACAGACAGTGAAGGCATTCTGTACATTCTCCAGATCTGTGATTTCGCTAAAATGGATTGTTAGTGTACAGCAATATTCTTGTACAAGAGATAATAAGTAAAAGACATCTCTTGTTTTGATGGTTCTAGCTATCCAGCCTATCATATTCCCTCCTGTTATCCTTAATGTATTATCTTCAGAAAGTATCAGTTTTAAGTCCCTCTAATCTTCCGTTCTACCGAGTGGCGAGTTTTTTTATGGACAATGTAGTTTTTCTTTCCTCATTTTTTCTATAGCTTTGAATAATACTTTAACAAATGTTTTCCGATATCTTGACAGGTGGTGTGTGATGTGCACCACCTGTTAATGGTCCCCGGGGGTCATCCCGAGGCCTGCTTTCATCCTGTCGCCTCCCCTAAAACCAGTTTACTACATTTCAAAGGAAATATTACAAGAATAAGAACTATTAACACAGGAAAGTAAACATATAATGTCGTGAATGCAGACAGTAGCTGGAAAGCTCTCCCAGTCAACTTATATGCTTAAGAGAAAAAAAAAATCCTGTTAAGAGTATAGTTGTTGCTTCAGTCACTGGCAAGGCTCAGCCATCATTCTTCATTCACCTCACCTGCTGGTGAAAAGCACAATAGAACACAGTCAACATCCATGGTTCCAGACTATTTAACAGGTTACCAGAAGATACCAGAAATAATGTGGGAAAAAACGGGTTAAAGTCTTCAAGAGAAAACTTAACAAGTACTTCCGCCAAGTGCCGGACCAACCAGGCTATGATAAGCTACATATGTCGTCCAGCTGGCGGCCAATAGCGACAGCCTGGTTGACTAAGCAAGCACAGACAACTCTGGCCCATGGCCAGGCTTGTCTGGTGCTTGTTCCAAAAGCCCGTCATAGGTAAATGTACATTGCAAACATTGTCTCATCCACTACCAACACACCTCACTCACCCTAATTCATCCTCAATCATTATGCATCCGTATCTAATCAAGTTTTTTTTTTTTTTTGCATGGCGTCCTTCACACACAGGGTGGAGTACTGTAGGAATGGAAGGGGAGCACAGTGAGACACATGAGGGGAGGGCGGAGTATAGGAGAGAAGGGAGGCGAGAGCTGCGACATGACGATACTACCACGTAATGTTCTGCATTACAAGTCTGCTACAATGACAGTCATGAATGTAAAATGCTCGTGTAAACAAATAACGAAGAACGTAGTAAACAATGATCAAGTCCCAGATGAAGGCACTGACACTCACGACAATAAAGCTAGCAGAATATAATACTGCCAACCAAACTGGTAAACAAACATCATTGACATGCATTACAATCTGGTATACAACATAACGGTATGGAACATAAATCTACACCTACCAGTATGTCTCCATGCACTCTGCTTACTACCTTTTCTTTCGGTTTTGTTTTTATTATCCATTTCCCCGCCTCCCATCTTTAGGAGAAAATATCGTTGTTGGATAATTGCTACACAGGTACAGCAAATGATGCTGGTTAAAGGATACACAGCTGCGGCCGCACATGTCGTTCACCGCTAACTGCTGTACAGCTATGTCAAGATAACTACTTTACTGATAACCTTAGTGGTAAACAGTATGTTCATTCACCAAAAAAAAAAAAAAGATACGCATTTAAATATGAAACTTCAGACGATGTTTCGATTCTTGTAACATTATCAGGTCACAGTGAGAAAAAAAACAGAAGATAATAAGGGAAGAGGAAGAAACAATAAGTATAAGGTATGTTTTAATCGAGTGAACTGTCACACATCGGTGGTATTACAATTAAGCCAACAAACTTGTGACTAGGTTCGAGAGCTCTTTTACCTCCTCAGGCAAGGCTTCTTTATTGATTGTCAAATCAACCAGGCTGTTTGTATTGGCGGCCCGCAGGCACACAGCCGTAAGAACCGGCTGAACCAGCGTCTGTCCAGCTTCTTGAAACCTTCTATCTTCATTACTGCAATATTTTTGATCTTTGCTGGTAGAATGTTCTGATAACATCCAACAGTCCCCAGGGGTTTCACAGAGTATATTCTACATTTTCTCCCATATCTTTCACTTCAGTAAGTTGTTACAACAGTGTACAGGTTACGTACCATGTACGTATATATTATCAGGTATCTCCTCTCCGTCCCGAAAATAACAGTGCTTTGAAGAGTTCCCAGTAGATGCTTTATCGATTCTATACTAGGAGTAAAAGTGCCAGCTCTACTATCTTTCCTGCTTTGAAAGTTATCATAATTCATCTTGTTTCTTCTGGTCTTCACTATCTACCTTATTGTTCTCCAAATGACATTATTTGGCAGTTTTTCCTAAATCCTTCACGTGATTCATACGTTCTATAAGACTCTTCAGATTTTATATTGTGTTTTGATTTCATTCATTCCAAGTCTAAGCAGCTGAAATTTGTTACCAATGAACATTTTCATTTGTCAAACGATTTATTTTTCTTTGTAATTTCTCCGTCAAACTTGTAGTAAAAACTATGGAAAACGAGGCTTTCAAGCTTAATATATTTTGTTTATTAGGTTTAAAGCCCATCGATCGCACGTGGGTCATTATTTCTACGTTTCATTGGTACACAAATATACTTAAAACATAGATTAAATTTTATACATACGGTACATAAACACCTGTCAGTGTATAAACACCGTGACTGCTATAAACTAATGTCACCATTTGTACACACGATGTAGTAGGTAAATTCAATGCACAGTTTCAAGAATAGTTACGTTAAGGCAGTGTAGGAGGCAGGATCAATATCAGTCTGGACCACTGCACACACACACGCGGATGACAACACGCGATTAGTCATTGTTTTCTTTATTTCTTTATTTTAGGAGGCCTGAGCCGAGATCGGGCCTCGGGGGCAGAGTTCCCTTCCCCGAAAACGGTTTACAAGTATTGTACAGGTAGAAACTAAAAAAAAAAAAAAACCTGGAACACGTATGACAACAAGTGGCTGAACAATCCCTGGAAACGTTCACATGTGTACATATATCACTGGTGGTGTAACTATAGGTTACAAAGTGATAAGAAGGCTTGGATGAGGCAGTGCAGTGTGAAATAGAAGGTAATCTAGCGGTGTGACCACCACCTGTGGTCACCCGCGCACCACTCCCACACTATATACCCAACCAGTTGTGGAAACCTACTAACAGTAATCTGCTTTCTGACAACCTCACTGAAGCATCTGCTGCTGCTCTCACCAGTAATTCTTTACAAGTCATGACCACCTCCAGTTATGCTTATGTTGCTCGTTTTTACTTAAAGTTCGATTCTTGTACAACAATCACTCAAACAAATTACGGTGGAAATCACCCTTAATTGGACGTCACACAATTTACGAATAACCGTAAATTTAATTGTTATGATTCATCAATGGTTAACTGGGTGTGAGCACTAAGTGATCAGCAGTCAGTCATGCGGTATCAAGGAGTGTTAGCTCTTGTCTTGAGACACTGCCCCGACCATCTTCTATACAATGAAGCATATCACCTGGTTGATCGGGCCGAGGATGCACTGACACCCGGAAGAATCTTTCATATATATATATCACTTCTATCATATCCAATTTACCCCAAAACTGTGCTAATGACTGTGAGTAGTGGAAGCACCTGAAGCATAAAGCCAGTCAGTCATGGTGGTAACGCTAACCCTAAGAAGGTTAGTGTCACCCACTTAGTCTGGTGGACTAACAATTATCTGGCTTGTCCAGCTGTCTTCCCCACCCCCTTTACGTTAACCCAGTTCGGTCCACTGACCCACGTTTACCAGGACTTTGCTCCAGGAGACTTGGCCCCTCTGCGCTCAATATGCGCATACCTATGACAGTCACCAAACATCATATACGTTACAAGCAACAAGTCCAGCATCAATAGCCGTTTCCGTGACTTACCATAGAACCATTGCTCACCCTACCTTCATGTGATCATAAGAATCATAAAGCCATTACCTACACCACCTTCACTTGGTCTTGCACACTACCTTTGGGTCGGCACCACTTCGATATCTAATCATTCCCGTCTTCTCTTAAATTAAAAATTTTACTCCAGTGAATCTAGACTGCTAAGATCCACTCGAGTCTCAAAACTACAACCCAGAAACAAATTTACATGTTTAGGGGAGTTTTTGTATAGCCAAAATAAACTAAGGGAGGGACGATACCAAAATAACTTATGATAATTATGTTCACTATATAAGGGGATTATTAGTCAGCAGGTATTAAATAACCCACTGATAAATATTCAATAGCTTAATTTCTCTGAGATGTCAATGTCATTACAAATTACTGGCACACCAGAGAAGTCTACACAAAAGGAAAAGAAGTTTCTGAATCTATCTACATATTTATTAATTTGATGAAGACAATCAGAAATCAATTACGAAAAATAAAAGTCTGAATACTTTCCAGGTACGTATGTTAAACATGAAACTAAAACATCCAACACACTCATAATACTGTTTATTTAAATGGATAATTCACAGTAAGCTCTAAACTCATGTGGGTCTTTCAATAACTGGAAATTGAAAATTAATAATTGAGAACTTTAATAATCACTATTAATAAAGTAAATTAACTGACACATTTCCATTATGCAGTTTATAGTTTTCTAAACTCTGATGAAATGCATCCAAAAAATACAGAAATAAATTATTTTAATACCTGAAAAACAAACTACATACATTACTATAATTGCTGAAATAAAAATTCTGACAATGAAGTTGAATAACATCAACATATTAACGTTTTCCGAAGTTTGTGTTTCTATGAGGAGAGTAGATGTTCCTTTCACTGGTGAATAATCTTTCACTCTACTGAAGATTGTGGGGGGGGGGGGGGTATGAAGTCAAATATTTACTAGCTAGGTTTGCTCTAAGTGCAAGAACTATCCTATTTTTTTTCCACCACTCTAGTGGATTTTCTTCTTTAAACAATAACGCCATTGCTATTCATTTATCCATCTATCTATCTATCTCTGCCTGTCTGTTTTAATACGTTTACCAACACATTGGTTTTTGAATGAAATTTTTTTATTGGAAAAAGGCTCCCGAGGCAGATGTCTGTGACCCCGAGGCAGATGTCTGTGACGTGCTGTTGTTGGAAATGTTGGCGACAATTTCTTGACAACATTTATCAAAATAAAATTCTTAATAGGGATTGAAGAACTTGACATCTTGACTTGCATCATCAAACTAGGATATGGAAGAATGAATAAAGAGACCAAAGAAAAATAGAGTGCAGGACAAATTATACAGTACAGCTAAAGTTGCACGCGAGACTTGGCAGTGATGATATCCCGCGCTTAGGAGACCAGGATCACACCAATGTTACTCTTACTACTGAAAGGAAAATGATAGGATGGATAAACTTTTAAAGATAAGGGATGCTGAGCCAATGATGATGCTCTAAGTCACTTGTTCTCTCCAGACTGGAATACTGATGTATCAAGGCAGGCGAGTTTGCTGAGCTGGAAAACTTGTAGCAGATAACTTTCACTGCTCGTATACATTCTAACATCTAAACTACTAGGAACGTTTAACCCCTTCAACTATATTTCCTGGAACGCAGGCAAAAAGAATACATCATTCTTTACACCTCAAAAAATCCTTGAGGGACTGGTCCCAAACCTGCACTCTGAAATCACATCGTATGAACACAAGAAACTTGCCAGACTATGCAGAATACCTCCAATAAAGAGCAAGAACACAATATATACATAAGAGAGAACTAGAAGAGCGTCAGAAGTCAGTCTCCGACTTTTCAACGCCCTCCCTTCGTGCAAAAGGGAAATTACCAAAAAATCTCTGCCTCAAAACTCAATAAATGTATGCCAGATTTCCGACATTACCCTAACTCCGATAGATTTCGAAAAAGCCATTGACAACATGCCTATGCACTCAGCCCCGGGCCCAGACTCGTGGAACTCTGTTTTCATTAAGAACTGCAAGAAACCCCTCTCGCGTGCCCTAAGTACACTATGGAGGAGGAGCTTGGACATGGGTGAAATTCCAGTCACTTAAAACAACGGATATAGCCCCACTCCATAAAGGTGGCAGCAAAGCATTAGCTAAGAACTATAGACCAATAGCTCTGACGTCCCACATCATAAAAATCTTTGAAAGAGTGCTAAGAAGCAGGATTGCAAATCACCTGGATTCCCAAAATCTGCACAATCCAGGGCAACATGGATTCAGGGCAGGTCGCTCCTGCCTCTCACAACTACTGGATCACTATGAAATGGCCTTGGATGCACTGGAAGAAAATCAGAATGCAGATGTAATATACACAGACTTTGCAAAAGCATTTGACAAATGCGATCATGGCGTAATAGCCCATAAAATACGTGCTAAAGGAATAACTGGGAAAGTGGGGAGATGGATCTTCAACTTCCTAACAAATCGAACACAAAGAGTAGTGGTCAACAGAGTTAAATCGGAGGCTGCCATAGTGAAGAGCTCTGTTCCACAAGGCACAGTACTCGCCCCCATCTTATTCCTTATCCTCATGTCAGACAAACAGAGATATACACCACAGCACCGTATCATCCTTTGCGGATGATACTAGGATCTGCATGAGGCTGTCATCTGCTGAGGACGCGGTTAACCTCCAAGAAGATATAAACAAAGTTTTCCAGTGGGCAACGGTAAACAATATGATGTTCAATGAGGACAAATTCCAACTACTCCGTTATGGAAAACTGGAGGAGATAATAACTAGAACAGAGTATACTACTGACTCCGGCCATACAATAGAGCGGAAAACTAATGTAAGGGACCTGGGAGTAGTAATGTCTGAGGATCTCACTTTCAAGGATCACAACAGTGCCACGATCGCACGTGCAAAGAAAATGATAGGATGGATAATGAGAACTTTCAAAACGAGAGATGCCAAGCCCATGATGATCCTTTTCAAATCACTTGTTCTCTCTAGGCTGGAATACTGCTGTACATTAACATCTCCATTCAAAGCAGGTGAAATCGCAGATCTAGAGAGTGTACAGAGATCCTTTACTGCACGTATAAGTTCTGTCAAGCACCTTAACTACTGGGAACGCTTGGAAGCACTTGACTTATACTCGTTGGAACGCAGGAGGGAGAGATATATCATAATCTACACTTGGAAAATCTTGGAAGGAATGGTCCCAAATCTGCACACAGAAATCACTCCCTACGAAAGTAAAAGACTGGGCAGGCGATGCAAAATGCCGCCAATAAAAAGTAGGGGCGCCATTGGTACACTAAGAGAAAACACCATAAGTGTCCGGGGCCCAAAACTGTTCAACAGCCTCCCATCAAGCATTAGGGGAATTGCCAATAAACCCCTGGCTGCCTTCAAGAGAGAGCTGGACAGATACCTAAAGTCAGTGCCGGATCAGCCGGGCTGTGGCTCGTACGTTGGACTGCGTGCGGCCAGCAGTAACAGCCTAGTTGATCAGGCCCTGATCCATCGGGAGGCCTGGTCATGGACCGGGCCGCGGGGGCGTTGATCCCCGGAATAACCTCCAGGTAACCTCTCCACGAGAGAACTTGACAAGCTTCTCCAATCAGTACCTGGCCAGCCGGGCTGTGGTTCCTACGTGGGACTGCGTGCAGCCAGCAGATAGAGCCTGGTTGATGAGACACTGATCCTACCCTTACTTTTGACGAGTTTCAAGTTTTTTTTCTACTCTGAGGCCGGCCCTGGATCAGGCTTGTTTGGTGCTTGCCTGATCAACCAGTCTGGTGATGCTGGCGGCCCACTGGCCCACATCCATCACAGCCAGGTTGATCTGACATTTGGTCTGGGACCGGGCTGCGGGGGCACTGACCCCTGAAACATCTAGCTGTTGCACATGTGTCTTATTCATTAGGTTGGTGCATGATGCTGCTAGCAAACCAGCTGCACTCTCAGTTCTTTGGCTGAATTCTGAGCTTTTTTTTTTATTTCACTCTCAATGCTGTCAAGGTTTGTTGTATATGACATCCGTTGCATGAACAGTGAACAAGTTATTCTTACACCGGTCTATAAAAATATGGTAAATATGTTATAGTCAGTGGTGTTAGTCTGGAACCTAGTTAACACTGACATAGTTAACACTGACAGAGATGATAATGTGCTACGCAAGAGCCTGAGAATCTTGGATCACTCAAACATTTGATGAAATATTTCAAACTTTGCATATAATGAAGCATTTCTCAGACTAGACAATTCCTTTCATTAATACGTATAACTGTTTTATGAAATATTTCCAAAGAAAAAGACAACATGGCAGTAAGATTCCACTTATTTCCATCACATGATGGCAGGTGTGTTATCTCAACAACATTTTGCAATGGTCTTTTAGTTCATAGATGCCACTTGACATTAAAGAAGTGTTATTCCAGCGGGTAGGTATATTATGAATCAACTTGTTCTTTGGCAGTTATATTTGTTCTTGAATTATAATCATAACTAAGCATAAGCACTAAAATTTGTTCTTAAAGAACCTCTAGTTTACTATGGACTCGTCACTAGAGTGACTGAAGTAGCTCACTATTTACATAGACACACAAGTGTTGTCTTTTATTATTCTCTGCGCCAGAATGCAATCATGGATAACCATTATTTTCGTGTTTGAGTGAATGAGTAACTTACAATCGTAAGGTCGTGTTAATTTTACTATTTTTAAGCACGCGTAAAATTAATTTTAAAAGTATCGACTGGCATGTGTCACTTTTTCACTGGCACCGATACTTTGGCACATGCCTAAACTAATGTATACCAGTTAGTAAAAATCAAACAATAGCAACACCAGCAGCTACACTAACGGAAAAAATGAGGAGCAGAAGGTAACAGTAGCAAAAACATGAGCGGCAAAACAGTTGCAGTAACATAAGTAGCAAGAAATGATGATAGCAACATGAGCAGAAGGAAACAGTAACAACAAGAGTATTAGTTTTCAAGATGAAACTATCACTACTTCAAAGTGCCAGTTCAAAAAGGCTATGCTGGATATATGGACCATTGAGATGCTAACAACAGTCTGGTTGAACAGGCAATCAACGGAAAAGTCTGGCCTCAGGCCTGGAAGAATAATTCTCGAAGCCTTTCAGAGGTATGTCACAGGCAGGAAGCAACAGCAGAAACAGGAACAGCAGCAGTAACACAGGCAGCATCAACAGCTTTTTTCTCCCTCCCTGGTTAGCCTTCCGAGTTCTTTGACTACATAAACACACTTTTCCAATCTTAACTGTTCCGTGTCAGCCTCACAGGGCTCCACACCAATAATATTATCACCAACTGAGAGAAAAAGATGAGACAGTAACATAGAAAGGGAAAAAAAAAAACATTGGGAAAAATTAGAAAAATTGTAGAGACTAAAAAAGGGGGAAGACTATGTACCTTACATTTTAGTTTGGATTAGAAATGATGTAATAAACACCAACAAGTAGAACGCTGGCAATAAAAAGTTAAGAACGTACCAGCACAAACTCCATACATGAAGCCAAGTAAAGAATTAGACGTTTGTAACATCTGGGCATCTTTATCGACGTTTCAGTCTTTCCACAAGCTGAGCCATCAGAGTAGAACTACTGCAGATACCATTACAGTATATCAAAATCAGTTTCCAGTTTATTAGTTTTTGCGTAGAGCTCCATCTCCCGGTACCCGCCGTTTAACCTCTACTCGTTCTGCACATTCCTGCCCTCACACGCTTTGGTTTATTTACATTTCATGTAAATGATATACAGTACCGACAATATGAAGAATTAGACACGTGTGTAATTTCTGGGCAGCATTTTTTGTAGACTTTTCGTCATCCAGTGACTATCATATAAATCCAAGACTATTATTGGAAGACTAGAACTATATACAAAAGACGAGGTAATCACTCCCTCAGCCTTCACCAATTCCAAGGCTGAAGGACGGATTACCTCGTCTTTTGTATACAGTTCCACATACATTCTTCCAATTATGTCCTGGAATTTATATGATAGTCACTGGATGACGTAAAGTCTACAAAAAATGCTGCCCAGAAGTTACACACGTGTCTAATTTTTCATATTGTCGGTACTGTATATCATTTACATGAAATGTAAATAAACCAAAGCGTGTGAGGGCAGGAATGTGCAGAACGAGTAGAGGTTAAACGGCGGGTACCGGGAGATGGAGCTCTACGCAAAAACTAATAAACTGGAAACTGATTTTGATATACTGTAATGGTATCTGCAGTAGTTCTACTGATGGCTCAGCCTGTGGAAAGACTTCCTTCGTGATCGCCTGATTAGCCAGGCTATAGCTACCTGTAGCCACCAGGCCTACAGCCATCACAACATGGCTGGTCCAGCACCTCCTGTGGAAACTGGTCCAGGCCAATACACGTCTTTCCTCATGAAATGAGTTTTGTATCACTATGTATTAGTTTTATACAGCAGCTTCCCAGTATGCATCACCAACCCACGGCCACAAAGTGTTTTAAATTATTCTTTTAGACCTCTCAAGACGAAATTTTCTTCTCATAGTTTACTCGCTTACAGATTATACTGATAAACTGGTTAATTTTCACTTTATATCTAGTTTGAAGATCGGGCGGTAAATACAACTGCATTTCACTGTTTTGAAGAGTGTTCTCTCCCCATTTATAAATTTAAACTTTAATGTGGCCCCCTTAAACAAAAACTGATTAACCGGAAGACTGACAAACTCGGACCACCAAAGAGAGAAGAACGGGGGCAGGTAACTAATATGAAACCTCAAGTATGAGCGTTAATTGCAGGGCGTGCTTAACTGTGGGTGCGGGCGTGGCAATGAGCGCATCAGAGCCAGGATTACCAGCCAAGTAACGGGGCGTGGCGAGTAGTGAGCACTGGGATGAGGGCTCAACCAACACAGGAAGAAACTCTAAAGATTTACAGTGCCTTGGCGCAAGATGACATTCAGCGCTCCTCCACAGAAAGATATTCATACACAAAGTTACACATCTATAACTCAAAAATATACACCAATCACGCATAAAAATATTACACTAAAGTTAAAATAACCTCTAGTTAAAATAACCTCTAATGATTAACATCAACAGACACTAACATTTCCCCGAGGTCCATACAAGTGCCCTGGTGAGTATATAAAAACGTGAATAGGCCAAAGCTGTAGACAAACAGTTAGAATAAGTTGCAGTTAGCTGACCACCACAAGTCACATAAGGTCAGAACTTGCAAGCCGATGAGTATATGTTTTGTTCTCAATATACAGAGAATCATCTTTTCAGTACTTTCCTCCATACGTGACGAGAATTACCAATAGACGTCTAACGGTTTCAAAAGGAAGTCTGATAAGATCCTTAAATTAGCTACTTATTAACCGGAATGTGGTGCCAACAATGGACTGCGTGAGGCCAACACAAACAAACTAAGTGATCTGGCCATCAACCAGGAGGCCTAGTGTGGAACCGACCACGGGGAGAAAACCCCTGAAATTAACTAAGCCAACGCAAGTGAACCGAACATGACAGCTGTCTTTTGTCTTCTACTACTCATAACCATGGAAATAATGGAATAAAATACCAACACCATGGATAAAATGCAATGCAATTTGATCCTTTTATCGAGTCAGAAACATCTGTTTTTGACAAGACCCAATGTGTGGGCCAAACGTCGTCAATAAAGATTTGGATTATACTGCATTTCTCTCACTGTTTGCTTGCAACCAAACCAATTGTCACCTACACACCCAACACTGAATAAATATGCTAATCTTGTTTCTCTACTATATCTAATTAATAAGAGAATAACTGTGCAATTAGTGCATGACTAAGTTGGGCAGCATCACTTGCCACTATGGTGTGAAAAATGTATTACGCAGACGGCGCAGAGCAGGTAGGTGCTCACCTTCCACCACTGGCTCTTGTAACACCACTCAGTGTAGGTGTTGTCATTGGAGAGATGTATCCAGAGTAGCATCCGTTTGGTCTTCTCCAGCTGCCAGCGCTCACGGTCTTCTGGGACATTACTGCGCCGCATCTTGGCCAGTTGTTCCCATAACAGGTAGTCACTGTCTCTATAAGATTCCATGCGGGACACTGGCAGTTTACCACTAGACAAAACGCTCCCCACGTACTCTCCATTGTCCCCCTGCTTCTTTGCCCAGTCCATGTATTCAGAAGCTGACTTGTCTTCGGCGAAGATAACGCTCTCTATGTCTGACCAAGTGGCACTTAAGTCACCAAGATTTTTGCTCATGTCAAAGTGTACAGAACGTTTAGAGAAACCCAAATCAGTATCAGGGTCTATAGCATCTTTGATGGGACTGGGAGAGACAGGGGCACTGACCTGAGCAACAGGAGTAGACGAGACATCAAAGCCTCCTGGGTCAGAATACAGGTTTTTATTCTTGGAGATGTGCTCGTGCACATACTTGGCCAAGTCAGCCAAGTCGAAGCTATAGTCTTCCCCTTGGGCCAGTTGGTGGTCCATAAGATGGTCCAAGGCCATGATGGTGCTGTTGAGATTGTCTCTAGGTAGCGTAGATGCCGGTGTGTAATCTGGTGTAGGTAAACACACTTGATCCACGCCTCCGTCTGCTCTTGTTACAGTGATAACCTCTCTATCTTTTCCTTTCTCCTTCTCGTTCTTCTCTTGTTTCTCTTCCTTAGTATCCTTGACATCAGCTTTTGCTTGCGAAGGCTCTCCACATTCACTTTTTACACCTGTAACCTCCTCTTTTTCACTCACCTCACTCTCAATGCTCTGACGCCGCATCTCGTACAACGAGCCGAAGATCTTGTTCATGTGAGGTGCAAGCTGCTCCCTCTTCAGTGCCACAGAGTTAATAGAGTCACTCGAGATGGTGGCTGTCAGAGGTCCCTTGCTTGCTGCTTCCGGTTTTATCGCTGGCAGCTTCTCGTTGTGCTGAGAACCTTCACTCTCGTCATCTTGGTTAAACCTGCACTTCAACTTTAGCTTCAATTCTCGAATCATCATGTCATTGTTGTTTCCCATGATAGACACCCCGAGCTTCTGCACTCTCTTTATCTTTGCTGTCGACGTGCCTTCCCTTACTTCCGTGTTCTCACTGCCCCCCAACAGTGTGGGAGGGTCTGCTGAGGATCTCTCATCCACCAAAATTTTAACTTGAGGCTCACTTTCTTGTTGCTCTCGGGAAGTCCGCAAAATTTCCTCGCTAATTTCTTTGCGTGTGCCGTAGATTTCACTGTCATTCTCATATGAGTGGACTTCTCGTGACTCTGTGGATGAAACGGTGTTTTGGAAATAGAGACGATCTTCCTCATGCATCGGAGAAGGCAAAAGGCTGCTATGGAAGGTCATATTTTGTTGGGAATCAAGTTGCTGAAGTGACACATTACGGTCCAATGTTCCTTTAAACATTTCCTCAGTGAGCTCCACTACTCTGCCCTTACGGATAATGACCGGAGGATTAGAGGCACTATCGTCACTACTTCTACTAACAAAGGCACCATTCATGGAATGGAAAAGGAGAGAGTTGCGGGCACCATAGATAGGTTCCCCATGACGAGAACCGTAGAGCTGCAGCTCACCATCGTCCAGTGTGCCTTCAGTGACCGGAGACTTTATGGATGGTGTGGAGGAAATACAGGAACGTGAGGCCAGGGACTCTATACTCTGGTACACATGGTGTTTCAGCAACACCACCGTCGGATTATCTTGCCCGCGCTGAACAAGACATCCGCTGGAATCACACACTTCGTACACGTCCTCTTCTGTGTCCTGGTATTCGTGGGTTGTGGTGCTAGTGCTTCCACCTCCGTCACGACGCTCAAGGTCACTCGGGAGTCGCAACTGGCGTTGTTGGTAGGCACGAAAAAGCTGGCGACCATCGATCTCTTCATCAGTGTACTCGGTGGGGCTGGTTACTCTTAAGGGTGCCAGCTGGCGAGTCATAGGGGAGGATGGAGAAACACCGTCCCTTCTATCCTCCACATTTTGGAGGGCTTCTCCAGTACCTGTCTGAAGACTGCAGTCTGAAGACTTCACTCCCTCAGGAGGTAACGCAGCTGGAGAGCACTCCATGCTGTCAGTCTGGTGCAAGGACTTTCTGCGCATATTGCCCACCACCCTTGGACCGGGAGTCGCCAAAGCCATGTCAGCCTGAGCCTTCAAAGTAGCAGCATACCTCTGCATGGCAACTTTCTCCTCATCAACAGCCTCCATGTAATCCCACGATGTATCAGAATCCAGGTAAGGATGTGTGCTCATAGATTTGTTTTCCACTAGTTCGCTATTGTCAGATTCGTTGCCCTGATTTACGACAAACTTGTGCCGGAATAAATTCTTTTTCTTCTTCTTGTCCTCTAGGTCGCTGGCATCTTCTTTCTCCGCGAGGTTGCCCTTGAAAATAACGCTCTCTAAGCTGGCCACGCTGTCCGTCTCGGAGTCCGCTGTGTCGTGGCTGGTAGTGGTGCCGCCGTGGTACAGTGCTTCGTTGTGATCTGGATGATAGTCGTACGTTGAGTCCTCTTCGCTTGGCAACCTCTTGCCGGACAGCCGTTGAAAATCCACCTTGAAAGACTGGTAACCATGCAGGTCCTTCCGCGAGTCCAGTCCTCGCTGAAGCTTCATCACAGGTACTTTATGAGACACTTCTGGCATCGAGGTGTTGTTTCCACAAATATCTAATGTGGAGTCGTCCCGAACGATGGGCAGGACTGAAGATTTTAAGTTTTCTTTAGAGCCAAATCTTATAAACCCCAGTCCCATGAGACCATTGTATATCTTTTGTTTGAGAGGCAGCTTGGTCGGTTCTTTATTTGGTTGAATATTGCCACGGTGATCTAGGTTGCCGGCACTCCATGGCCATGGGTGTTGTTTCAAGTTCAGAGGGTTCTCTTTAGAGATGTTCTGAATATCATTTACTGGGTGTTCCTGCGGGTCTTCGTCTGTGTCGTAGATGGGTAGTTCTTGTTCGCTCTCGACTAGTGTTGAAGGAGTGGGTGTGGGAACTGGAGTTTCTTCTGCATCCTCGTCACTTCTTTCCTCAAAATCTTTGTTCTTTCCCTCTTCTTCTCTAAGTGTGTCATCAAGCAGTTTCATAGCACTCAAGGCAGAATCACCAGTCCCGGTGTCGTGCTTCTGCTCGAGAACCTTATCCAGGAGACTGTCAGTGCTGCTCACCACATTGGAGACGGCTGTCTCATCCAACGCCTCCTTAATGGCTGGAACCTTGGGCTCGAAGATGAGAGAGTCGATGCTGCCAAATGTATCATAATCAGTATTCTCTCTGCTCCCTAATTTTGAACTCTTGGAACTTTCTTCCATAGGGACATAAATATGACCAAGATTTATGTTGCTCAAGGTTTCCCAATCCTGTGCCATGGCCTCCTTCAGTCGTTCTCTGATCTCGTGATTTCTCTCTTCTTCGTCCAAAATGTTGTCAAGATGAAGGTGCTGTATATGTTCAGTGATAGCCTGTACAACCTTGTTTCTGGTTGTGGTATTAATCTGCTTCTGTCCATCAATTATCTCACGCACGCGTCGTTGCAATTCCAGGTCACCACTGCCGCTAGTTTCTTGTTGCATTTTATTACTAGACGCGGAGGAGCTGGGTGCTCCCCTCAGTGATGCGCGAGCCACATGAGCCATGGGCTCGTACACATCTTCACTGCCACTGATGCTCCATGTGTCAACAGGGAGATACTTGCCTCGGCCTGCAGAGGAACAGTGCTCTTCTACATGAGCCAACTTGCGGAGACGTTTTTCCTGCTCTTCTAAAGTGCGGCTGACGAGGTAGTCCTGTCGGAGATCCACGCTCGCTCTGTTCATAGGTTCGTAGATTTTCTCGAACTCTCCATTTGACCAGGAATCTTGGGAGAGAAGAGATCGATCTCCAGGTGAGGAGGGCCTATGGGGACTGATGTGCTCTTCATGTGTCTTGCCTCCAGCTTGCTTGGCACTACAGTGGCACTCAGCCTCAGAGGCAGAGCTGACCTCGGTGCCGCACTGCTCACAAGACACACAAGAACACAGGTCCCAGTTGGAGTCAGTGGTGTGAGTGGGCGAGTAGTCGCGTTCATCCTCGCTCTCCTGCATCTCTTGAAGGCGAGTTAGGATCTCAGAGCGAGACACGTAGTTCTCTCTGCTGTCATTCATCTCCCTAGCAACCTCGGAGCGGGAAGCATACGTTGGGTCTACTTTAGACAATATGTCTGAACGCGATATATATACAGTATCATCGGGTTGACTGGGAAGCGACTTCCAGGACTGGCTGTCTTCATCTACCAACAGATCATTGTGCCTCGCCAAGGAGTTTTGCAGGTTCTGAATGTTTCTGTACAATTCAGAGCGTGTCACGTAATCAGTCTCTCCGAATTCGCTATCCGTGTCGCTGAGAAGCGTTTGACAGGCTGGGCGGGGAGGGGAGTGTACTTCGGCTACCACCACCTGGTGTTGGCGTGTGGTGGAGGCCGAATGACGCTCGCCGCTTCCTAGTGTTTCTTTTGGGCTCTTGAAGTTTCTGTAATGCTGTTTGAAGTGTACCGGATGTGCTCGCAAGTGATCAATCTCTTGAAGAATTTCCTTCCTGCTCTTGTTTTTCAGGCGTGACCTCATTCTTTCACTGTTGATGTTGTGCAAGAGTTCTTCTTTGGTCATTTTGTGCCAGGCCTCCTTGCGAACCCTGTAAGGTATGGGCTCGTAAATCTTGGCGAAGTTTTCCTCGAGGTCAGTCCAAGAGTCAGCATCAGAGTGATCACAGTGGCTCTGCTTAGCTTCCTTTGCTTCGTGATGCATCACTCGTCTGAGCATCAATTTGCGCGACTCGTAAACACTTTCCGCTTCAGATTCTGTGTGGTCTTCATCTCTAGGAACCTCGACTTCATCCTTCCCAGTTGTATTCTCGTGATTAGTGTTCTCCAGCTGCTGGATCTCCTCTCTCTCCTCTACAGTATCCTTTGTGTCAGTATCAGCATCCTCATGATGTATTGGCATTGGGTCAGGCATGTGACAGTTTGCTATGGCACTCTGGGACTGAAGAGTTTTAGGTGTAACCTTGTTAACATCATCCTTCGCTGATGCCTCCAGTTCTGCTATCTTCTTCCTCACGCTACCCCGGAAGGCGCGCATCTTAAAGGCTGAAGCAAATTTGCCCACTCCAGAGCTATCTTTGCCGTGGGAAGCCTGCTCTCCCGCTGGAGGGCTCGTTGGTCTTTTACACCCAGAGAGAGATGAACCTACACTCCCTCTAGAGGGACTCTTCCTCAAGAAGTCTCGCATCGTCAATAAATAAAATGTGAAGAGGTCAGCCTGACCAGATTATGTGACAGCCTTGTTTCATGGCTGTCACCACATATATAATGGATACGAGCATTAGTAGGCCAGGGGCTCACACACTAAATGAAACCAGGGTTATCTCTGCAACTCACTGTAGGTTATCATGAGTATTCAAAATATTTCTTCACTAGTTGGGTCACATGACTGTAGAGTTATCACAGTATTTATATACAAAGCGATGGCGCCGTATTTACAAGTGTTGATGTGGTGGCCAACACGGCCACATGAGACTAGCTGGAGCCAGGATCCCTGGAAGACACTAACGTTCACCTCGGTGGCCGCCGTCACACTGAACCGTCTACCTTGACTCCACCCGCTCCCAGACACCCCATCCTCCGACGTACCTGCAACCCACAACTCTCCACATAAACACTCATGGGAAAAACGTGAAACAATGTTCTTGCCATTTACTGGTCTAACACTACTTAATATAGTATCATGGTGACTTAGGGCAAACCAAAGATTCACAAATCCGTTAATAGTCCGACTCTCTCTCCCCCAACACCTCCAGTGACCTATTATTTTATTAACAAGTAAAAAGGGAGAACGAGAACCCATAATTTAGATTACAAAATAACTTGTCCAGAGAAGGCAATAAGAGATAAAGTGGTGGATAACTGGAACGGGTATAATGAGGTAGTATGCCCTGGCCTATACACATCCACTGGAATGTAATATGACGATGCACTGCGTGTAGCGAGCACCAACAGCCTGAGTGATCATGCTTTCTGACCAGAACGAGGAACTATGTACATCCATGGAACCATGTATAAGGTACAAGTATATACCTTGTAGTGGCAGCAGTATAGAGGGCGTGGGCCGGCGCGTAGGACCACCAGCAGCCACTTTACCCGCTACGCGATAAGCGCTAACATTATTACCACTAGAGAAATCACTTGACACACTTGCTTCCAACCCCCGAGAAATCTTTGTGGGGAGAAATTTGCTGACGCCGGCACCACAGGAGCACCTTAAGACGCTGTAAACCTCCAGTACCTCTGTTAGCAGCTATGCATCTCCGTGGTTAGGACACACAAACGCAGACACGCACACTCATGCCCACATGCACGCAAACAAGCATAAACTTATGCGCGAACACGAAACCATCCACGCACGCACAAACATACAATTATCCACGCACGAAGCATGCATAAGTTAACACACAAGCACGCTTCCTTATTCGAACTGGAGTAGGAAAAAAATTGTCAAGGAGTAATATGTATTAAAATATGAAAAACTGAATGTGGGGGAGGTTCGCTGTCAAAGTACAAAACACTTAAGTGAATACAATGTTGGCTTACAAGTTGATAAACAAACGTGGCTCCCGGAAGACAAAAATTTCGGCTTACTGTGTACTTCCATAGTGGCAGGTGTACAATATTATGCACTGCAGTGTCTTAAGAAATATTAGAAGGTATGGCAGCAATCAGTTACAAGCATGAGCTCTACAAGATACAGTGTAGTACTGAGCATTCACCACGATAATACGGAAGAATTAACGAATAAAGCCACAAGGCTACACCTCAAGAGCATCAAATACAAACAATTGATATACTAAGAAAAACTGAACCGCAAGCAATCACGCATGATGAAGGCAAAATACACAGATTTTTAAGGTTTGAGCAAATAAATAGATATAAATATAATGAATCTGGAAAGTCAGTATAAGAAAGGCAACAATACATGACAATGACATTACCAGGTCATTAAAAAATGAGATAGAAACCATGATGTTACATGAGCTGAGAAAGTCATGCAAAAGGACGATATACAGAATTAATACAAAAAGTGACCAAACTAGAGATGGAAGCATGTTTAATGGCAGGTATTGCCAGTAAGTATACTAGGAGAAATACAGTGTAGATCTATCAACTTGTGACCTGACTAGGCTCTACAGAGCAGACCATCTATACTGCCTACATTGTCTTTCTACCAAACTAAAATGAAAACTTCCAGAATATAAATACACTACACAAAACTTACAGTAATGTCAGAAAAAAAAATTAAAACCAAACAGATATATTCAAGTTAAGAAAATAAGATTAATATGTTAAATACTAAATGTACGGAAGGGTACACCTATAAAATAAACGTGTACTGCCGATAATTGACGGTACACAAGCTTTTATTAGGACAACTTATCGCTCTGTGCAGAGATTGATAGTCATACTAATCACTTTATGAAGCCCCTCTCCCCCCCCCCACACACATGTATGCTGTCTCAATAAATGATTGCTGTGCACACATCTCTCTTCTTGCATTATGCAAGTTCTTCCCTCCTCCCCAAACACTGAAGGAAGGAATCCAGTGAAATAATCACTTATCTGTTAGTGGTTTTAGGGATTATTTTACCCACGTCCCGGTGTCAGACTAGGCCTCCTAAGTCGGAAAGGAAATATATACAGGATTAAATATATACTGGAGAGTAATATTATGCGTATACTGGACATAAGGAGAAGTCCGTAAGGTTTACCTGTCATCTTACTTGTTCACGAGACAAAAGTTTTGATCAACAATCCTTTCAGAATATTAAAAATTAACAGATTTCCACTTTACACTCATTTGACAGGAGGGTAGCACTTCCCTGGATAGATGCTGTCCACCAACCTACAGTTAGTGGATACTTGTCAAAACAAAGCCACAGAACCAGACGTCACCCAAGCAATGTAGATAAATGGTTCAAAGAACCAACAAGTTGATAAATTAGACTCGTGTGCAACACTTAAGATAGTTTTATTGAGGAAACGTTTCGCCACATAGTGGCTTCATCAGTCTATACAAAGGAGAATGGTGAAGAACAGGAGTAGTTTGAGGTAATCAGTCCCTCAGCCTTGAGTCGATGTAATCAGTCCATCAACTTTGAAAAGACTGATGGAATACGTATATGTATTCTTTTCAAGACTGACGGACTAATTACATCGACTCAAGACTGAGGGACTGATTACCTCAAACTCCTCCTGTTCACCATTCTCCTTTGTATGGACTGATGAAGCCATTGTGTGGCGAAACGTTACCTTAATAAAGATACGCAAGTGTTGCATATATATCTAGCTTATCATCACCCAAGGTAGATAGGTAGTAGATTCGCCGGTATAAGCGCCCAGTCCGGGCCTTTTCCAAGAGGTGCCCCGGCCTTGGCTCCCTTTCGTGGGAGTGTCTCAGACCAATGTCTGCCATGGGAAGAGGTGCAAGTACCTCCTCGTCTTCTGGGATGAGCTGTCCCAAGGTCTAGCCCCATTCCCTTCCCCCACGGGGCTCGGAGGAAGAAGCTAGGCACCTTTTGCTGCCAGAAACCCCGCCCACACTGGGCTCGAAGGGTGTGGAAGCTACATAGCAGCAGACGATGTCAGGTGTAAAGGCAGCAAGCACTACAGAATCCTTTTAGAGCCACACCCCAGTTTTTGGCCGAAGCCCGAGCGCTGGGAAAGCTCGAGAATGCCTCTTGCTGTGATGATTGTTGCTGCTGCCTCACTTGTCCGTTGCACTCTCCTTTCATCACCCAAGGATTTAAGGTAATACATTATTTATTATAATCACCGGGGTATCACTAATCCTGTAAGAGTTATACAGCGCCTGGGAAATTTGAGGAAACTAAGATTTAATCCAAGTACCTCCAATTCCCAGAATCAAGATACATTCACCAACATCATGGCCCCAAGAGTACAAGAGATAGTGATAATATCGTTGTCGAGGAAAATGTCTCCTGATTCAGTTCTCAAGTTATACAATGAACCACTGAGTGCATTAAGCAACCACTGACCTACCAAGTCTCCTAGCGCCGGTCCTTTGTCATGTGACCCGCTCAGTTATGCAACCACTGACGTACCGGTGTTTGTGTTAAGAACTAGCTGGTGTAATAATGCACCAGCTAGTGTGCCAGTGCAGGGTATGTCATTAAACAACCCCTGACGTCCTGCTGCTATACATATATATTCACAGTTAAACTTACTCTCGCTTACTGCAGCTGGGTTTTCCACATAAGAAGTGTCACATTTTCGTGTTCTATTATTGGCTCACCTTTCATGCATCCACACCATTTACAAAATAATAGTTCCGCTCCTCTTACTAACAAAATATTATTTACGTTCCTCTTACCACAGACAGGTAACATACCTCTCTCTCCCCTACACTCTCTTCATATATAGTGCACGTACATTAAATGTATCCTGGGAAACTTACTACTACTACGTGTGGAGGAATATGTTGTAATTAATGAAACATTAGCTACGTCTGTTCCCTCCCTCAATCTTTCTTCCCCTCGCACATTTCTTATATATTTTGTGTCCCTCTCAGTATCACACAAAATAAAGCAGATCATGTCTGAGTGCAGATGACTGTCAGCAAAGCGAGGAGGTAAAGCAGGGCATCAGAACAGGTAGTTCAAGAATGGGCAGGCACTAACTGGAATGGGGGGAGGGCAACATGGTGGGCATCGCTCCACTCCACTTTAACCACACCCACACACAACCTTTTTACTAGACGCCACAACATGCCCTTGAATCCCACATCCTCCCGCTTCTCTGCACTATTTTCCCCTGACAAGTACCGTTGCAAACACCAATATTCTGTGACCCCACCCCTTCAATACCACTCCGACAGTCACCCAACTCCAAATATCCCCCTTTGGCACCCTTGACCTCGTCCCCACACACAATCCAACTCACTTACAACATACCTCAAAACTTGCCTCGACAGTTCTTTTAACTAAAAATACAAAGGATCTGCTGCACTGTACAAATTAATAATTTACGCAGCCAGTGTCATTGCACCAGCCTGCCAACCATCCAAAGTTAATAAACATCGCTGCACACCGACAGTGCTCCTTAACCATCTTCTTGGGGCTTGTTTACCTGCTTACGTACGTGAAACAACTCTGCACACATTAATTTATCAGTGAATACTTAATGTTTACGTCAGGCAACAAGCAAGAGATGTACTTCACTGGTAGATAAGGAAACTAACGACCTAAGTTACACTGATGCACACAGCCTCGCCCTCATTTTGCCGGACATTTGTGAACCAGTTGGGACTTTACCCCAAGCTGCCAGAGATACAGTTATACCTGAGAAACTTGCTTAAACCCGGTAGAACCATTAAACCATTACACTGCCACCCTGGACATAGGCTCGCTAGGTCGATTTCTGTGATTTAGTGTGATTGACTCAAGGTAGCTAAACTTTATCAAACC
Organism: Cherax quadricarinatus; assembly: GCF_038502225.1. NCBI lineage: Eukaryota > Metazoa > Arthropoda > Malacostraca > Decapoda > Parastacidae > Cherax > Cherax quadricarinatus. The sequence goes on from NC_091369.1 coordinate 9,474,202, forward strand.
TGATGGTATAATAAATTGATTTATAAACAAATACAAGAAGAACAAAAGTAAATTACAAAGAATGAGCAATTTTTTAACTGAAAGACTAAATTGTAGACAAGTAATAATCACCAATAGTCCCAAAAGTATCACACCAACTATTTACGAGAATAAGCAAAGAACGGTTGCAACAGGTTTATAAATAATGAACAAATCTTGGGAATAATAAAGCCTTACCAGCGCAGATTTACATAAAATTATAAAACTGGAGCTATAAATAGATAATTATATTGAATATAGTTAAAACGTGTAAACCAAGTGTAGAAAAGTGAATAATATTGTGCAGATGCACTGAACGATAACTTTATGAACATCTGAACAACCTTGAATGTTGTCTAGTGTTTCTGCCGGCCTCTTGGTTGACAGCCTGATCAGACTGCTGGCGCTTGTTGCTCACTGTAATTTAAGCACAACTGATCATCTGATCACTGATACTGAAATAATATGCAAGATACCTCGTGCCTTTTGGTAATTACCCCCCCCCCAATACTGGAATAGAAGATAATTAAAGACTCCTGGATTCCTTATAGTTAATCGGTTATCTGCACATTTTCTGTACCCTTGCTCTTCAACTGGAGGGAGGTCTATTTAACACATTAATTCCAATATACAGCTTGGAAATAATCATTACCTATACTATTTTTGGAGTGCACAATTTTCTACGGCACTCCAGTACAATGAGGGGTTTTAGATATGCACTCCATATACTAATATAATTGTATTTTTGTTATAAATATTGATGGTTCCGGGACCTGCTATTTTAAACACGTTTTAGACAGGAGACCAACAATCTTGCCAGGACTGAACTAGTACGTTTATGTATAACTCCTGAATTAAAGTTGAATTTTGGAGAAGCCAACAAGCGGTAAAATGAGACAGCAAAAGGACACCTATATTAGTACAACGTTACATTAAGTATAGTTAAGTACTTGATGAAGCCTCATGTAGGTGGAACCTCATATTAATAACGGTCTGGTGGAAGTGTTATGGTCATGCTGGCAAGTTGCACGTAAGACAGATAAGCACCGAGTAAGACATTTAAGGAAACTTCTCACCACAAGAAGACACTTGTGACAAAACGTCTTGGTCAGTTCATGTGTCATTTACCATAATAGATTAAAGGTCTCCCTTTGCTCTACACATTTTTTAATCTGCCGACTTCTAACACACCAACTATGTAATTTCTTCCGACAAATTTATTTCAAGTTCTTTTAGTGTTCTTTACAAATGTTGGATAGTATTGTGTATTCTGTTTAAATTTAGTTATTTTTCAGTGTGTTACTGGAAAACTTATTTGAAATAAGTTTAAGAGTTTGACTTGTCACCAACATACCAAGTCTCGAGTCGTCCAAGGATGATATACACCTATGATTCATAGCTTTCTATGGTAAAGTATTATGACCTTATTTACAGAGATTCCTAGAGTCGTCCAAGGATGATACAGACCTATGATTCATAGCTTTCTATGGTAAAGTATCCCCTCAAGGAAGGTTCCTTGATGTTGGTGAGGGGCTCTTGATTTAGGGAATTGGATCTGTGCTCCAGTTCCCCGAATTAAGCCTGAATGCCTTCCACATCCCCCCCCCCAGGCGCTGTATAATCCTCCGGGTTTAGCGCTTCCCCTTGATTATAATAATAATCTATGGTAAAGTATTATGACCTTATTTACAGAGATTCCTATTGTGGAGTTTTGATTATTACTGTCATGTACCCGTGGTATTGCCACAGATCTTCTTAAACTGTGCCTGTGCTGGTACTCTGATAGCTTATTCCTTTACTGCCACATAACTAACACGTGTGAATATTCTTCGCAAAGAAATAACATGTTTGCCAAACATGTTTCCAACATCTTTGCCAAAACATCATTTCAAGTATCTACCTCCACAACCACGACCATCAAAGACATCACCAGTAGTAGACAGGACAAGCCTCCATCCTCTGCAGGGGTATACATAATCCCTTGTAATGACTGCAACAAATTATATGTGGGCGAAACATCAAGAGACCTCCAAACACGTATTTCAGAACACCAATATGCAAGCAGGACTGACGATACAAGGAATGCCTGTGTACAACATCGCAATTCACACAACCATTTAATTAACTACAGAAACTCAAGACTTATAGCCACAGAAGACAACACTCAATACAGAAGAATCCTGGAATCATCGCTCATCTCTACAACCAACAATTTCAACCAGAACAATGGCTTCTATAACATAGCTGAACCACTCGCCAAGAAACTTCTTCATCGCTATCCCACATAAGAACATAGAACACTGCAGAAGGTCTACTCACAACTTGTCCAATACCCCTGCCAAGCTACCCAAGACTGTATAACCCCACCCGGTAGATCATCAGATGTGATGAATGGTTTGAAAAACCGACAAGTTGAAGATTGAGACACTTATGCAGCATATGGGAATCTTTATTCAGGAAACGTTTCGCCACACAGTGGCTTCATCAGTCCAATACAAAGAGGAAGGTGTAAGGAGAGGAGGAGAATGAGGTAATCAGTCCCTCAACCTGGAGTCGATGTGTTCAGTCCATCAATCTTGTACGGCCCTATGCTGTACATTGCTCTACGGCCCTATGCTGTACATTCTACAAGATTGATGGACTGAACACATCGACTCCAGGTTGAGGGACTGATTACCTCATTCTCCTCCTCTCCTTACACCTTCCTCTTTGTATTGGACTGATGAAGCCACTGTGTGGCGAAACGTTTCCTGAATAAAGATTCCCATATGCTGCATAAGTGTCTCAATCTTCAGATCATCAGATGCAGCATTCTCCACCTGACCTCAACATTCTGAACATGACTATAAATACTCTCGTACCTTCCAACCCCAGGTAGATCCGTGTGTGACTTGAAAAAGCCCACTGTGTGGGTGAAACGTTGTCAATAAAGGATCACATTATACTGCATTTGTGTTTATATTTCTACTTGACAATGAGGTAGACTTACTGTGTCCTTGTTACTTGACAATGAGGTAGACTTGTTGTCTCCTTGTCACCTGACAAAACAGTACTCACCTGCAAAACAAAACACACACTATATTAGCCAAAAATAATTAAAAGTAAAACTATGGAAATATGATGCAAAAGTTAAATGTTATTTTAACATTATCATACACAACATGCATGCTTATGTACAATAGTTAAGGTTGATCATATGGCAATGACTACATATAGACCAACTCTGCCACTAGTAACCCACCCCCCCAACCATCACCAGTATTTCAGTCTTCATACTACCTCCCCGACGATATTTTCCAATTACGTATCAGGATATAACTTTTTTTCCTCTCTCTGTCCCGTCCCTGTCCCCCTCTCTTATATATACTGGCCTCCTCACCTTCCTGTGTTTGTGTGACTTGTAAATGGTCCGAGTCGGACCTACACGTCGTCATAAGCCCCTCTATGTGCGGGTTGTGTATTTTTTTCCGTTGTATAAAATACATGGTAGTAATGACCAGTGTGGCAGTGATGGATGAAGTAACAGGCGTTTTTCACTTGCTGTAGCATTCCTGATTTTTTATTCCAACGACTTCAAACATTTTTAAGTTTTAAAGTTGAGTTTTACCACTTCGTGAACATCTTACCTTGCCTTATCTTGCCTAATTTTACCTTTGATGAGTTCAGACAGTTTTTCTACTCCCAGAGCCCGGCCTTGGGCCAGGCTTGTCTGGTGCTTACCAGGTCAACCAGGCTGTTGCTGCTGGTGGCCCGCTGACCCACACATCCATCACAGCCTGGTTAATCTGGCACCTGTTACAGATACTTGTCCATTTTCTTCTTGAAGGCTTTTACACTTGTCCCAGCAGTGTTTCTGATAGATATCGAATACTCTGGGGCCACGGACGTGATGCAGTGTTCCCTTACTGTGCCCACTGCACCCCTCCTTTTTAAATAAGAGGCACGTATTTTACAAGCTGCCGAGCCTCTTGCTTTCGTAGGAAGAAATTTCGGTGTCGTCGTTCAGGAAAATAAACCCGTGTAAATTAAAATGCACGTTTTCTGACCTATGTTCCCAGGTGCATTTTCAATAATTTCAGTGCGAGTTTATGATGTGTAATTTCTCCTCTATTAAAAGGAGTTGCTAGTGTACTGCAATATTCCAGTCAAGTATGTAAAAACATTTTAAAGAATAATCAGGTTTTAATATTAACCTTAAATCTAAAATATCCATAAAGACCAACAATCCTGGCAGTGTAAAATGGTCAACAGACTTCAGTTTCACATTTATATAAACTAACGGTAACAACTCCATGGATTGTTACGGTCTACCAACACTGCAGTGTCGTAGCAGTGCAAACAATCCCCTAAACTATCACATGCAAAACTAAGATATTTATAACCAGTCAACATGAATTAAAACTAAAAATTAAGCAAGACATATATAAAGGAATCCTTACACAAAAACTCTCACTAATATAAATGGCAACCAATACACTCGTAACAAACCAACTGTAAACCAAACAGGTGGTGGAGCACACAGCTGAAGTAGGCGGCGGTGGGTGTGATACCGGCGGCGGCAGTCACCACAACCTAGCCTAGTCTAGAGGCTAGATGTAAAAAATTACTTATGAAAGTGCATCAGTATGTAATATTTGTTCATTCATGACAAGTCGAATTTCCAGCTCTTTACCATTAAGAAATAATACTTACGAAAGTGAGGTCATGTGCCACTCCGTCCTGTCACCGTACATAACCAGCGTTCCGTTTCCAACTGAAAAGGCCATGAGGATGTATAGCTGGGGTTTACCATGGTTACCGGTTGGTCACCACCGTCGTTTATATATGTTTATTGGCTCTTGTGTAAAGTCATGCTAATTAAAGTTGAATTATATCAACATAACCAAAAATAAACCGTTTTACACAAGAAATGCTTAGTAGAGTAGATATTCTTTATTTAACACGATGACAAAGATTTACTATCAGTGGGCGATCAACTAGATGACTACACTCCGTGTGGCAATGCTCACAAGGAGAGGCCTGGCAATGTTCTATCACAGGGAGGCGTGGCGATGTTCAATCACGAGAAGGGGTGACATTGTTTAATCACAAAGCGAGGCGTGGCAATGTTCAATCACAAGGAGAGGCGTAGCAATGTTCAATCACAAGGAGAGGCGTAGAAATGTTCAATCACAAGGAGAGGCGTAGCAATGTTCAATCACAAGGAGAGGCGTGGCAATGTTCAATCACAAGGAGAGGCGTAGAAATGTTCAATCACAAGGAGAGGCGTGGCAATGTTCAATCACAAGGAGAGGCGTAGCAATGTTCAATCACAAGGAGAGGCGTGGCAATGTTCAATCACAAGGAGAGGCGTAGCAATGTTCAATCACAAGGCGAGGCGTGGCAATGTTCAATCACAAGGAGAGGCGTAGCAATGTTCAATCACAAGGAGAGGCGTAGAAATGTTCAATCACAAGGAGAGGCGTAGCAATGTTCAATCACAAGGAGAGGCGTAGCAATGTTCAATCACAAGGAGAGGCGTAGCAATGTTCAATCACAAGGAGAGGCGTGGCAATGTTCAATCACAAGGAGAGGCGTAGCAATGTTCAATCACAAGGAGAGGCGTAGAAATGTTCAATCACAAGGAGAGGCGTAGAAATGTTCAATTACAAGGAGAGGCGTAGCAATGTTCAATCACAAGGAGAGGCGTGGCAATGTTCAATCACAAGGAGAGGCGTAGAAATGTTCAATCACAAGGAGAGGCGTAGCAATGTTCAATCACAAGGAGAGGCGTAGAAATGTTCAATCACAAGGAGAGGCGTAGAAATGTTCAATCACAAGGAGAGGCGTAGCAATGTTCAATCACAAGGAGAGGCGTAGCAATGTTCAATCACAAGGAGAGGTGTGGCAATGTTCAATCACAAGGAGAGGCGTAGCAATGTTCAATCACAAGGAGAGGCGTGGCAATGTTCAATCACAAGGAGAGGCGTAGCAATGTTCAATCACAAGGAGAGGCGTGGCAATGTTCAATCACAAGGAGAGGCGTAGCAATGTTCAATCACAAGGAGAGGCGTGACAATGTTCAATCACAAGGAGAGGCGTAGCAATGTTCAATCACAAGGAGAGGCGTAGAAATGTTCAATCATAAGGAGAGGCGTAGTAATGTTCAATCACAAGGAGAGGCGTAGAAATGTTCAATCACAAGGAGAGGCGTAGCAATGTTCAATCACAAGGAGAGGCGTAGAAATGTTCAATCACAAGGAGAGGCGTAGAAATGTTCAATCATAAGGAGAGGCGTAGAAATGTTCAATCACAAGGAGAGGCGTAGAAATGTTCAATCACAAGGAGAGGCGTAGAAATGTTCAATCACAAGGAGAGGCGTAGAAATGTTCAATCACAAGGAGAGGCGTAGAAATGTTCAATCACAAGGAGAGGCGTAGAAATGTTCACTCACAAGGAGAGGCGTAGAAATGTTCAATCACAAAGAGAGGCGTAGAAATGTTCAATCACAAGGCGTAGAAATGTTCAATCACAAGGAGAGGCGTAGCAATGTTCAATCACAAGGAGAGGCGTAGAAATGTTCAATCACAAGGAGAGGCGTGGCAATGTTCAATCACAAGGAGAGACGTAGAAATGTTCAATCACAAGGAGAGGCGTAGAAATGTTCAATCACAAGGAGAGGCGTAGCAATGTTCAATCACAAGGAGAGGCGTAGAAATGTTCAATCATAAGGAGAGGCGTAGTAATGTTCAATCACAAGGAGAGGCGTAGAAATGTTCAATCACAAGGAGAGGCGTAGCAATGTTCAATCACAAGGAGAGGCGTAGAAATGTTCAATCACAAGGAGAGGCGTAGAAATGTTCAATCATAAGGAGAGGCGTAGAAATGTTCAATCACAAGGAGAGGCGTAGAAATGTTCAATCACAAGGAGAGGCGTAGAAATGTTCAATCACAAGGAGAGGCGTAGAAATGTTCAATCACAAGGAGAGGCGTAGAAATGTTCAATCACAAGGAGAGGCGTAGAAATGTTCACTCACAAGGAGAGGCGTAGAAATGTTCAATCACAAAGAGAGGCGTAGAAATGTTCAATCACAAGGCGTAGAAATGTTCAATCACAAGGAGAGGCGTAGCAATGTTCAATCACAAGGAGAGGCGTAGAAATGTTCAATCACAAGGAGAGGCGTGGCAATGTTCAATCACAAGGAGAGACGTAGAAATGTTCAATCACAAGGAGAGGCGTGGCAATGTTCAATCACAAGGAGAGGCGTGGCAATGTTCAATCACAAGGAGAGGCGTGGCAATGTTCAATCACAAGGAGAGGCGTAGCAATGTTCAATCACAAGGAGAGGCGTGGCAATGTTCAATCACAAGGAGAGGCGTATAAATGTTCTATCACAAGGAGAGGCGTGGCAATGCTCAATAAACAGCAAAATGCTAATATAATTACAATCTCTTACTCCAACAGTAAGACATAAAAAGTCCTCTACGCAAACTTGCCAAATATACAAAGCGACACAGTGATGACTTGATAAACAAAACTGCTAAATGCATTTTCAACTTAATTATATATAACGGAACTCTACCTCTTACTTTAGTCACTCCCAGATCAGGGACTAGTAAGGGTAACTAGTCAGGTTCCCTCTATATGAGTGTGAGTTATCTTAACGGCTTATTGCACCATTACTTTCCATTTGTGTTATATTGCACAATCTACCGTGCCCCTTACCTCCGACTCTCGTAAGGAGTTAATTCAGTGTTCAGATTTGGAAGTAGCCCTAAAGCCATCATCTGCAAAATCCACTTCGCATAACAGAGGTAAAAACCGATATGTAATATACACACGTGCGTATATATACAGTATGTGCATGTGAATGTGTGTGTGTGTGGGGGGGGGGGAGAATACAAGCTTTCACCACCCCAGCCATTTTCCGGTGGGCTCCTTACTCCCCCATTCCCCATCCATAACAGCCACACCTCCCCATGCCCACGCAACTCTTGAATCCCCCTCCCTCACCTCCCACACACCAACACCCCGGTATGGTAATAGCAATTATAGGCTTATGACATACCTGTGACTGGTTTCGTGGGGAGGTTCAACTCTCACAGCTTCCCTGTTCACCGCCGAATCCACCAGGCTGTTGGTGCTTGTGGCCCGCAGGCCCACATAGTCTTCACAACCCGGTTGATATGGAGATGGAGCCTATTAAAATTCCAAAATCAAGAAACACTGGTTGTTTGATAGCTCTATGGTGCGCTAGGTAAACAAAACAGCGAGATGGTTGTCTTTCCACCTGTGGAGTAGAGCGCCTCGTGCAGGAACTGACATCTCATGGCCAAGATATCTACTGAGGCGAATAATTTAATACCAGTCGAGAAATTGAATATCATGAGGCTCAAACTCTGAAGGAACAAAGTTACGGGAGGGACGCTAAAGGTGACGAAGGGAGTGGATGGGAAGAAGGGGCGATGGGAAGGAAAGGCGATAGGAAGAAAATTCGTCAGCCACTTAAGAGGTGGCCCTTCTGGGGTAACTCATTTCCTCCAGTCATGTGATGAGACATACCTTCCAATAATATTTCTTGTCATTTGCATTTCCTAATTTTGCAATATATTTTCAACGCGTCTTTTAACTTTTATACATATATTTGGGCGAGAATAATCCTATTCATGCTCTAAGTTGCTTCTAAGCGGGATGATTTTTGTAACATTTCAGATTACAGTATATTATATATATTATATATATATATATATATATATATATATATATATATATATATATATATATATATATATATATATATATATATATATATATATATATATATATATATATATATGCAAAACAACCACTCTGAAAGAATAGAGAAATTCCAAGCGCTTTCGTGACTACTCACATTATCAAGGAACTATCATAGTTCCTTGATAATGTGAGTAGTCACGAAAGCGCTTGGAATTTCTCTATTCTTTCAGAGTGGTTGTTTTGCATATATATATATATATATATATATATATATATATATATATATATATATATATATATATATATATATATATATATATATATATATATATATATATAAAATATATATATATAATTATGTGTGTGTATGTATGCAAGCAAAGTACTCGAGATAGTATTGTGTAATAAGAGGCTAAAATGAGCAACTCAGAATCTGGTGAGGTGAGTCAAGAGAAGCGTGAAGCAGGTGGCTCTTAGTAATGGAATGGTGAAAAGGAAACTGCAGAACTAGCTTCCATTACGACAATGTTCTGCACTGGGCAGAGCTTTCTAGTTTTGAGCTGGTAAAGCAAAACGCTGTTCCAGTAAAAGCAAGTTCTGTAACTTGTCTCTTTCACTATTGTTGGCAGTACACTATCCTTGTATTCATGTTTAAGGGGGATAATCTGTTGACCATACACCGTGCTGAGACTAGTAAGTGGTCAAGCTCATACCAGATTACCCACCAATGTACTAACATAGTACACTGCTACATCTCCTGTCTAATAAATCAATCTACTCTCAGTACAAGTACTGAGAGCACGAAGTTCAGGCTAATTAGTTGTCTATAACGTGAAAGCACTCTCCCGATTCCCATCTGTTAATAATTGTTGCGATCGCCCCCGCGGCCAGATTTCGAACCAGGTCTCTTAAGCGGGAAATACCTTTGCAATTTTGAAGAGTTTGGAGAGTTTCACTACTCATTACTGGAATAAGAATGATCAAAAGTGATAATTCTGAGTTCTGTAAGTAATCATAATACAGTGGTGGTGCCAAAGGAGAGCTAAGAGGGTTTCAGCCCCCGATATTCCCTTAACCTCCAAATAAAAATAGTAATAATTACTCTGCTTCAAAACAAGTCTCCTATCTCCCCCTTCCCACAACATAGCCTTCCCTTTCCCCTTCTCCCAAGACAAATTCTGCCGCCGCTCGTCATAATTCTTATTCTAAACACTGACACAGAACTCTAGCCAAACTGAAGATACGTAATTGTGTATAAAAAAAAAACCCTTCTCTTACACATCAGTCCAGCTTTGCCTCTGAATCCCTTATTACCTCCCTACATACGAGATGTTTGATCAACCAGGCTGTAATGACCGGCATGTAGTAATTTCCTGATTTATTAAGTGGATAACAAGTTAGTATGAATAGGAGGACGGGCACTTTCCTCAAGTATAACGTCCTGACGACTTGTCAGAGATGTCTGTGAAGCTCCCCCTCCCTCCTTCCCACGGTCCCCGCTGCCTCTCCAATTACTCCAACACACTTAAAGTTTCCAAGCCTCTCCATGACGTGCTTTCTCCACCAGCAGACGCTGGACGCTTTAATAACCGCTGGGAACTTCATTTGGCCACTAGAACCCCAGTGAAAAGACCACTGAAGCCGTCAGCGCTCTCACCCAAGTATACCACAACGCTATACTGTAGTAATGCTCTCGCTCACCTACCCAGTACATCACAACAACTTGTGCCGTTTAGCTCTCCAAAATTATAAAAAAAAGTTCCAACAAATAATTTTACAAAATTTAAGTATATTAAAGTCTTACGAAAACTTAAATGTGACATGTACGTATTCTCCATAAATGAGATAGGCGAGTGTATATTAGTAAATTTAAAACCTTGTTAGTCATTCTACAGACAGGAGAAGAGTTATCCCTAAAGTGCATTTAACCAAATGAACTCGTGAAGGACCTGGGTGTAACAATGTCAATTAGCCTTTCTTTCAAGGCAAACAATAAGGCATAGGTCACGAAGCCTGGAAAATTACGGGGGTTGGTAATGATTACTTACAAACAAGGGAAATAGTCAATAGTGACGTTATTCAAATTGACTTTTTTTTTTTTGCTTCGAGAATTGTCTAGTCTTGAATGCTCCGTTCAGAGCAGGGAAAATACTTATCACTTCATGCGGTAGAGCCTATAAAGCTGGGAATGCCTCGAAGTCTTAAATATACACTCTATGGAGCGGAGGAAAGATGCATGATAATTTATAGGTGCCATGAGAACAATAAGCAAACACTATATCAACATCCCTGGGCTCAACTAACATTTTAAGGAACATGAAGATATCGGAAACTACCAGACAATGCAACACTGAAAACTTTTATTTCAACAAGCAAGTTCTTTACAAAACTGGGTAGCCGCACACTGCGGGTGTACCAACGTTTGATAAACAATATGTACCTGTATAAAAAAAAAAGGCCCCTCCCGAGAAAACTAAACTTAACCTTTAATGAAGCTCAATACATACCCATGCATCTTGAGCCACAAGAAATACTTATGGCTCAAGATGCATGGGAAACTTGTACAACTTTCTACGTGACGGCAGCATTTTAACGCTCCACCAACACCTTCGCTCATTAACTTAGATTTTTCTGCTCAAGCTATTAAAAACACCAGCGATAATTTCTCTATGGCGAGATCAGTTGTATGAATTATAAAGCCATAGAAAATTTGCTTATTCAGTGATTCTAATGTGCATCTGGTACTATAATTCACTACCATTATTACCATTTTAAGCTATCTTAATTTGTTACTACTGATACCATATTTTTGTTTCATTAATGTCACAGCAAATTTTAGTACAGAAAAAATCTTCCCAAAAATATGTTGCTAGTTTCTTAAGACAAGGCCAGCTCAAACCCCGCTAGCAAGGTACACGATCCGGCATCGATGATAGTTGTAATTCGTTTGTCAAGAGAAATAAGATAAATCTTTAATAAAGAGGTCTTAGTCATAACGATAACCCTCTTAGTAACAGAGACAGAGGCCTTCCATACCAGTCCACCCAGACAAATTCTGCACCCCATAAAAAACAAGGGTAAACCCCAGAGTCCCGAAGACAGACGGAATATCCACGTTAACAGTCAAAACAATTTAAAGTGGGGCATAAAGCAAATAATTCAGTAATTTAATAGTCATAAATCAACAAGTTTAACGGGTCCAAACATTTTCATTATCTTTTAAGTATACCTTTGATATACCTTTGATGAGGTTCTATTGTCTTACTACTCCCGGAGCCCGGCCATGGGCCAGGCTTGTCTTGAAATTACCAACGCACACCTAACAGTATTCAAGAGAAAACTTGGCCTTACTTCAAGGTGCTTCCTGATCAATTGGGTTGTAGTGTTAACGCTGAACTGTGTGCTGTTAGCAACAATAGCCTACCTGATCTGGGCATCAACTAAAAGCTTTATCCGTCACGAGTCCACGGAGGCGATGACCCTCGAAGTCATCAAGAGGTAGGTAGAGAGATGTTCTCGCAAGAGTTAGGCGCATCACTAAGTATAATATAACTGGTAACATATGTGAACCAAACTCAAAACAGCAGCACGAGTACAATACAAATCTAAGAATATAAGAACGAAGGAACACTGCAGAAGGCCTACTGGCCCATGCGAGGCAGGTCCAAGTCTCCTACCGGCTTAAGCCAATGCACCCAACCTAGTCAGGTCAGGTCACATTGACTTAAGGGAGGAACACGGCAACCGACCTGGTAGCACAAGCTATCAGGTCCAACTCACACCCACCCACATCCACTCATGTATTTATCCAACCTATTTTTAAAGCTACACAACGTTCTGGCCTCTATAACTGTACTCGGGAGTTTGTTCCACTCATCCACAACTCTATTACTAAACCAGTACTTTCCTATATCCTTCCTGAATCTGAATTTTTCCAACTTAAAACCATTGCTGCGAGTCCTGTCTAGGCTAGATATTTTCAGCACACTATTTACATCCCCTTTATTTATTCCTGTCTTCCATTTATACACCTCAATCATATCCTCCCTAATTCTACGTCTTTCCATAGAGTGCAGATTCAGGACCCTTAGTCTATCCTCATAGGGAAGGTTTCTGATACATGGGCCCCCATTTTGCAAACTTCTCTGCCTTTTAACCATCCCTTCCCAAAAAAATTTCTCCTTTCCCTGTCAATTTTTCCCCAAAATCTCTGATGGGGACCCCGTCAAAGCCTTCAAGTCCATTTAAAAATATCAACTTTCCGATCTCCTCCTCAAATCCTTAGTAAAAAAATTTAAAAAATTCAAAGGGAAAGCCTTTGAAAACCATGGTGAGTTCTTGAAATTTTTGTTTTCAGGTGGCTACGACTGCCTCGGGAATTTTGATTCCATAAATTTTCCCCCTATGGAGGGTTTGGCTTTTGGGCTATAGTTCAAACTAAGGACCTGTCACCTTTTTAAAATATATCACCCATTTTCCACTTCCCGGGACTATCCCAGTTTGTAGATATGTTGAAAAGATTGAAAAGGTGTGCTAACCCCTTTTTCATTCCTTTAAAACCCTTGCATACAGTTCATCGGGCCTGGGATTTGTTGGGTTTTTTAATTTATCTTTGCCGGGACCATGTCCTTGTATAATCTGATTTATTATCCCCTTTTCTCAAAATTTTATTTACTGGTACCCTGTACCCTCTTTGTAAAAACTGGAAAAAGGGGGGTTTTAAAATTCACACATTTCTTACTGTCAGTGAGCTGAAAGTTAGGGGCTATTTGTCCTTTGCCTTCTGTATCCCCAAAAACCCTTTTTGGGTTAGTTTTCTTTCTTTCAATTTAACCTCATAATCTCTTTTTTTTTTTCTAATTTTTTTTTATTTTCTTTTAATAGATACGATTTTTTAAATTCCCCTCCTTTTTTGGTTCCCCTATATATCCTCTCTTTTGCCAATAGATTTTTAATCTTTTTCACCCTTTTAGGATCATTTTTTTGATCTGTTTTCCCCTATTAACATAATTTGACTGAGCAGCTAGAACTATGCCCGGGAAAAGCATCTATCGGCACCATCCCCTCCTAAATTATAGCACCCATAAACCCCATTAAGTAATTTTTCAGTCCTATGAAACCCAATGGCGGAAGTGGGGAAGAACTTGTTTGCCATTATGGGGAATTTCATGATATTTTAAAAAAGGTGATTTGTGACCCTTTTCCCCCAAACCATCATTAACCTCAAGATTATTAATTAGTTTTCCCCCTACTGGCAGAACAAGTCAAAAAAGGTTGTTTCCCCTATTTGGGCTTTTCAAAAACCTTTTAAAAAACAACCCTGGATCTATCAAAAAGTCACCTGACTCAAATTTCCTGTCTTTCTCCAGTCAATCTGTTATGTTGAAACCCTTGCCAACTTTTTCCCTATGTAGTCCTTACAATTTTCCCCCAAAGGTTTCTGCACCCCCATCAAGTTTTGGGGGCCCCTTAAATCACCCCCAAAATTGTTTTTCCCCCCCAGTCTGTAACAAACAATTATTCCTTCTTTTTTAATATCTTGCAAAAAACAATTTAAATTGTCTCTGACATACTTGCTACCCCCCAACCTTTCCTGTTGACCTCGGGGTGGAAAATTTTATATTGTTTGACATTCTGAGGGCATCTCTCTTCTTTCAGATTGAGCTAGTCTCTGTTAGCAAAATATCTATGTTTCCTCATTGCAAAATTTTGTCGTCATTTTATTTTTTCCTCCTGCTTTGTATGAAACCTTGGGGGCCCCCTTGGTCCTCTGCTGCCCCCCTTTTGTTGCTGGCCTGATCTTTGTCTTTTTTTTCTTCATTAATCCAATAATTTCTGTTCAACCCTAGTGTTGCAACCTGCTTTTTTCCCCCCCCATCCTCTTCTTCCATCAAAAATCATAGGCATTTCCCTGGGCCTTTCAATCAGTTTCAAGTTACCACCCCAGAGATGCCCACCCATACAAACATTTTCCCCAAAATTTTCAGGGCAATAATGGGGTTTTCCCAAAAATCTTCCCAAAATTTAAACCATGCCAGACAACCACATTTCCTACTCCCTTCTTAAAAATCTACATATGATTGGGGTCCTTCCTTTTGACTTAATGAAAACATAGCGACCTGTACAGACGGACAAACCAAGAGACTAAGTGGGGAGAAAATCTCAAGAAAATTCCAGTACACCTACAGAGTAATACTGTTCACTTAAAATTATTACCATCCCCTAAAAGCTTCAGTGTGCGTGAGCCACTACCGATCTGCCTTACCAAACACCCAGCTCCTGTGATATACCTGTGACAGGCTACAAGAGTTTTCCTACGCTTGTAGTCCGGCGTGAGGCCAGGCGCTTCTGTCGATTACCAGTTCAACCAGGCTGTTGCTGTTGGCGGCCCGCTGGCCCATACAGACACCCCTCCCAGCCTGGTTGATCTGGCACCTGGCGCAAGTGATCCGATTTGATACTGAAACCCTTTTTACGGCAATATTTCTGATATTTGCTGGTAATAGGTTAAATAGCCTTGGACGACAAATGAACATAGTACGTATTCTCTTACTGTGCCCATAGCACCCATATTTTTCACTGTGTCAACTTGGCACTTCATCCCATCTCTTTCACTTCAGTACATTATGGCAATGTGTACATTTGGGACTAAGTCCTCCAGTATCTTCCATCAACCGTTAGATTACAGCAGCAATAAAATGCTAGAGAATCTCTGAACAGCATTCAAGAAATTCAACGAATACTTTAGGACAGTATATGTGTAACAAACTTATTTGAAGAGTACGCAACACAAACGTGGAACACCACAGGTTTGAAGCAGCTGCCAAAAACACACTCATACTAGTCCAGGAGCTATCTTTTTTATACGAGGATAATACCTTTATACTTTTGATATACATCTGAAGGCTTTCGACAGTGTTCCTATTCTCCCAATCCGGCCCTGAGCCAGGAATATCATAAATCAACCTGGAGAATCTGGAACTGATTACGACTTGAATGCGGGTAGAATATCACGACATACAAGATATTCAATAGGGCTGATAGCGACAATCGCAGGAATTTTAGCAACTTTTTTTTTCAGTTTCAGTGTGGTAGATAATGAGAATGAACTAATAGGGCTCAAATTCAGAGTTCTGCAGGGTAATACAACCCGAACTCAAAGCAGAGGCTAAAAATGTTACTTTAGAGTAGGGTAGTCCAACTTCTTTGACACCGTGGGCCACTTCACCACTAAACTTATAAGCAGAGGGCCACAAATAATATACTATGATAAAAAAAAATATTGTATGATTTTTTAATGATACAAAGGTTCTAGGCAAGGCCTGCAGGTGAAAAAGAAATTTAAAAGCTCTGAATTTATACAGAAATAATGCTATTCATGTTCTTACCTACTAATGAGATGTCTGGGGTCGAGATCTTTCTTTTATCAGTCTCTCCATATCGATTCCGAGGTTGGTAGTGGCAAGTCGAAGACACTCGCCCAGTGTTTCATTTCCCATTTGATTTCGAGTCTCAGATTTTATTTACTTCATGGCAGGAAACATGCATTCACATACAGATGTACTACCGAACACTGAGTGCAGCTTTACAGCAAAGTCTCTCAACTTGGGGAATCTATCCTTCTAGATCAGCTTCCATAAACTCTCCTGATTTATCTTTTGGCAAGCAACAATGGGTCAGACTGCAGTTCACACAGTTCAAGCTGAAGTTTTGGTAACTGTCTCTCCATATTAACTTCCATTGAGTTGTTAAATTAAAGGAGACTTGGTTTCAGTTTTTTTCTGACAAAACATGAAAGGTCAGACTCGATATAATCTGCCATGAGTTCACGACAAGTAGTAAAGTGTGCAAGATAATTCTGTCTTAAACACACACTGAATAACTGCAGCTTCTTGCGAAAAGCTTCATTGTGTCCAACTAGTCCAGAAATATTTTGTTGTTTGCCTTGTAAGCTCAGATTCAGCACATTCAAGTGGGCTGTCATGTCTGGTAGGAATGCCAGGGTGCAAAGGAAGTATCTTGCAACTGAGTTTGGTACACCTGTGTAATACTCAGCTGTCCATTTTGAAGAAATAAAAGGTTACCTTTCCGAAGAGCAAGGAAATGCTGGAGCATTTTTTCACTCAGCCACCTGATACTTGAGCGCAGTGGTAGGTCACTGAATTCTGCATTCCGTTCAAGGAAAAATATGAATTTTCTGTGTGTGGGGAGACCGCCTCTGATATATTCACTATGCTGAGAACACATTGCTTCTTGGTGGATTATGCAGTGTAGTGTGATACAATCAACTATTTTCCTTCAGCAAGGCAACTAACCCCACATTACTGCGGCTATAGCTCTTGCACCGTCTGTTACAATACAGGAACACGAGTACAAGACACGTCCTCCTCACTTTGTACTAATTATGGTCATGGAGTTGAATTCTCACTACTATGACGCGGTCATTCTAGTAACCTAGTATTATTTCTCACACAACCCAAGAGCTGCAGATTAATGTTTTTTTTCGGCAGCACCTGGCGTTCAAGGTCACGGGCAGCAGCACCTGGCGTTCAAGGTCACCAGAAGCGGCAGCCCCTGACATTCAAGGTCATCGAAAACAGCAGCAGCCCCTGACATTCAAGGTCACCAGAAGCAGCAGCTCCTGACATTCAAGGTCACCAGAAGCAGCAGCTCCTGACATTCAAGGTCACCAGAAGCAGCAGCTCCTGACATTCAAGGTCACCAGAAGCAGCAGCTCCTGACATTCAAGGTCACCAGAAGCAGCAGCTCCTGACATTCAAGGTCACGAGTAATAGCATGTAGCATTAAGCAGAACTCAAACAGGTGATACTGGTGTGTGGAGAGTCGCAACGTTGTCTGAGCTAAAACAAGAACAGCCTGCTTGAGCAGGCTTGGCCAAAGGCTGGGCTGCAAGAGGAAATTTTTTTTTTTAAATCAGTCATAGGAACACAATTAGAAAATCCTGCCCACTCTTGCAGGATAAATATCCTGGGTAGTGGCACTTTGAGGGAACACATCTTTGTTGGTACACATCTTTGTTGGTACACATCTTTGTTGGTACACATCTTTGTTGGAGCACATCTTTGTTGGAGCACATCTTTGTTGGAGCACATCTTTGTTGGAACACATCTTTGTTGGAACACATCTTTGTTGGTACACATCTTTGTTGGTACACATCTTTGTTGGTACACATCTTTGTTGGTACACATCTTTGTTGGTACACATCTTTGTTGGTACACATCTTTGTTGGTGGTTTAGAAAGACACGTAAGCAAACACTATAACATATTTATTAGAAAACCTTTCGGTCCTGGGACCTTGATCACTTCTAACATGTTAGAAGTGATCAAGGTCCCAGGTCCCAGGACCGAAACGTTTTCTAATAAATATGTTATAGTGTTTGCTTACGTGTCTTTCTAAACCAACTTGTCGGTATTTATTACCAAGGTTTATACCATCTTTGTTGGTACACATCTTTGTTGGAACACATCTTTGTTGGTACACATCTTTGTTGGAACATCTTTGTTGGTACACATGCTCCAACTTAACGTTCAACACAAAACACGCTGCAAGACATTATTCTACACCCACCGCTGCCAGAGGTGAGCCATTCGTTTTTTTTCTGCATTTCCTTAATCTCAGTTAAATATAAGTAAATAAAGGTAATATACGTCAACCTAACACAGTCTAACCTGGTATAAACCTTGGTAATAGATACTGATAAATTGGTTTAGAAAGAGACATGAGCAAACGTTTCGGTCCTGGGACCCCTGATCACTTCTGAGAAGTGACCAAGGTCCTGGGACTGAAACGTTTGCTCACGTGTCTGAAACAATAACAAATACTAAACTGCCGTAACATGTTCACTCGAGCAAAAGTGAACACTTCACTTGGGAAAAACATGCACGCTCTAATTGTAGAACAGTTGCGTGTCAGAACCACCCGTGTCACTCGAAATAGCTAACACGCAACGATGGCAATATCAACTCTGAAACTGATTAAAACATTAAAGTGTTACCATCTATAAAACAATTTATTGCCTAACTGCAGCAGATTTATTGTATTTCACTAAACTACAAACCTTAATTAAAACTTGCTTTAAGCTGTTTAGGTCGGTAAGCCTTTTTCAGACTTCAATAAGCTGCAGTGACGGGCCATCATGTAACTAAGACCCGCATCAAAAAACACTTGTCTTGTTTCCTGACGAATCTCACCAAACCTAACCCAGGCTGCTCATAAAAAATCAGCCAGATATTAAAAAACGGCAACATGACAATAGAGGTATACTGGAGAAAACAGAGTGCTAGATTACCAGTGTTTGTGTATCTTCGTATGTGGCATGATCCACATGACGTACTCCCGACAATAACAGTGAGGGATTGTAAAACAAGCTTTTATTGGGCGACGTTTTGCTCTATGTAGACCTATAACAGGTAATGATTTTATGAAGCTCTACGAAGAGCTAAACATTTTCGGAATGAATCCTTTTTTAAACCACCTGTCTCTTCCTCCCTATATGTGGCAGATTGAAGGGAAGTGAAAATGAAGAGCGCCCACATTAACACAACTGTAAACAAGCTAGTACATTGAGGTG
Organism: Cherax quadricarinatus; assembly: GCF_038502225.1. Taxonomy (NCBI): domain Eukaryota; kingdom Metazoa; phylum Arthropoda; class Malacostraca; order Decapoda; family Parastacidae; genus Cherax; species Cherax quadricarinatus. The sequence goes on from NC_091369.1 coordinate 9,493,532, forward strand.
CTCTTAAGATCTTCAGGATAAATACCTTCTTGACTAGACAGTAAAATATAAAAAAGCGCTAAACCCGTATGAATCACAAAGCGCTGCACAGGAAGCTTTTCAGAGTTGCTACTAGATACGATGCAGGCGCGCGAGGCTAGGCAGGTGCATACAAATCATTGATCCAGCTGCACATAGGTTAGGCAGCGTTCAACTCAGCAGACAAATGTCACCTGACCAGTATACAAGGCTTGACCATATGGTTATGCTCTAGGCATGTGTCAAGAACACGACAGTACATGTCTTTAGTCACCAAGGCTTTCACACATCAAGACTAAGGGTGCAGGTGCACTATGTGCACATTCCACCACATCGTGTGACAATCTCCGACTAATCAAAGAAGACCTTGGCCACACTCCTGGTGACCACTCTTTAGGTGAAACTGTCCAACCTTTCCAAACCAAGGACGCTTTTATCGTCGACTGTTTCAGTGACAATGAGGCAAACAAGACCATCACTACGCCGGCAATGACCTTCTTGAAGAACCGTGACTTCGATGTAGTTCCCCACCTCTGAGGGTATATTAATAATAATAAAAAACTTGTATTTAAGAGGCTAGATCACATCACCATCCAGTCAACGATCGAACTGAAGAAACTCTCTGAAGACTAACCTGACTGTTGACATAACTAAAATTCCCACCGCCTCCTCAGTGCTCATAATCACCTTTACTGAGATCTCCATGACCTCTAACGCACTCGTTGGTCTCGAATCTATTACCACGTCAACCCCAGGAATAAAATCAGAGCGCTACTACCACACTACCCCAGGTTGGAACTGCTACTCTTATACACACCTCGCTAATGACTGACCACTGAAGATATATTGTTCCAACTGCGGCAACGGCAGATACAACACACACGGCCTGAACCTCAGCCATTCAACCAAAATGACTTCATTGCAAAAGTCACTATCGCAGCCAAATGCCAACTCAAAAATGATAAACAAGTGGAAGCTTGAAGAACAAACACTTAGTTCCACCAAGAGCCGGTATATTCTGCCATCACTCGACCCCAGACTGATACTAAAGATTTTTCAACTAAACCAACATTCCGCCACTGCAATCAATATTAATCCAACACTCCCAGACGACGCACCCATCAAGATCATGTACTGCATGATCTATGCTTCCTCTGGGACCTTCAACTCTACCATCAACAAACTCTTCAGTATCAACAACCTGCTTAGCTAGATTCTAGTCTCCCGAAACTGGACCATCCAAATATATTGAAAATCCTCCCCAATATAGGCGGCATCACGGTTCCAACAGATCCTCCATACAATGCCACCCAAGCCAATCCAGACTCACCACTTACCACCACCCAAGAAGCCTAAAGCACTCCACCTGCGCTGCTTGCAACAGTCTCCATAGCTCCAGAAACGTGCCTAATGATCTAGATTTTCATACCTCTGAAGAAACTGAAGTCGACGACCATACCCCCAGCCTAACCCGAAAAAAAAGATTCTTCACTACATTTATGATCTGAAGAATACCATGTTCATGAAAGAACTCCAGCCTCAACTCTGCAATGGAACTGTCAAATACAAACCACGGGAAGTCCAAGATTTTGTGAAAACAATTCATCGAGGACCGACAGCTCACATACCCACCAAAAGAAGTATTTTAAAACCTTAAATAAGGTAGTCAACTCAATTCCTGCGCATATCAGCAGTTCCCAGCCTGAATACTGGGGTATAAAATACAGACTAATGTGAAATAGGACGTGTGCAGCATTAGGACATTTTAACGAGGCAACTTTTCGTCACGAATAACTTCATTAAGATATCTTAATATATATTGTGTGTCTTATTTCACCTCTGCCCTTAACAGATGTGACATACATAATCTTACACTGTAACAAGTGTGAAGACGCTTGTCCAATCTTACACTGATGCTGCTTAGTAATTTGTACCCATGTTCTACTGTGGGTGTTGGGGGGGGGAAGGAAGCGGCATATGGAAGTGGGGGGGAATATTGGATGCCACGAGTACTAAAGAACTGTACGCAAAAAAAAATCATGCATATACAGAAAAATGAATGACATTAATGTGCATTTTTAGTTAAAAAAATCGAGCCTTCCTATACAAGTTTGAAAAAGATATCAAGGCTTTCTACTGAACCAGATTTTGACAGATCTAAATGTTAGTTAAGCCAATTTTCTGAGAAGATTTAATTTAGCGGCTCACAACAGCAGCAGCAGCAGCTTGGTTGATCAGGCTTTCAATTAGGGAGGGCTATGACCCCTCGAAGTCAGCAATAGATGCATTGGACTGCGTACAGATAGGAGGTACAGCCTGGTTGATCGGACTTTCAAGTTGAGGCTTGATCTGGAACTGGGCCGCGGAGTGAGCGTTTATCAATGAAATGGTTTTGTAATTTCATTTTCACGTGGGCGAAATGTTGTCGATAAAGGATCGCTTTCTTCTCTTTCTAAATGGTACAATTTTCCAGTTTACTGATTTCCTGAGCCTCTTACATACGTACAGCCTTGGAAAGTTGTGAGCCCTATGGAGTGGCAGCAAGTTATATAGGACTGGGTAGGACGTGGGTGCTTTTTCCTCCTCCAACCAAAATCATTAGACTAATTTATCTTAACCGAGACTCGGTAGCACACATCTCACCCTCAAGCTCTTGTTTTCAGGTGCTCCTGACCCTCTCTGCAGCTTGCGGTGAGCGACTGTGGAACAAGTTTTACCTCTGCACAGGGCTTTGGTCTTCTTGCTTTCGTGTAAGTGGGTGCGAGTTAGACCTACCTAATATGGGCCAGTACCCCTACTACAGTATTCCTACGTTCTTGTACATGCTGTTTATACACTCCTTCAGATACTGCATAATTCTGACCACATTTACAAGTAAAAGACAGTCGGTTCATCCAACATTCCACCATAGAAATGTTTCACTCGATCGTCAGTCCTGTGTGCAGACGTCAATCCTACACCTTGCATCTTTCTCCGTGTACTTTGGGTCAAGTAACAGAAATAGATCACATTTATCTTATTTGCTTGGAGGAAGGGTTCATATATGGTTCGAGACTTTGCCAACAGAAGACCGAGCACCCATGTCACAGCAGACATGTCAAGAGGTGTCCAGATGACGTATAATTCCCATTCATAAACGTAGTATTAGTACTGAGTGCTAAATGTTAAAGTTCCTGGCTGCTTGCAAACACTAACTCTGTCGGCTCAGGTCCACTGTCACGAGGAAATCCTTATTTTTCTGGAGCTCCTGAAGTTTTCCATTCACCACGGATATGCTCCAATTCTCGTAGGGAATGTTGGGGCTTTTGGTAATGTTACTATCTATAGACATCGGATATTTTTTTAGGACCTTTTATTACGTTAAGACCAATTAGTTTTCGTCAGGATGGGTTTTGTATGGGTAGGTTTTGCCCTAGGTAGAGTTTGTCCAGAGTGATTTTTGCCTGGCACCCAGTTATTCTCTCGTGATAACTCTTAAGTTTCCTGTAACCATGTAACGGAACAATTACGGTTCTACTGCTACTTAACTGATCATGGAATTTCCATGGGAAACTCTAAATTGGTTAGACTGGATATATGGACCAGCTGGCCGTCAACAACAAAGCCCTGGTTAACCGGTAAGGCAAGCACCAAACATGATCCATGACTAGGCTGCGGGAGTACAACTCTCGAAACTGATCAGAGGTATATATCACATGCTCAAGAAGACTGAAGATGATCAGATTTGGTCCGTAGTAGGGAAGGGTATCTCCAATTCCTTGGATCAAGAGCCCTTCGCGAGCATCAAGGTACCAGCCTCGAAGGGAAGATGGAAGGCGTCACCTGCTGCCTCCCACCACCACCTACTCGTAATTGTTCACTCTCACGCTCCACAATCTCCTCCACACCCGTTACTCTATACACCATCCTCTGCTTCCAGCCAAGTTTTTTACTGTTCTCTAGAACACACACACTATAAAATTCATTACACACACACACACATATATATATATATATATATATATATATATATATATATATATATATATATATATATATATATATATATATATATATATATATATATATATATATATATGTATGTATGTATGTATGTTAACCTAATCAAATGGAAGTTAAACAACCAAATGTAAGTTAAATAAACCCAATCTACCTGAAGGACTTCCGAAGGTTTTATATGAAGGTCAACGTTTCCTCGCCCCGGTCCCAGACCAGGCTTTCTGATGGATCAAGGCCTGATCAGCCAGACTGTTACTGTTGTTAGCATGCAGTCTAACGTACACAACTACTGCCAGGCTGATCAGTGGCTAGAGGAACTGAAGTTCCTTCATAAAGACAGTAAAGGGTTGACTGATACTGTAATCCATCGTATGTATGTTGTAAAGCTTTGAAAACTTTTGGGCCTCTTACATATACGTCATCTCTTAGTGTACTCACGACAACCCTGCTATTTATGGGGGGGGGGGTTATTCTGTGTCATCTGCCGAGCCTCTTGCTTTCCTAAGAAATTATTTAAGTGTGCAGATTTGGGACCGAGCCTTATGTGTAAACTGTGATGTATCTTTCCAGCCTGCATACCAGGGAGCACAGGTAGAGGGACTTCAAAAGTTCAAAATAATTCAGGTGCTTTATTGAATTTTTAACTAAAACCTAACCATCAAACCAGGCTTAATCATGATTAACAAATACGTCTCGCAATATTTCGAGCACGTAGAAATGAAAGAGCAATTCGGAAAAGAAAACAAGCTAGAATTGCAAATAAACAAGAAGGGTTGGTGCAACACACACACACACACACACACACACACACACACACACACACACACACACACACACACACACACACACACACACACACACATACATACACAGTAGAGCTACTAGTGGAGGGAGAAGCAGGAAGGCCAGGACGAATGAAGCCAAACTACAAGAAAGGGGACTACACAGGAATGAGGAACTACCTGAACGGGGTTCAGTGGGACAGAGAACTGGCAGGGAAGCCAGTTAATGAGATGATGGAGTATGTAGCAACAAAATGCAAGGAGGCTGAGGAGAGGTTTGTACCCAAAGGTAACAGGATTAATGAAAAAGCCAGGATGAGCCCATGGTTTACCCAAAGGTGCAGGGAGGCAAAAACCAAGTGTGCTAGGGAATGGAAGAAATATAGAAGGCAAAGGACCCAGGAGAATAAGGAGAACAGTCGTAGAGCCAGAAACGAATATGCACAGATAAGAAAGGAGGCCCAAAGACAATATGAAAATGACATAGCAGCGAAAGCCAAATCTGACCCGAAACTGTTGTACAGCCACATCAGGAGGAAAACAACAGTCAAGGACCAGGTAATCAGGCTAAGGAAGGAAGGAGGAGAGACAACAAGAAATGACCGTGAAGTATGTGAAGAACTCAACAAGAGATTCAAAGAAGTGTTCACAGAGGAGACAGAAGGGACTCCAGAAAGACGGAGAGGTGGGGCACACCACCAAGTGCTGGACACAGTGCACACAACCGAGGAAGAAGTGAAGAGGCTTCTGAGTGAGCTAGATACCTCAAAGGCAATGGGGCCAGATAACATCTCCCCATGGGTATTGAGAGAGGGAGCAGAGGCGCTATGTGTACCCCTAACAACAATATTCAATACATCTATCGAAACAGGGAGATTGCCTGAGGCATGGAAGACAGCAAATGTAGTCCCAATCTTTAAAAAAGGAGACAGACATGAAGCATTAAACTACAGACCAGTGTCACTGACATGTATAGTATGCAAAATCATGGAGAAGATTATCAGGAGAAGAGTGGTGGAACACCTAGAAAGGAATGATCTCATCAACAGCAGCCAACATGGTTTCAGGGACGGGAAATCCCGTCACAAACCTACTGGAGTTCTATGACATGGTGACAGCAGTAAGACAAGAGAGAGAGGGGTGGGTGGATTGCATTTTCTTGGACTGCAAGAAGGCGTTTGACACAGTTCCACACAAGAGATTGGTGCAAAAACTGGAGGACCAAGCTGGGATAACAGGGAAGGCACTACAATGGATCAGGGAATACTTGTCAGGAAGACAGCAGCGAGTCATGGTACGTGGCGAGGTGTCAGAGTGGGCACCTGTGACCAGCGGGGTCCCGCAGGGGTCAGTCCTAGGACCAGTGCTGTTTCTGGTATTTGTGAACGACATGACGGAAGGAATAGACTCTGAGGTGTCCCTGTTTGCAGATGACGTGAAGTTGATGAGAAGAATACACTCGATCGAAGACCAGGCAGAACTACAAAGGGATCTGGACAGGCTGCAGACCTGGTCCAGCAATTGGCTCCTGGAGTTCAATCCCACCAAGTGCAAAGTCATGAAGATTGGGGAAGGGCAAAGAAGGCCGCAGACGGAGTACAGTCTAGGGGGTCAGAGACTACAAACCTCACTCAAGGAAAAAGATCTTGGGGTGAGTATAACACCAGGCACATCTCCTGAAGCGCACATCAACCAAATAACTGCTGCAGCATATGGGCGCCTAGCAAACCTCAGAACAGCATTCCGACATCTTAATAAGGAATCATTCAGGACCCTGTACACCGTGTATGTTAGGCCCATATTGGAGTATGCGGCACCAGTTTGGAACCCACACCTAGCCAAGCACGTGAAGAAACTAGAGAAAGTGCAAAGGTTTGCAACAAGACTAGTCCCAGAGCTAAGAGGTATGTCCTACGAGGAGAGGTTAAGGGAAATCAACCTGACGACACTGGAGGACAGGAGAGATAGGGGGGACATGATAACGACATACAAAATACTGAGAGGAATTGACAAGGTGGACAATGACAGGATGTTCCAGAGATTGGACACAGTAACAAGGGGACACAGTTGGAAGCTGAAGACACAGATGAATCACAGGGATGTTAGGAAGTATTTCTTCAGCCACAGAGTAGTCAGTAAGTGGAATAGTTTGGGAAGCGATGTAGTGGAGGCAGGATCCATACATAGCTTTAAGCAGAGGTATGATAAAGCTCACGGCTCAGGGAGAGTGACCTAGTATCGATCAGTGAAGGGGCGGGGCCAGGAGCTCGGACTCGACCCCCGCAACCTCAACTAGGTGAGTACACACACACACACACACACACACACACACACACACACACACACACACAAGGGGTCACAACTGGAAGTTGAAAACTGATGAGTCACTGGTATGTTAGGAAGTACTTCTTCAGTCACAGAGTTGTCAGAAACTGGAACAATCTGGAGAGTGATGAAGTGGAGGCAGGATCCATACATAACTTTAAAAAGAGGTATGATAAAGCTCATGAAGTAGGGAGAGAGTGAATCTAGTAACGACCAGTGAAGAGGCGGGGCCAGGAGCTGTGACTCGACCCCTGCAACCACAACTAGGTGAGTACTCACACACTCACTCATTCAAGCTTCACACAATTCAAGACACGTGCTGGCCGTGTTCAAGACTTTCATTTATCGCAAGAAATAACCAAGATGAAGAAAACGGAGAACCAAAATGCACACATCTTTCAAGTAACATTGTGGCTCTCAAATAACCCGCACTTAGTAGATGAAATTTTGCACGACGCTTCGGTCGCTCGGACTAAAATCAAGTCACAACAGACAAGATGGACCAGGACGGACCGAACCATCATAAAATATTTCCTCAACTAAACACGGGTTATTTGCTAACTGTTCCAGTCACGGTATTGTTACTTGTTATTCTTCTTAACATGGTGTGTTTATCTTGAGGTTGGTAGCCCGGCTCGTCAAGGCTTGAAGGGCGCCGGATAAACAGTGTGTTTACTAAGCGCTTTATTCAAAGTTGTCCTCCACACTACCACCACCATCATCATCACACGGAAAACTAGATAAGCATAAAGGGTTTCCGTCTTGTTTACCGGGCGACTGTTCATGGGATCATCGCCCCCGTGACTCGGTGTAGCGATGGAGGGGAAAACCAGGATATCACATAAAACAGTTACTGATAAAAAAAAAAATGGGTGTACCAAGAGACAAGGGAGAAAACAGAGGCACAAACCATCCTTAGTATCGACTACACAACTAACCGAAGAGCAAGAAAAAACAGATGAACTAGAGCCAATTATATGTGCAAAGGATATATATTATGACAACCAAAACCAGGTCCAAACTGAAAAAGACAGGGCTACAGAGCGCCTCACACAGGGATATATTTCCACAATGAAACGAGTCCACAGACAAGGGGGCGGAGTTGCTATGTATGACAGGGAAAACTTAAACTGTTGCATCAGAAACGATATAAAGGCGAAAGATGCCGACACGGAATCTGTTTAGCTGCAGTTTTTCGACGGGCATGAAAAACTAATCTTAGGCGTCACGTACAGACCCCTAAACCTACATATAGTAACTACAATAAACTTCTTTACGACGAAATTTGTCATGCTGATCAGGTACTTGTAGCAGTAGTCCAGTTTCCTCTTGAAAACTTCTACATATTTCTGTTATCTGCTGCTGGTAGAATGCCGAGTCTTTAACCAAAGATTTGGATGTTCTGTAGTAATGCTTACAATATCCCTGGCACCCGATGAATCTCACTCCGGTACATCAACAATGCGTGTACCAGATAAGAACTGAGGAGGCGCTGTAAGAGCCTCATCCATTCTGGACTGCTTGAGGATATCATTAACATCAGCGTCAAAACTTGCCAGCACTATCTAGCAAATCAGTAGCACCCAGCAGTATATGAAGAGTAATGTGCAAATTATGCAAGTATACACATAACTATGCAAGCCCATAAGTATGCACTGACCCTAGAATCATGGCATCTTTCTCGTACACTACCTTTACCTTTGTTATATGGGCTTATATCACTACAAACACGACTTATGCATCTGAACCAGTGTATTCCCAAAACCTAGTGGTCATACCCCTGGTGTCTTTCATTTTATCACACCTAAACGTTCTATCACCGATACTATACTGAAATGGTTATAATCATAACCAAAATATTTAAAGAGATGGAGGAGTAAGCCAGCGGAAGTCCTCGGTCAGATTCCCAAAAGCTCCAGTTGCGGATCATCGTATGACTAAGACAAAGTCAGAAAACACTTGTCCTGTTTCCTGACAAATCTTACCTAACCTAACCGTAATATTAACGTTACTCCCACATATGAATGTGTCGCCCTACCTCGGTGGGAAACGGCCGGTTTGTTTAATACAAAAATGAATGTGCTCCAGGTTTTGTAAATATTGTCCTCATAGGAATCTACGGCATCACTGGTTGAATTGTGGCCTAAAAAGAAGTGTCTGTATATTTTCGGTGTATCCCAGTCAACAAATGGCCTAGGAAATATGTCACACACACACACACACACACACACACAAAGGTGGACAAAGACAGGATGTTCCAGAGATTGGACACAGTAACAAGGGGACACAGTTGGAAGTTGAAGACACAGATGAATCACAGGGATGTTAGGAAGTATTTCTTCAGCCACAGAGTAGTCAGTAAGTGGAATAGTTTGGGAAACGATGTAGTGGAGGCAGGATCCATACATAGCTTTAAGCAGAGGTATGATAAAGCTCACGGTTCAGGGAGAGTGACCTAGTAGCGACCAGTGAAGAGGCGGGGCCAGGAGTTCGGACTCGACCCCTGCAACCTCAACTAGGTGAGTACACACACACACACTTTTATTTTAAGGTCTGTTCATTAGTACGCCAGCTAGAGTAAAGAGCAAACAAACGAATGAGATATACACCTAAGAATAACCTGCTACAAAACAAATCATGCTTGATTTTTAAAACGTGGAACACAAGTTGTGATCTGTTACCGGAGGCTATAATGTTCTTCGTAAAGTAGTAGTGAGGCAGCGACGAGCCCCCAGAAAGAATAGAGTATGTGTGCCAGATTTTGTGCTAATGACAACCGATCCGTTACAACACCTTGAGCAGTGTGTCGAGGAGTTAACACACTTCACCAGCCAACGATGGCGTGTCGCTATTGAGGAGAGAGTTAAGGAGCTTGACCCGAGTGTGTACTCACAAATCAACGAGTAATCCTGTTAACTATCTCTCCAATAACGACACACCGTCAATAACTAGTCAATCACGGAGCTTCACGTTTAATGCGTATTCAAACCCATTTGGCTTTCACTGCTGATACCGTAGTATACTCTTGTATAATGTCAACTATCAAAACGTCCTGGGAGGCACTACGTCGTCTCGTAGTGAAATGAATGAACTGTTTCGTACTCAGGATTCCTGAAAGGCCTTGTCTGAGGCCGGGCCACGAGTTCCGAGGATCTCGGGAACTATCAATAGATACAAACTATTGTTCATCATTGCAAGCTGCAAGTCATCCTTTACAGCCAACATTCCTTACATACTTCCAAGTGTTTGATGAGTGGAGTGCATGACTGTTTGTAGTGTAAAGTGTACAGTGTAGACCACTCAGCCAGACGGAGGACACTAAAACGATCTTCCTTGGCTTCCTCACTCAACATTATTAGGTAACATCGGGACATGTTTAAGTAGCAATAGCCTGGATGATCAGGCTGTTAACAAGCACGTTTAGCCACAGAGCTATCTGCAGGAGTAGAGAAACTCCTGAAACTGGTCACGTGAACGTCAGAGGTAACGTAGAACACAAACAGATCCTCCTACACAGTAACCACTAAGACTACCTCCCCTTCCCCTTCTATAAGGTCATTGATAATATCTTCCTAAGTTCCTTCTCCGGAGTGGGGGACAGACCATCATGAGAAACTGTGAATACACATAGTAATAACACCACACCTGATGAAACAAATCCTTCGAAACTAGCTCAACTACTGAACCCTTAGTGTGGAGTGAGGAATGAGACGCATCAATACCTAGATACCTTCTTATCTGAAGATGTTTTGCTCACCACTGACAGCCGCTGGTTCACGAATTGTTTAATACCTCATTTTGTCCGTAATGTATACAAATATTGTAATAATATTCCGAGATGAGACTGACATGTTTTACTGCCGTCACGTATGTAACCCATCCTGTGGCTATGACAGGAAATCATAAGTAACTTTTAACACGATACAAGTTACATATAGAATAGGATAGCGGTACATTTGTGACTATCCAAATTTGTTACACAGAATAAGTGGGCCAAATGAAAGACCTAGGTATTGAGGATGAGTGTGCAGCCTCTAGTGTAATGTGATCCAGTCAAGCATCAAGTGTGATTTAGCCAAACAACTGGTGTGATCCGTACATAGCAGCCTGATAAGTCACCCCTCTTCCCCTCATACAAACCAGCCACTACGCTACATAATACAGAGCTCTCCACACAGCTGTCAACCTGTAGTACCTAACACCTTAGTACCCCTCTTTTTCTCATCCTCCTTCCTTCCTATTTTCAAGACTTTCTTATCCTCTCTTAGCAGAAAACATCAAGATTGTTTCCAGATTTACACACTGAAATTACCCCTTTCGAGAGCAAGAGGCTCGGAAGACGGTACACAGTAACCCCTCTTCACCCTTCTCTATGAAATGCAGGGATGCAATACAATAAGTACACCAGGAGGTAATTCAATGTGTGTAAAGGGTCCAAGACTTTGCAACACCGTCGTTTTATTGTAAGGGGAATTATCAATAAACCCCTAGTTGTCTTCAAGAAAAAACTAAGCTCCTCGAGTCGGTTCCACTCATCTGTTGTACCTACGTAGGACTGTGTAGCTAGCACCATAAACCAGAGTGAACAGACCTTCAACCATGAGGCCTAGTCTGGAACCAGGCCGCAGGGAAGATTACCTTATCACCGTCCCTTTGACATACTTGCGATTAGTTTCAAGAATAATTCACTTTAGTAGCCCGATTTTCCCAGGGATTATCTGGTCACATAAGCTGTTGCTGCCATCGGCTCGCTGGCCTACATAGCCATCATAACCTGCCTGATCTGGTACACCCTGCGAGAATTTATCTTTTTTCTTTTTTCCTTTACTATCTTCATGGAGTCAATAAGTCACGCATATGCTGATGTAAGGATGAAGAGCCATCGATCTCTCTTGTTGACATAATGTAATAAAATTATGCTAATAGTCTTCTCTCTCCATATATTGCTTTCCTGACGATCGTGTTTGTTATTTCTGAAGCAGTGAGGGCACACAAATTACCACCAGCATGTTCATCTTGCCTGCAAGTTTCCTCACACTGCCCAGCTCTTATGACATACATGTGTGTACATGTATGTATATTCTTTACCGGGAAATGGCATCCTGACGCGAGTCTTACATTAGCTATTCGAAGATGAGTACATAATTTAGAAGTGAAGAACCTGACATAACTCATGAGCCAGACTTACTGTCTCTGTCTTCACGTTAAACTCGCGTGACACAGCAGTTTTCTCTAGTACTCACCTGAAAAATAATAATAAAAAACTCAATGAGCAAAAACTATGAACAGAGAAAGTATCACGAAAAACTGCCAATAATTTCTTTAATTTTAAGTGTGTCCATATACACTCCCTATCTGTTGTCCCTTTTCTGGTCCTGTTACAGTTCACGCCTCAATGAGGCAGAATTATCAACATTAATCATATAGAATCTGGCTAAGTCAATAGTTACATGTACCTGTATCGAGATAAGTTCAATCTGGCCAACTGCACCACCACCACCAACGCGAGCATCAGCATCACCGTCAGCAGAAGCAAGTCCACTTCTCACCCTCCCCCGGGTCTCACCAATACACACACGATGATCAATCGTAAGGGTGGCAGCCACCTGCATCTGTCTCCCTGAAGCTTCATCATGCGTCGTGATGCAGGCTTAACTACGTGAGTTTCCAAAGGTAACATACCGTGAAAATTCTTGGCCCGGAACACACCTGCAAGTTGTGCCCTAAATGCACTCCCACCTGTGTAGTATTTCCGACGATTTATTCAACTGACACCTATCCTCCGTTAATACACTTCAACCACCATTTATGTAATTTTGTTACTGATGATTAATCGCATATAAATTTAGGTCACAATGTAAGATCACCTAAATTAACCTGACTTCTGTACGATGCTTATATCGTTCAAAAATTGACGCACGTAAACTGGTTGAACTAATTTGAGGTCAGGTTGATGAATAGACGTCCCTGGCTATGTTAACTAGTTTACTGGGTAGCAAGTGAGTTAGGCTCATCAGACAGGTTTACGCCTTTATTACCGGGAAGGGGGAATAAAATAGTAATACACATTACATATTAATTTTACGCATTAAAAACACATCAAACAAGGGCAAGTACTGCCGACATGTATGGTCCTTGATGGAGGCGCTAGTGGCGGTGACGACTCTGGTAGCTCAGGTGAGCACTCGAAACATTTTGGCAAACTTGACAACTTTGATGAGTTTCCAGAGTTTTTCTTATTCCCAGAGCCCGACCCTGGGGCCAGGCTTGTCTGACGCTTGCCTGGTCATGATGAATGACTTGACAAGTTGAAGATTGAGACACTTATGCAACATATGAGAATCTTTGTTCAGGAAACGTTTCGCCACACAGTGGCTTCATCAGTCCAATACAAAGTAGGAAGGTGTAAGGAGAGGAGGAGTTTGAGGTAATCAGTCCCTCAGCCTGGGGACCAAGTACTTTCCACGTACACAGTCATTGTCTGTCTGTCTACCCTTCCCTCCCCCCGGCCTCCTCCGCTCTATGGAGTACATATTTAAGACTGAGGCGATTTATTTGGGTAACTGGCGTCGCTGAGTGATGACAAAGATTTGAAAATATTTCTTTTAATCTCCTATGAAGAAAGTAGGAAAATGAAGTCTGAAAGCATTTTAAGTGACGGCACAATCGTATTTATTAATAAGTTTCCGGTATATTATAAAGTCAAATTATTGACAATGTGTATGAGGACGTCGAAAAACAGGGGCTTGCTGTCTGTTTCCCTTTCTAAAGTGAACGGAACTTAAGGTTTAACTGCGTTGAGTTATCTTTGTAGCTGGTGAACACTGTAGCGTTTAAAGGTGATGAGGACATTATCCACGTAACGCACCCATATGACGCTCTTAGGGATAATTTCATTGGAACATTCAGCTTCTGTGCCCCCATGTAAAGCTTTGCTAGTGCGGCACTAAAGGGGATTTACTTGTGATCAGGGATCCATGCTCATCCCACATGTTTGCTGAATAGAGGCTTTTATTGAAAGTGACACATAAAAATTGACAAAAAAGTTCAGAGAGATTAACGAGGTCGTTTGGAGAAAGTGGTCGTGGTCGCGGTTGACTTTCCTGCGGATTAAGTCAATGGCCTGCGTAATGAAGACTTTTGTGAACACAGAAATGACGTCCATACAGTTGAGGTCCTCATTCCTGGCAGGAGAGTCTTTAATGTAAGTACCGGTAAGTAAGTCACCAGTCAGAGGAAGGGGAAGGTGACACTACCTAAGAGATCAGAAAAGGGTTTGGTTATGTGCCCATTTAAACTACTGTCGCCATTTCTGCCAATAATTATAAAGAAAATTAAATTAGTTTATAGGCAAGGTTAGTTTAATTTAACATTCTATATTTAAGTGTACTTAACCTCGAATAATAAATTTATTAAACGTATGGGGTAACTTCTGGCAACAAGGGCAGATTTAGTGTGAAGTCGCTGGAACAACCTAAATTTCTTAAGAATGAATAACAAGCTACCTTGTTCAGACCTCCCCCCCCCCACCAGCTTCCTTTCCACCATAAAACTTGCAAAACTTCCTAAGACTCTCTCTTGTCAGTTACCTCTAGGAAAGCAGGTTGAGGTACAAGCTGAGGTGAGGCGGCTGTCACAACCAGGTGCTGGGAGAAAGCTGCCTGGTGTAGTTATCTCACCAATATAACATAAAACACAACACCTGCTACACATATGCCAACAGTGATTACAAGTACAGTAATTTCTATTGGAATTTATGCATTTTATAATCACTTTCCAAATTAAAGATGTACATCCGTTAAAAGTTAAAATCTGGCATATTTTCCTCCACTTAGCGATAACATACCCGTGACAGATTCGAGACTTTATCTACCCTCGTAGTCGTCCATGAAGCCAAGCTTCTGTTAATTGTCTATGCAACCAGACTCTTGTTAGCGACCCCGTTGGCCCACACCTATCTCAGCCTGGTTGATTTCGCACTCTGAAGTGGTTGTTTTAAAGCTGGTGATAATTTCAGAGCTTTTTGCCCCAACACTCTGTCAGATCAGCATCATAGCTGAAACTTCATTCTTACGGAGACTGATCGCACAGAAATTATCGGGGTAAAATCTGAAGCACATTTTTGCTAGGAGGAAAGGAAGTTATTAGATATTAAGCTCTTTAATCTACAAGGTCATTCTGCACAAAAAAAGCTAAATTCAACCATACATCCTAACACACCACGATAAAATTACAGTACGGAGATGAAAAGAATTGAATCAACAGTATAAAAAAAAATATTTAGGTTAAAATTAATGTACCCATAAAAAAATCGAAACGGTAACTTTATGACTTGCCTAAAACTCCACGAGGTCCCTACGCACACCAGTAATTATAAAAACCACGACCAGGCCGAAAAGGCTGAAGCCATGGGCAAACATTTAAAATATGCTTCACAGTTATCTGCATGTCGCATATAACCGGCAAGCAAGAGATAATTACATTTTTCGGCGAAATCCCCCCCCCGGGTTTCGTACATCCACTCGGAAATCGCTGGTACCAAACGAGTCTGCCTGGGCCACTCATACGTTCGTGACTCACTCTTGGGCACATTAAATGTCTTATTTTACGTTAATAAACACATTTTCTATGATATTTTCTTCAAAATTATATAATAACCATGTTACATAGCACATAAATATGCCTTCGTTACTCATTCACTAAGAGTGTCCCTCTAGTATTAACGCCAGTAATACTACTAATACGTAATAATACTCTTGGGTACATTAAATGTCTTATTTTAGGTTAATATAGGCATTTTCATTAATCCATCTATGGTATTTTCTTCAAAATTATATAACACGTTACATGGCATATAAGCATGCAATGTTTATATGCCATGATAGCATATAAACATGTATAGCATATATACCATGATAGCATATAAATATGTATAGCATATATGTCATGATAGCATATAAACATGTATAGCATATACATGCCATGATAGCATATAAACATGTATAGCATATATACCATGATAGCATATAAACATGTATAGCATATGTCATGATAGCATATAAACATGTATAGCATATACATGCCATGATAGCATATAAACATGTATAGCATATATACCATGATAGCATATAAATATGTATAGCATACATGTCATGATAGCATATAAACATGTATAGCATATACATGCCATGATAGCATATAAACATGTTTAGTTTATATGTTATCGTGGGGTCGGTGAAGGGTAAACATTACGTTGTCTCTGGTCCAGCTTCAGAGAAAACGTGTATGAATCTGCCTTGGCCAAGTAATCGCCCTTAATACATAACGCTTTTGTTGATGTTGATGGCAACTAAAGGTAGTTGTTAGAAACGATTAAACTCAGTGAACATGGTATGTCGATGGTAATAATATGGCTGTAGGCCGCAGTGTATGTAGCCGGTAGGTGTACACCTGGGATGTAGTCCGCCTGGGACTACAAATATATACTACTCACCAACAAGAGTCTTCAATAAAGGTATGTAATATTCATTTATCATTAAAATTAGTCATTTATATTTATTTTTCATTTTTTCTGTATGTAAAACTATAGTTATTCTCTATAAAATGTATTTTTTTTATATTTTTGGGTGTGTGCAACGGATTAATTGGATTTACATTATTTATGGGAAACATTACTTTGGTTTTCGGCCATTTCGGATTTCGGCCAACCTTCTGGAACGGATTAATTACGAAAACTGAGAATCTACTGTATTTCAGTTACTCAAAGACTCATAATGCACAATCACAATATATACAAGAGTTATCATCTCTCAACCTGTGCTAGATGCGTCTCAAGTGTCCTTTCTTTCTACAAGCCACACAATTTTTATTCCTTGTATCTTTTAGACAGCTTAGCCAGTAAAGCAATAAAACTGGTGAACAGTTCAGAAGAAGAAATGAAGATTTTTTTTCTACTCCACACCTCGAGGTTACCCGAGGGCAATTTTGGGGGTTACCGCCCCTGCGGCCCAGTTACCAAACCAGGTATCTTGGATGATGACCTGATCAATACATGTTAAACCTCAAAGGTACACAAAACCTCCGGGGTTTAAATACAATGCCTGTCTAAACTGCTTTTACCTGATGTGTGGCTACATTTTTTTTTCAAAATTAATTCTAAATTTAGTTGCTAGAGGCTCGTCTTTAATTCCAACTTGATCTGAATCACCTATCTCGCAATAAGGGTATTTACACAGGAGATGGACGTCATATACACAATTCGAAGGTCGACGACCTGTTTATAATCTTGACAAAGCAACTTGCCTCGCCTAAAGTTACTGGGTTTATAGCATCCGTGGGCTCTATTCAAGTTGCTCTCCTTCCTTGCCGTGCCTCCCCGGCTCTGGACTCCACTGAACAAACCAAACTCTACTGGAATGGCAGTTTTTAAGTTCTCACAGCTACTGAACCAATAATGCATTACTTGACATCTTTTCTTCGTCCTACTGATTTCCCAATTCTTAATAAGAGGACCATTACACGGACTTGGATGCACTAAGAAAAACAAAATTTAGATGTAGTATACAAAATCCCATCAAAAACAATAACAGGAAAAGTTTGCATGTGGATTTTTTTTATTTTATAACAAATCGGATGAAAAAATTAACAGTTGATAAAGTAGTATAAGAAACTGTTACCATGAAAGCTGTGTTCAAGGCAAAGTACTCACCAACATTTTCTCGTATCAAACAAATATATACACAGATCAGAGCACTATATCATTCTCTGCAGACGATACTAGAATCTGCACTAGAATTTGTACGGAAGTAGCAACCACTGACGACAGATCTCCAAGTCAATGTTAACAAGGTCTTCCAATGAACCCTAGAAAACATTATGTTGTTCTGCGAGGGAAAAAAAGTAGTTGCTCTTCTTTAGGACTTTTTAACTGAAAAACTGGAGAGTGACATAAGACAGTCATGAGCTATCACAAACGCAAAGAAATTAAGAGGATGATTAACTAGGGCCTTCAAAATAAGATGCTAAATATATAATGATACTCTTGAATCACTTGAGCTAGAGACTGGAATACTGCTAGACAGTAACAGCCGTCCGTATAAATTTAATAAATCCCCTAAATTATCGAGAATGCCTTAATTAACTCCCTTGGAAGATGTGTGTTTAATTTAATCATAATTTGCACTTGGAAAAATCTGAAAGGACTGATCCCAAATCTGCACACCAAAATTATTTCCAAAGAAAGGAAGAGGCTTAGCAGATGGTGAAAAATGCCATCAGAGAAGTAATAAGAACAAGAATAACTCAGTAAGTAAAATGGAACTACATTTTTCAATACCTTTGCTTCATATTTAAGAGGAATTACCAACAGACTCCCAGCTGTCTTCACGATTATCTGGGTTGTGGTGCCAACGTTGGACAGCGTTCGGCTAACATCAACAATCAGGTTGATAAAGCTATCAGGGGCTCGGGGGAGGAGGAAGCAATGACCACAAGAATCGTCTGTCGGTAACTCAGCGAATTATACAAATCCACTGTGGAAGAACATGACAAGAAAATATAGCTAATTTCTGTTCGCACAGTGTAACTATTATTTATACTATGGTAACCACACACACACACACACACACACACACACAGTCAGTGTACGCCAACGGAGTCAACCAATCACGAGTGTACACGCGTTTTCAGTCTTCACTAACACCTTACAACGACCCACAAAACAACTGCATAGCCTCCAAATGCCTCCCATCATTGTTAATTACCACAATAGATAAACACCAACAAATGTGGCAAACTTGAAGTAACCTATATACAATATACGCTTCAGCTTCACCTCAGAAGGCACCTAATGATCTTGTTAAGCTTCGTACAAAAATGTAACCCACTTACATTTGAGTATAGCTTCAAGTGCTTCCACGGATCATCGCCCTCCTCCCTGGCTCTCCTGCTGCAGGACGGCCACATCAACCGGTCCACATACAATTTTAAAACCGTAATTTGGCGAAGAAGCTTTAAGAGATGTTTTTTGTCCATCCTGGGCATTAAGTCGACGCTTTACCTGTGACTGCTTTCGAGGGTGCTTCTACCCCTCCCCCCCCAGCCCAGTCTAAAGCCAAGTTTTCCTAAAGATAGCCTTGGCAACCAGGTTGTGCAAGTTTAGCCGCCTGCATGCCTATATAACCACCACAAACCTGCTAATCCCGCACCTGAAAAAATAAATTGTCCAGTTTCTTGAAAACTTTATCTTCGTTTCAGCACATATTTATGATACCTTCTGGTACAGAGTTGAGTCTTGGTGCCATGAATATTAACATTCTCTAACTGATAATGATCCAAGGCTGGGAGGAAAGTCTTAAATTTTCTCTAAAAATAGTGGGTTTATAGTGAATATTTCAGCAACGGTATTGTGAATTATTCTTAACTGGAATGTATGCCTTCAGCTCTCAGTTGTAGCTAAGTACCACAGACCAGACCAGCTGCTTTACAGCCCCAAGAAACTCCAAGTCTTGAATCTTTTATGCTTCTACTCGCGTGCTAATTGCATTCCAAAACATTATTGGCCTTAGGAGTGTTCAGTCCACCCGTCTTAGTGATTCTATAAGCACTGCAGACAGAAAGAGCTGACGAACCGGCAAAAATACACACAACTGATTAACTTACCTGTGATCTGTTTCGAGGGCTCTACTACCCTGGCAGACCTGCCTGGCGTGAGACTTCCCTGATGACTGCTTGATCACCCTCAAAATTACCTGAAAATTATTTAGGGAATCACTGCCCCTGCAGCCCGGTCCCTGACCGGGCTGTAATATACCTGTAATATGCCTGTAATATATCCAGACACTGGGTATATTACAGGCATGGGTATAACACACATCACCATTTTTTAATGCCGCACATAATTAAAGCATAAGAAAACTGCAAAGCTGAAGAGATCACGCCTAACTTTCTATCAAATAAAACCAGAGGCCTCAAGCTGGAAAGCTTGAGGCCTCCATCAGTACCTGCCACAAATTCTCTGAAGTCCGAGTGCAGCAGGAACCATCGCAGACGATACTAGAATTTGTATTGCAGTTACATTCACCCAGGACACAAACTTCCAAAAGCATGAAAAAGTTTTCCAGTGAGCTATAGAAAACTGAAATGTTCAACAACGACAAATTTTTGCTACTTCGCTTCGATGTCACCACGGTAAAGGGTCCCAAGAGTCGGCTGGAGAACCAGGGGATGACAAGATCATAACATACAAAATACTCTTAGGATTATATGGAGTGGACGGATTCTCAAATGGTAGAAAAAACCCACTAGAGAGAAAAAAAAAAGGACGTTAGGAGGTACCTTTTCAGTCTCAAGTCACTAATCTCACGACTGATCGAAAAAAGCTACGAGGCGAGGGTAAAAACTACAAACTGACCCTTGCGAGTATAACACGTATCTACAAAGAGTACACTCAAACACAAGCAAAAATAAAACAAGTTTTACGGAAAATTCTAAATATGCTGGCATAAAGTCATGCAACCAAGATACATTACTGCCACACCTCACCACATAAATAAAAAAAACACGCTTTGTTGTTAATGTCGACACACCCCTAACTACCTTGCTCTAACATTAAAAGTTAAGACGGGCCACGAACACACTTGTCTATCCAGGAATAAACCATATATTACAGTAATATGAGGAACAACTGACCTACTCAAGGAGTGACAAAACGTTTACACGCGAGCATCACAGTTGTCACAAGTATGGAACTTCGCCCAGTTACCTGAAGGATGGAGGTTCCGGGAGGGTCAAGCCTACATGGTCCGGTCCCAGACCCAGCTAGGCCGTGAATCTGTTTAAATAAGCGTTGGAGGGTATATTACAACCAACAATACACTTCATTGTTTGTCTGTATGATCTAGTAGCGATGATATTAAACATTTTAAAATGCAAAGTCAATCTATTTTAAAGTAAATATAACTAAGATTTACAATTTATGTTGGTTCTGATGCCACTGTTATTTTTGTAATTAAGTATTACTACCTCAGAACCACTTGTTTATTGGTTAATATAAACATGGGCAAATATCACTATAAAGTACACAATGTACTTGACTTTCACAGCTGGATTTTTTTGTCAATTACATGTATAAAATTCAGCACTGGTTTTATTCTCTCCCTATTCACAGACCGGGCCGCGGGGGGCGCTGAGCCCCGAAACCCTCTCCAGGTATACCCCTCACTCCCTCCCTCTTACTTTCCACCTGTAATTCCCCGCCACCTAACTTTTTCTTTTATTGCCTTCGTCCTCTTTCCACTTCCCGTTAGTTGCTTATCCTCTTTCTGCCAGTCCCCCTCCTCCATTAACTCTCAATCTTTACCCACCCGAGGTCTCCCTCCATTCCCCCTTTCTCTCGCCCGCCCTCTTCTACCGGTTGACTGTATCGGTGGTGTTGGGGGGGGGGGGGAAAATCGCCCCCGCGGCCTGGTCTGTGATCAAGCCTCCTGAGTGACAATCTGACTGGTCAGGCTGTTAGTGCTGGTTGCATGTAATACAACGTAGGCACCACACCCAGGCTGGCAATGAACAGTTAGCATAAACTTGTCACATTCCCTCTTACGAAAGTATTCGTAAGTACTGGAAACTTGTGTATATTAATTGTAATGACCCCTCCCCCCCCACCTTTTCATGGGAAGTGGAGTGGGTATTGTATGCTGTCTGCAGAGCCTTCCCTCTCTAGTAAGAAGTAATATCCAATCGAAGATTTGAGCTAGCCCTCCTGTAATTTCCACGTGTAAATTATCATTTCTCTCTCCTGCGCTCCAGGGAGTATAGTTTGAGGGATTTTAGCCTCTCTAAACAAAATTGATATTTGACTTGATAAATGCAGGCAATGCAAGTTGTATGTACATTTTCCATCCTTAAATTGTGGTGTTGAATGTGGTGGTGACACTTCACCTTAGATACTTTCATCTGACCTCCTGTGTCAAGCTGGACCTTTGTAGTCTGAATGAAATAGTCATTCATGCATTCTCTTTCTTTCTCATTCCTTTCCCCTCTAACCCTCCGCTCTTCTACCCTCTCCCCCTTCTCCTTCACTCTCCCTCAACCCCATCCCTCTCTTACCTTCCCTCCCTCTCCTTCACTCTCACTTTATCCATCCCCTCTCTTAAACCTTCCCCTACTACCCTCTCCTTAATCCTTTCCCTTACCTCTCTCTTTCCTCTCTTGCCCATATCCTTTTCCTACATCACACCTCTCCTACATTTGTCATCTCCCTCTAGCCCTCCACCTTCCTCTGTATTACGTGACAGAATATGACAGGGAAATAACTATCTTTTCTTTCCACTGTGTAACAAGAGTCGTTTGGCTGCAAACTGCTGATGAATCCATTTTTCTTTAATAAAACACTCCCTTCCCTGAGTGGGGAAGGAAGAGGAAGAAGCGGAAGGTGGAAATGCATGGTAAAATTTTTAGACATGGAAGGTAGACAAGGGTGTAAAAAATTTTTAGGAGTGTACCTGGAGGGGTTATCGGGAGTGACCACGTGTCCAGACGTGAGGGGAGGGGGTACCGGGTGTGGGATTACACACAAGTAGACAGTAATCACCCATGGAGGTGCACACCTGTCACAGGTAGACACACAAAGTAAAGAGACAAATGACGCAAAGCCGACAAGTGGTGAAAAAGACAACAGCAGAGAGGAATTTTACTGAGATGTTTCGCTGTGGATAGAGTTCTTTAGTCTGTCCAAAGGAGAAACTTCAGTTTTTCTCTGCAACTGTCTTTTTCACACAGCAAGAGAGACCTGTATTAAAACGACGTCTCACTTACACGAGGCTACTTTATGTTTCACTTTTACGGGGCTTTATCAAGTACTTAATAAAGCCTTATGTAGATGAAACGTCATACTAACACGAAATAGTAATACCACAACTGCAAACAAATCAGTGAAGGGATGGGGGTTTAAACCCATGACAAGCGAGTCCTTTAAACTTACAGAACAGTACGTTAACCACTCAACCAGCTGGCTCTAGTTGGATGAATCTTATTCCAGCCAGCTGGACGAGAGGTTAACGCACCGGCCTGCGAGTTTCAAGACTCACTTGCCATGGGTTCTAACCCCATCCGTTTCCTGATTTAGTAAAGGTCTCCTCTTGCAGCGTCTTCACCACTTGTCAGCTACGCCATAGTTCAACAACTACCTCCTGTCATTCCTGTGTGCCAGTAGTAGGTTCTTAGTAACCACTCAGAGAGGTGCTATCCTCTTCTGAAAAAAATAGGTAATAGACTGTGATCGCCCAAGTAAGTACTACCCTCTTGTTACACGAGTGTGAAACGCAAACCTATTTTTTTGCATTTTGGCAGGATTGCTGATCTTTTCTGTCTCACGAACACGTAAAACAAGAGCGAATCTTACAAATTTCTATTTACATACGGTATATAAATTTGCTTGTAACAGATAAGTGAACTGTAGTTATAAATCCAAATGTACACCTGTTAACCCTTTTGGGGCCAAGTTCCTAGGCCTTTTGTGTATCCATATGTTGTTGTGCTACAGGATGGATATGGGGTGCACAATAAACTTGCCACTTCGGTGGTAAAATCTAAAAATCTAATCTGTCTGAAACCAGGCCGAGGAGGCCTGGTTTCAGACAGATTAACATGATTAACACGAGAGATTATCAGATTTAACATCCTCGTATCTATTAAAGGAAGGAGGAGGAGGGGGGGGGATGTGTGAAGGAAATTACTTTCAGAAGGAAGCATTAAACCCTTAAGAGTCAAAGCGCCTAGGGAAAGGGAGGTAATTAGGCTTAATCCAAATAAGAGAGAGCATTTCCAATTCCTTTAATCAAGAGCTCGGTGTCAATATCAAGACACGAGTTCAGATGTAAGCAATGAGAGGGAAAAAAACTGGAGTGGAGGGAAGGATCGAGTTGTAGGTGAAGATGAAAGATGTAGATGGAAGGACATGAAGATGGAAGATGTAGATGGATGAAGATGGAAGATGAAAGGAACGAAGTCTGTGTATTACACAGGTGGGACGGAGTGGAAAATGTATAGGTGGAACGGAAGACAAAAGGGAGGGAGGAGGGAAAGAAGGTAGGGAAGGGTCTAACTCTAAGGAGTGTACAGAAAGGGAAAAGGGGGGGGGGGGAATCTGGAGTGCACAGACGGGAAAACAAGCAGGGAGAGTATAATTTAACATTAGCTACACTTATACCTTCTGAACAACGCATAAATACTTCCGTTCTTACACACGACCCGAGTGTGTTCTTACACACGATGTGGCATGCACAGAGTATGTTACAATTTATTGTGTATGTCACACTCCCATATAGACTTCTTCCCAACCAGTGAACCGGGTGCTGTTTAACGATCAGCAGGGTACCCATCGTTAAATCAGTACCTTGGTCGCCAAAGCTGAAGCAACGTGGTTCACTTGTGATAAGTATTGGCAGACTTCCCTAGCTGCTGGTTGAGCATGGTGCACACACCCTGGCTTCTGCTTTGCCATCTGTCACTGTGGTGTACACTTATTATTCTATCTATATATATTGTACATAGTGTACATACCTGTATATATCATCTGGTGAGGGCAAATATACATTACAGTCTACTGTTGAGCTTTGTTCCACATTCCCATTACGACCAGGTCTCACAGGCCACACTACCTGTGTTCGTAATACACGACCCGAGTGTTCTTACATACGATATTACATACTGAAAGTGACTTCCGGTAACGCTCAGGTAAAATTCCACCAGGACGAGTTTTTGACACATTTTCCCCTGGATGCCACCCACAACAGTTTGCTAACACATTTTTATTGATAGCTTATCCCATGTACAGCAAAAAAATGTATTTTTTTTTTGTGAAGACAGGGTAAGTAGGAACGAAAAGGGTGGGAAGGGAGTGGATAATCTAAAGGGGAGGAGGTAGAGAGATGGAGGGGAGGGGGGGGAGGAGCAGGTCACCACATGAACGCACCAGCTGGTTGGCGCAACCCACATTAGACTTCATACGATAATAAATTGTCACCACAATCACAATATTAATATTATATTAGGTTGTGTGTTGTGAACCACAAGACAATATCACACTACAATATCTTCCCCCTGACTAGGTAAAATCGACAAAATGACAAAAAGAAACAGTTCAAATATCCTTTACTGAGAAGCTTTGCTTGGAGACCAAGCTTTTCAAGTATACAGTGCTAGTCACGGCATTATGCCGCCCCTCCCCCACACACGTACCAAATACAAACACATACCATGAAAGATTATAATTATATATATATATATATATATATATATATATATATATATATATATATATATATATATATATATATATATGCACAATTACTGGGGTTTTAATACTTGGTGCTGCGTCCTTTATACTTAATCACATCCCTCAGCCGTGTAGGAAGACAAATTCTTGAGGGTTTGGGGAGGTATTTTATACGATGCCTCATGTAGAGAAGCCTCCAGCCGCAGGATAGAACCGATATCCTTGCCCAGTAAACTTCGTTTCACTATTGATCAGAGGTTCTCAATAAGGTTTAGGTCTGGGGAATTGTCTGGCCAGTCATTAAAGAACCTCACTTTACAGTCCTTAAGCCACTGAACTACAGATTTGGCGGTATGACACGGTGCACCGTCTTACAAACCGTAGTCCCACACTTGTCAAACGCCCCAGGTAAATTGTCACACATTAACTCCAGGTAATTATACTGGCTCATATACTGGTTTTTGAGAAGCACAATGAGTTCAACACTCTGAGCATTGAAACACCCCAAAACCATGAGCGAGTCTGGGTGTTTGGTGGTCCCATAGGTGTAGCATGGGTTTAGCGGGTCACTAGCTCTGGGCTGGTACACATGTCCCCTAAGGTTACATGTGATGGTGAAGGGTGCTTCATCACTAAAAAGGACTTCAGACCACTGTTGAGGACTCCAGTGAAGATACTGCTTTGCATAATCCAGCCTACGTTTCTTCTGTGGCTTGGAGAAGATCGGTTTCTTAACTTGGCGGTGACTACTGGAGCCCTGTTTTGACATACGTCTGTTAACAGTTCTTACAGACACCTCTGAGAGAAGATGTGGGTTCTTTTCTTTCAATTCTCTAGCAGTTAACTTAGGTGTACTCTGATTCTTTAACACAGTTAAGGTACGAACAGATGTCTTCTTCGAGGGGCCAGGCCGAGGTTTGGCAGACTCGACACTGCCGGTACCAGCCTTGAAATGCTACACCCAGGTCCTCATTGAACGCTCACACAAACCAACTTTCTCCACTATTTCTTTCGTCTGGTGCCCAACTTTGTGAAGCCCCATGATTTGAGCTATAGTTTCAGGTGTTAAAGACTTTCTTTTACCCATAATCAAACATGTATAGCCCCCAAACCAAAGGGAACACCTGACGAAAGATGGGGCGGATGAGAGACAAAAGTGCAACACTTCCTCTCACCACGGCAGCCACGTGAGCATGGGGAGAGTCACTGTAGAGTGTGGCGGCAGGCCGTGACGTCATGCTAACGGCTGTTACCCGGCATAATGCACTGACGAAAAAAGACCCCCCTGTATGGTACCTTTGATTTTCGTCACGGCATTATGCCGTGTCGCTCACCCGGCATAATGCCCTGTCTAGCACTGTATATCAAGTACATGGGAGAATAGGTGACTGAGGAAGCATGAAGTGCGAACCTGTCAGATCAGCGGGTTCTAAAGACAATGCGAGCCAGGAGTCCAGCCACCTGGAAACTTTCTTGGCATCTGTGGTAACAATCAAAGCATTTTCAAGGCATTTTCTTTTGTTTCTGTCTTTCTTTGATAACCCTGTCCTAACCCAGTCCAAGTGGTGTGAGGCAATGTTACCATGTAAATCACAGACGCAGTCCATAATATTGGTGTGACAAGAATGGTGTTCGTACACGCGCGTAGACAAATCCCTAGCCGTCTAAATTATGGAATTACAATTGTTCCAGAGATCATTCCTCCCCCCCCCCGGCCTCCCCGCGGCCCAATCTCAAACCAGGAATCCTATGTAAAAGAAGGAAATATTACAAAAATATGAACTATTAAGAAACAGGAGGAAAATAAAGCAAATTAATATTAAATATAAGTAGAAGTCTAAAATTTACCTGCCATCTCACATCTTAGCATATTAAGAAGCTTTTGTTTTGTAGGTACTCATAAGACAGGAAGGCAGTACCTCTGCATGGCTGCTGTCTACCAACCTAAGTACACTGAACTGCATTTCTAGTTTCACTTCTGTGATGAATTCGTTGGACTATGGCTAGCACCAACATGCACTAGTGAAACCGCTCATTAAGGTAAGGAACGTCACATTTCAAGGGATAAATGTGCAGACACCAGCCGCTGTTTCCTAGTGCTGCGTGACTCTGGTGGTAGTAATCTGGCAAGTCAGACTCCATCGCAACTTTATACAAAGTAACAGCCATTGTGTTTCGGAGTGTTTCCACCACACACACACGTGAGCATATATATATATATTTTTTTAGCAAAAGTGGATCCATTAGCAGTGTGCTGCGACCCTATCCTATATGAAAGTTACATAGTGGGAACAGAAGCTACTTATGCTTCCCATTACCATGGAGTATTCCTCGGGTCAACACACCGGCCGCCCGGCCCCATACCAGTCCTCCCGGTGGATAGCCTAATCAACCACTGTTGGTGCTAGCCACACCACAAACCGGCTGATCCAGAACCGACCTGAGAAACTTGTCCAGTTCTCTAGAAGACAGCCAGGGATCTGTTAGTAATTCCCCTGATGAATGATGGACACTGAAAACTCCTGGTCCCTTCAATAAGTTAAGGGGAAAGAGTGTAGTACGTACGTGTTCATATTCCCAACACAACGTTCTCCCACCCCACAAAATCCCATAACACTTACCTCTCCTACATTCCGACCTGGAAGCCCAGCCCAGGACATTCCCACCAACACTTCTCCATCTGCGGACGAAGCGACAACAGTGGTTATGTCAACTAAGTAATTACCAGCGACAAAAGTAATTAGCTGCCAGATATAATCGCAGGGGGAACCATAAACGTAATTACGCGGTAAAATATGTAAAACTACTTTGCATTAATTGTGACAATTTTACGGTAATTTCAACTAATGTAGCGGACCACATAATGTAATAGCTTTCATTTAAACGTACTAGGTAAAAAAATCCTGTAAACTGCAAAGGTTTGCATGCTTTTTAGTAGGATTTTATAGGTGCGGGCGAGCACAAACGTCATAACATACAACGTTACCTGGATTACCTGGAGGTTATTCCGGGGATCAACGCCCCCGCGGCCCGGTCCATGACCAGGCCTCCCGATGGATCAGGGCCTGATCAACTAGGCTGTTACTGCTGGCCGCACGCAGTCCAACGTACGAGCCACAGCCCGGCTGATCCGGCACTGACTTTAGGTATCTGTCCAGCTCTCTCTTGAAGGCAGCCAGGGGTTTATTGGCAATTCCCCTAATGCTTGATGGGAGGCTGTTGAACAGTTTTGGGCCCCGGACACTTATGGTGTTTTCTCTTAGTGTACCAATGGCGCCCCTACTTTTTATTGGCGGCATTTTGCATCGCCTGCCCAGTCTTTTACTTTCGTAGGGAGTGATTTCTGTGTGCAGATTTGGGACCATTCCTTCCAAGATTTTCCAAGTGTAGATTATGATATATCTCTCCCTCCTGCGTTCCAACGAGTACAAGTCAAGTGCTTCCAAGCGTTCCCAGTAGTTAAGGTGCTTGACAGAACTTATACGTGCAGTAAAGGATCTCTGTACACTCTCTAGATCTGCGATTTCACCTGCTTTGAATGGAGATGTTAATGTACAGCAGTATTCCAGCCTAGAGAGAACAAGTGATTTGAAAAGGATCATCATGGGCTTGGCATCTCTTGTTTTGAAAGTTCTCATTATCCATCCTATCATTTTCTTTGCACGTGCGATCGTGGCACTGTTGTGATCCTTGAAAGTGAGATCCTCAGACATTACTACTCCCAGGTCCCTTACATTATTTTTCCGCTCTATTGTATGGCCGGAGTCAGTAGTATACTCTGTTCTAGTTATTATCTCCTCCAGTTTTCCATAACGGAGTAGTTGGAATTTGTCCTCATTGAACATCATATTGTTTACCGTTGCCCACTGGAAAACTTTGTTTATATCTTCTTGGAGGTTAACCGCGTCCTCAGCAGATGACAGCCTCATGCAGATCCTAGTATCATCCGCAAAGGATGATACGGTGCTGTGGTGTACATCTCTGTTTATGTCTGATATGAGGATAAGGAATAAGATGGGGGCGAGTACTGTGCCTTGTGGAACAGAGCTCTTCACTATGGCAGCCTCCGATTTAACTCTGTTGATCACTACTCTTTGTGTTCGATTTGTTAGGAAGTTGAAGATCCATCTCCCCACTTTCCCAGTTATTCCTTTAGAACGTATTTTATGGGCTATTACGCCATGATCGCATTTGTCAAATGCTTTTGCAAAGTCTGTGTATATTACATCTGCATTCTGATTTTCTTCCAGTGCATCCAAGGCCATGTCATAGTGATCCAGTAGTTGTGAGAGGCAGGAGCGACCTGCCCTGAACCCATGTTGCCCTGGATTGTGCAGATTTTGGGAATCCAGGTGATTTGCAATCCTGCTTCTTAGCACTCTTTCAAAGATTTTTATGATGTGGGACGTCAGAGCTATTGGTCTATAGTTCTTAGCTAATGCTTTGCTGCCACCTTTATGGAGTGGGGCTATATCCGTTGTTTTAAGTGACTGTGGAATTTCACCCATGTCCAAGCTCCTCCTCCACAGTGTACTTAGGGCACGCGAGAGGGGTTTCTTGCAGTTCTTAATGAAAACAGAGTTCCACGAATCTGGGCCCGGGGCTGAGTGCATAGGCATGTTGTCAATGGCTTTTTCGAAATCTATCGGAGTTAGGGTAATGTCGGAAATCTGGCATACATTTATGGAGTTTTGAGGCTCATTCATGAAGAAATCATTTGGGTCGTCGATCCTCAGACCGATTAGTGGTTCACTAAACACAGAGTCGTACTGGGATTTCAATATTTCACTCATTTCCTTGTTGTCATCTGTGTAAGTCCCATCCTGTCTGAGTAAGGGCCCGATACTAGATGTGGTACTAAACTTCTTTAACATGTTAGGCTCGCACTGTCTCATACAGAGGAGACATGAATACGACTCATCAGATTATAAGAGGAACTGATAGGGCAGACAGGGCCAGTCTATTTGCACTGAGAAGACGAGAGCCATGGAGCAGACCTGGAGTCTACCTGGAGGGTATTCCAGGGATCAACGCCCCCGCGGCCCGGTCCACAACCAGGCCTCCAGGTGGATCGGGGCCTGATCAACGAGGCTGTTACTGCTGGCCGCACGCAATCCAACGTACGAACCACAGCCCGGCCAATGCAATGTTAAATACTGGTCTCTGGACTTTACGAAAGTCCTTCCTCAAATACAGTGAACAGAAGTGTGAGCACCGTGCATGTCTTTCTACAGGACTCAAGAAGTTGGGCTCCAGTACCGAGTACATGGACAACTTTACTTATTTTCCCAGGTCTGTCGGGTTAGTGCTAATATCTGATATATAATTACTATTTAGGTTTTCTACTCATAGTACTGATTGATCTGCTAAAGACAATTCATACTGTTTTTTTTTTTTCAATATATCGCTACATTTTTTTTTACCGTCACTGGTATGTACTGTGCTTTCTTTTGCGAAGTCTTCTCGTCCTATAATAACTTTTAAAAACGTTCTCAGTAGGAATAATAACATACAAAAACTGAACGAGATCCACTTTAGTCACAAATCTGCACACCGATATCACACCCCCACAAAAGAAAGAGGCTTGGCTGAAGGTTCAAAATAATAAAAATGTAAAGCAATATTTTCCAACGCCCTCCCTACATGCATAAGGAGAATTACCAGACCTCCCTAGCTGTGGTGCCTACAGCTGACTGCATGTGGGCTGTACTAACAGCCTGACTAATAAGGCAATCAACAAGGAGGCCTCGCCTCACCATCCACGTGGCCAGTCGCGGTTATGAGGAGGGTCGCAAGTTGGGTAGCTGAGGCAGTTATGATTGACCCATGATAAGGAATGGTATGGGAAATGAATCCTCATAGTTTTGGCACAGGTATAGTCTATAAGGTGAAAGCTAGCATTTATCTCATTGTCTGATACCCAGCCACTCACTCACTCCCTTATTAAATTTAACTGTTCTAGTATTTTGCTGATTCGCTCTGTAACGACTTAGGTGATTGTAGGATTGGTGCCATGGGAAGCAAGCAGTTTATGTTCCTCGGGTGCCAGAACCTACATAATGTCGCTGTTCCTGTCTCCCTAGTACTAGCGACTTATTTTTTATACATATAATTACATGAAAAATATCATGGGTTATTTTCCTTCCCTTCCTATAGTATTACCTAAATGTACATGTTTTCTGACACAATATAGGTGTTAGGCCATCTTGCATCCAGTATCGCCCATATTAGTGTGTGTGTGTGTGTGTGTGTGTGTGTGTGTGTGTGTGTGTGTGTGTGTGTGTGTGTGTGTTAGTTACTATTTTGTCCTAGGCACATGTCGATTAGACACTAGGCCTGTTGTATATGTGTGTGCATGTGTATGTGTGCATGTGTGTGTACGTGTGTGTACGTGTGTGTGCACGTGTGTGTGTGTGTGTACGTGTGTGTGTGTGTGTGTGTGTGTGTGTGTGTGTGTGTGTGTGTGTGTGTGTGTGTGTGTGTGTGTGTGTGTGTGTGTGTGTGCACGTGTGTACGTGTGTGTGTGTACGTGTGTGTGTGTGTGTGTGTGTGTGTGTGTGTGTGTGTGTGTGTACGTGTGTGTGTGTGTGTGTGTGCGCGCGTGTGTGTGTACGTGTGTGTGTGTGCGTGTGTACGTGTGTGTGTACGTGTGTGTGTGTACACGTGTGTGTGTGTGTGTGTGTGTGTGTGTGTGTGTGAGAGAGTGAGTGAGTTAACATCGAATGTTCGTGAAAATTATGGCAATTACAAAATACTTATGACCTACGATACAATGGTTCAAATACCTCGTGTTGTTAATGTGGAAAATAAACGCTCAGCCGCAGTAGTGAAATAATGAATCGCTATAACTACAGTACGCTAAATAACTAGCAATATAGTGTGTATTGTACAACAGTTGAGTTACCCGTGCTTACTCCACTACGCTACACCATTTTCTTTCAAGAACACGCTCTCTTCCACCGACAACTTAACTGGACTAACTTAAGTAGAAAAAAGAATATACTTGACGTTTAAATGGTCTGAAAAAAAATTTAACAATTTTACAAAAGCTAAAAATACTGCTGGTGCCATTTAAAGTTGTATTCTTCATAATATATCTGGTTTTATATGCACAAGGACACTTATGTACGGTTAAGCATTTATTATAGGTAAATGAAGAGTATCGCAATTAATGGCAAAAGTTAAATTTTAATAAAATGTACTAACTATATACAAATGTCCTCATCCACAGCTTGTCGATATGAACATACATATCATTTACAACCATTTAGCTCGATAAGCAGTAAAATTTTCAACAATTAAGCTTGGAGCATCTGAAGATTTTGACAAGCCCCCCCCCCCTCCCCCAAGAAACTGGAATATTGTTCAGCAAATTTTTCCAGGTGCATTTTTTTTTCATCACAATATAGCAACCAATCTATGATAGATTTCCCGAAATACAAAATAATCTACACTTTGATTTTAGCCAAAGAGTTGCGGAGCTAGTATACTTCACAAACTGCCCTAATTTACGTAAGAATTTGCCTGACTTTTACTGCAGTTTCCCTGTGCGCGTGGGGTGAGGGGGGGGGGAGGGGAAAAAAATCATGCGACCCCCCATGGTACATCTGTTAGGAGCTCTGAATCCTGGACCCCTGAAGCCTAGACTCATACCAGACCTAAATTATAAAAATATTGCATAAATAAGAACTTCAACAGAAAAGTGTATAATGAATGTAGTATTAGAAGATTTTAAAATTTCCCTGTCACATCTTAGCAAAGAAATGATCACCAATCATGAAGTGTGAAATATTTAGCAGACTTTTTACAATTTTCAAAGACAAGTGGCAGAAGACGCTTTCAATGGACCATCTCGCTGTGTAGTTTTATAAAAGAATAAAAAAGGCACACAAGTCGGACCGAAACACCGTAAGCTCCTCTCTATGTGCGAGTTATTTATCTATAGTTTTATAGTCATACAGAGGTTACAGGAAACACACACACACACACACACACACACACACACACACCTACCTGGATGACAGGTCTAAGGGGACTAGGTGAGGTTCTCCAGGAGAATACATGGGTGTTTTCTATAAAGTCTGTACTTAATAAAACTCTACAAAGAGCGAAATGTTCTGCAAATTATCTCAATATATAACACGTCATTTCTTCCAGTTATTTTCACACACTCACAAGAGGACTGTAGTACTTTAATATTTGGTTTCGCCTACCAACCTACTACCTAACCTTAGTAGGTATGTACTCTACAACTGAGTAGTACCAGGTACAGAGAAATGACATTCAGGTGTTCACCTTCGCCGCAACAACCAACAAAAGTTATTTCCGGCGGAGGTGAAAGACTTCCGGTGATACACTTAACCACAAGATGAACTCAACACGTCTTCCAATATAATGAATGCAAACGACACTGCCTTCTGGGTATCCTCAGGTTTAGCTCACATATCTAAACAAAATGGGTCCCTGGCTTGATCCCACGTAAAAATACTTGAATTTATTAAGGTTGCCTCTTAATAAGCCTAATACATTAGTCAATGTATGAATACAATCAAATTGAAAAACTTGCATGTAAGCTAAATAATGCCAAAAATCCTCATCAATTGAAGAACAAAAGTCTGTGATCAAAGCACAGGGACAAAGGTTTGAAGGTTCCATTAACATCTTTAATGGTTTCTGCAGAAAATAAGGTAGAGTGACCACCTTTCACCCCCAGGCGGCGAAATCCATGATGGCTATCCTATTTTGGAGTCTACCTGAAGTGTACTCCGAGGGTCAACGCCCCCGCGGCCCAGTCCCAGACCAGGCCTCCCGGTGGATGACCTGATCAACCAGGCTGTTGGTCTTTCCAGCCGGTACGGCTGGAAAACATAAGGACGTGTTTCCTAAGACATCTGCTGTTCATGTTCACCCATCAGTATAAAATGGGTACCTGGGTGCTAGTAGACTGGTGTGGGTCCCATTCTGGGATAAAACTGACCTAATTTGTCCGAAATGCTTTGCATAACAAGAGGCTTTCTATATAGTAGTACGTCAGTGATGCCAGCTATGGTCTGTATACCTTGTACATGTACTTGTAGAAATAAAGGCAATATATTATTATTACTCTTATTAAGCGCCAAGCCCGGCCGGTCAGCTGCTGACTTAATGAACTTTTCCAGTTCTTCTTGAAGAGTGCTAGGGGAATGCTGATCTCCCTATGCATGTTGAACAGGTTTAGTTCCTTCACGCTTAAGTTTTCCCTTTTACTCATTACACCCTTACTTTTTATGAGGGGTATTTTGCCCCCATCTGCCAAGAAGTAAAAAAAAAAAAAATCATCCCGGCACTGATGTTCATAGATTTTTTTCCTTCTACATGGTTTTACGGTCACAACATTCAATTATGGACTCTGAAGTGTGTCTGATTAAAGTGGTTTACCTATATTACAGAGACGGCGCCAGGGAAGGGAAAGCTTTGTGGCTAAGCCCTGCAGTTCCCTCTCAGCCTCCAAAATATAATAGTAATCATAATAACGCTGCTTGAAAACAAGTCTCCTAGCCACACCCCCTTCCTCTTTCCAACCAGATAACCAGCCCTCAGCTCCCATACAGAAATTCTAAGGCCGTCCATGATAAGCTAAGGGTAGAACGCTTTAGTCAAAGTGGATGCTAAATTTTTATTGCAAATTTAAACAAAAATCAATATTTATTATTATTTAACAGCAACAACCCTTCGAGATATTCTCTTATTTCGCCTATGGTGCCTCTGCCTTTTCATTGGATTTATTTAAAACTTCCTCCCACATATCGTGCTCCAGCACCTTGTGGTAGTGTACAGTTGGGATAAGACCCTCAAGACTCCTCCAGGTATATATTATCACTTATCACGTATCTCTCTTCTCCGCTCCAGAGAATACATTCCAAGTACTATGAGGAGTTTCCAGACGTATAAATGTTTTACTGGCTTTTATGCGGACAGAAAAATCTATGTTCATTATGTAACTGATCTGTCTCCTGCCCTGAGCGGAGCCGTCAACGTCGGGCAATATTCTAGACGCGAGAACACAAGTAATTTGAATAGTCTCGTCACTGACGTTGATTCCCTTGTTTTGACAGTTCTCATTATCCACTCTGCCATTTTCCTATACCTCGCGGCATTTGCCGTATTGTGTTCTCTAAATGCTACGTCTTCCTACATTATCATGCCTATGTCTTTTGTATATTCTTTTCCTTCTATGAGATAATCTTCATATTTTGAGCTCTTCACTTTCCCGTATGTGAGCAACTGAATTTGTTCCCAGTGAAAATACTGTTATTTTTCAATTACCCAGTGGAAGGCAGTTGACATTTGCATTATATTCGATTATGTTCAGCGGTGACTTTTTTTTTTTTTTTTTTTTTTTGGTATCGTCCCCAATGATGAGATGAAGCTGTATGCCCGAAGGGTGTTCCAGGGGGTCAACGCCCCCCCCGCTCCGGTCCATGACCAAGCCTGTGCCTAGTGTTTTTATTTACCTCTGCTATGAGGATGAGAAACAACAAAAACACAAGACCTAGCGCTAGGGTACTGAATTTTGTTTACTTTATTAAGGCAAGATTCTGTTTTATCTACTAATATACGTTCTGTTATAAAACTAAATATCCATTTTATTTCTCCTGATATGCTTAATGAACTAATTTTAATGGCTACCACTCCGACATCGCACTTCTCAAGTGTGATGGTACATGCCCAGGAAACAGCCAGTACTCAATGTTATTTACAAAACTCGGTCCAAGATGTATCGTCAGAGCAGAGAGTGTGGGAAACATCTGTACCTGAATGCAGGGACATGATATAATAAACAGGATTATGGAAACTAATGCAGTTACTTTGTAATTGAACAAGGTTCGGTAAACGAAATTCGAGTCGATAACCACCGGTACATTATTTTGAAGACTACATGCGTATTTAACAAAAATAACGTAGCTATTTTCCTTGCTCTGAATGACGCACAACAAAAGAAAAGTTGGTAACAAGCGAGTCTCCGACAAACTAGAAATGCCAAACATTGGCTAACAAAAAAACCCGCTCACCTACACGTGTTTCACATTCCAGAAAGACAAGTTGGTAGAATTCAGAATTTCGCTTTTAATCAAACACCGGACAAAATTTCGTTTCAGTTTATCTGAATTAAAAACAAATCAAAACAGTAAATAAAACAAGTTTCACAAGTCTCCGCATATCTGACGTGAAACTACAGTGTAAAATCAATAACGTGTAAATAATGCCATCTCAGACTGGAAACGTAATGACCAATATTGCACAGCAGATTCCAGGTAATCTGAACGTGAATGCATCTGGATAATATACAACTACATCTTGCAGGTAGTCTTATTAGTAAACTAAGATAGTTATTGATGTGGGCGAGCGATACAATAGAGGCCGTGTATTAAGATACCGGGATGAGTCCCAGATGAGTATGAAGGAAGGAACACAATGGCAGCCCCACCACCACCACCTTTAAAGCCTCCACTCTGCTTTAAGATACACGTACATACGTAAGACACCAGACATGGGCGCCAGACACGCACACCACCCACATACACACGCACCAGAAATGCACATCAAACACGGGGGATGTAAAGTGATTGCCATGCATGTCTGAGGTTTGATCAAAATAAATTAGAATCTAGGTGTGAAATTTCACATGCAGCACAATTCTTTTGCTGGACCAAGTAATGGTAATCCCCTTTTATGATCTGCATTACTGAGTACAAATTGCGTTTACATCATGTAGTAACAAGTTTGATAGCTAAATACTGATTCCCAGATACACTATGAACACAACAGAGGACCAACAAAGACACCAGCTGCTTTTATGCGAAACGAATTTAAAATTATAAACCAAAAGAGACGAAACGCAGATGAATCTTGAAAATTTTAATAGAGCCGGTCAAACATCCTGGAGTATTATGAAGCTCGAACCTTCAGAGTGAAGTACATATTATGAAGCTCGAACCTTCAGAGTGAAGTACATATTATGAAGCTCGAACCTTCAGAGTGGAGTACATATTATGAAGCTCGAACCTTCAGAGTGGAGTACATATTATGAAGCTCGAACCTTCAGAGTGGAGTACATATTATGAAGCTCGAACCTTCAGAGTGGAGTACATATTATGAAGCTCTAACCTTCAGAGTGGAGTACATATTATGAAGCTTCAACCTTCAGAGTGGAGTACATATTATGAAGCTCGAACCTTCAGAGTGAAGTACATATTATGAAGCTCTAACCTTCAGAGTGGAGTACATAATATGAAGCTCGAACCTTCAGAGTGAAGTACATATTATGAAGCTCGAACCTTCAGAGTGAAGTACATATTATGAAGCTTGAACCTTCAGAGTGAAGTACATATTATGAAGCTCGAACCTTCAGAGTGAAGTACATATTATGAAGCTCGAACCTTCAGAGTGAAGTACATATTATGAAGCTTGAACCTTCAGAGTGGAGTACATATTATGAAGCTTGAACCTTCAGAGTGAAGTACATATTATGAAGCTCGAACCTTCAGAGTGAAGTACATATTATGAAGCTTGAACCTTCAGAGTGAAGTACATATTATGAAGCTCGAACCTTCAGAATGAAGTACATATTATGAAGCTCGAACCTTCAGAGTGGAGTACATATTATGAAGCTTGAACCTTCAGAGTGAAGTACATATTATGAAGCTCGAACCTTCAGAGTGAAGTACATATTATGAAGCTTGAACCTTCAGAGTGAAGTACATATTATGAAGCTCGAACCTTCAGAGTGAAGTACATATTATGAAGCTTGAACCTTCAGAGTGAAGTACATATTATGAAGCTCGAACCTTCAGAGTGAAGTACATATTATGAAGCTCGAACCTTCAGAATGAAGTACATATTATGAAGCTCGAACCTTCAGAGTGGAGTACATATTATGAAGCTTGAACCTTCAGAGTGAAGTACATATTATGAAGCTCGAACCTTCAGAGTGAAGTACATATTATGAAGCTTGAACCTTCAGAGTGAAGTACATATTATGAAGCTCGAACCTTCAGAGTGAAGTACATATTATGAAGCTCGAACCTTCAGAGTGGAGTACATTATATGACAAGTGAAACCTTAGCTATATCTTTAATGGATTTCGAAAGCTTTCCTGCTGTTGCAGTCCGGCCCTGGTCCAGGCTTGTTAGGTGCTTGCCTGATCAACCAGTCTGTTGTTACTGACGGCCCGCTGGCCCACATATTCACCACAGGTTGGTTATCTGGCATGTGGAGGCTCAAGACGGTTGTCGTTGCCAAAATAAGAGTATATACGCTGCAAGTCTCACACTGTCGTAAAATAACGCTTTATGATAGCCACCTTTTAAGAATACTCAGATAATCCAGTTCACAAAAATGGCATAATATGCCTACCATATCAGTATTCATGGTCCCATCGGCATACCATCAGTATTCACGATTCTACAGAGATGTGTACTCTAGTCTATATGCTCCTCGTGCAGGTGTATACTCTAGCCTCTCTATATGCTCCTGCTGCAGGGGTGTACTCTAGCCTCTCTATATGCTCCTGCTGCAGGTGTGTACTCTAGCCTCTAGCTCCTACTGCAGGTGTGTACTCCAGCCTCTATATGCTCCTCCTGCTGGTGTGTACTTTAGCCTCTATATGCTCCTCCTGCTGGTGTTTACTTTAGCCTCTGTATGCTCCTCCTGCAGGTGTGTACTCCAGAATCTGTATGCTCCTGCAGTTGTGTACTCCAGCCTCTGTACGCTCCTGCAGGTGTGTACTCCAGCCTCCATATGCTCCTCCTGCAGGTGTGTACTCCAGCCTCTGTATGCTACTCCTGCAGGTGTGTACTCCAGCCTCCAAATGCTGCTCCTGCAGATGTGTACTCCAGCCTCCATATGCTCCTCCTGCAGGTGTGTGCTCCAGCCTCCATATGCTGCTCCTGCAGGTGTGTAATCCAGCCTCCATATGCTCCTCCTGCAGGTGTGTAATCCAGCCTCCATATGCTCCTCCTGCAGGTGTGTAATCCAGCCTCCATATGCTCCTCCTGCAGGTGTGTACTCCAGCCTCCATATGCTCCTCCTGCAGATGTGTACTCCAGCCTCCATATGCTCCTCCTGCAGATATGTACTCCAGCCTCCATATGCTGCTCCTGCAGGTGTACTCCAGCCTCCATATGCTGCTCCTGCAGGTGTGTATTCCAGCCTCCATATGCTGCTCCTGCAGGTGTGTACTCCAGCCTCCATATGCTGCTCCTGCAGGTGTGTACTCTTGCCTCCATATGCTACTCCTGCAGGTGTGTACTCTTGCCTCCATATGCTGCTCCTGCAGGTGTGTACTCCAACCTCCATATGCTCCTCCTGCAGGTGTGTACTTCAGCCTCCATATCCTCCTCCTGCAGGTGTGTACTCTTGCATCCATATGCTGCTCCTGCAGGTGTGTACTCTTGCCTCCATATGCTACTCCTGCAGGTGTGTACTCTTGCCTCCATATGCTGCTCCTGCAGGTGTGTACTCCAACCTCCATATGCTCCTCCTGCAGGTGTGTACTTCAGCCTCCATATCCTCCTCCTGCAGGTGTGTACTCTTGCATCCATATGCTGCTCCTGCAGGTGTGTACTCTTGCCTCCATATGCTGCTCCTGCAGGTGTGTACTCTTGCCTCCATATGCTGCTCCTGCAGGTGTGTACTCTTGCATCCATATGCTGCTCCTGCAGGTGTGTACTCCAGCCTCCATATGCTCCTCCTGCAGGTGTGTACTTCAGCCTCCATATCCTCCTCCTGCAGGTGTGTACTCCAGCCTCCATATGCTCCTCCTGCAGGTGTGTACTCTTGCCTCCATATGCTGCTCCTGCAGGTGTGTACTCCAGCCTCCATATGCTCCTCCTGCAGGTGTGTACTCTTGCCTCCATATGCTGCTCCTGCAGGTGTGTACTCCAGCCTCCATATGCTGCTCCTGCAGGTGTGTACTCCAGCCTCCATATGCTGCTCCTGCAGGTGTGTACTCCAGCCTCCATATGCTGCTCCTGCAGGTGTGTACTCCAGCCTCCATATGCTGCTCCTGCAGGTGTGTACTCCAGCCTCCATATGCTGCTCCTGCAGGTGTGTACTCCAGCCTCCATATGCTGCTCCTGCAGGTGTGTACTCCAGCCTCCATATGCTGCTCCTGCAGGTGTGTACTCCAGCCTCCATATGCTGCTCCTGCAGGTGTGTACTCCAGCCTCCATATGCTGCTCCTGCAGGTGTGTACTCTTGCCTCCATATGCTGCTCCTGCAGGTGTGTACTCCAGCCTCCATATGCTGCTCCTGCAGGTGTGTACTCCAGCCTCCATATGCTGCTCCTGCAGGTGTGTACTCTTGCCTCCATATGCTGCTCCTGCAGGTGTGTACTCCAGCCTCCATATGCTGCTCCTGCAGGTGTGTACTCCAGCCTCCATATGCTGCTCCTGCAGGTGTGTACTCCAGCCTCCATATGCTGCTCCTGCAGGTGTGTACTCCAGCCTCCATATGCTGCTCCTGCAGGTGTGTACTCCAGCCTCCATATGCTGCTCCTGCAGGTGTGTACTCTTGCCTCCATATGCTGCTCCTGCAGGTGTGTACTCCAGCCTCCATATGCTGCTCCTGCAGGTGTGTACTCCAGCCTCCATATGCTGCTCCTGCAGGTGTGTACTCTTGCCTCCATATGCTGCTCCTGCAGGTGTGTACTCCAGCCTCCATATGCTGCTCCTGCAGGTGTGTACTCCAGCCTCCATATGCTGCTCCTGCAGGTGTGTACTCTTGCCTCCATATGCTGCTCCTGCAGGTGTGTACTCCAGCCTCCATATGCTGCTCCTGCAGGTGTGTACTCCAGCCTCCATATGCTGCTCCTGCAGGTGTGTACTCTTGCCTCCATATGCTGCTCCTGCAGGTGTGTACTCCAGCCTCCATATGCTGCTCCTGCAGGTGTGTACTCCAGCCTCCATATGCTGCTCCTGCAGGTGTGTACTCCAGCCTCCATATGCTCCTGCTACGGAATATAAAACTAATGACTTTTTCGAAAATTTTAAACTTTCAAGTTGACTATGAAAACATCAACATCATATATTGCCTACCACAAAATAAGAGAACGACTGCACAAAAAAAAAAAAATCTGCAAAATTTAAAAACAAAAATATTCGTCTTCAAAACCAGCTCTGCAATCAATTCTAGTATTCGGAC
Organism: Cherax quadricarinatus; assembly: GCF_038502225.1. NCBI lineage: Eukaryota > Metazoa > Arthropoda > Malacostraca > Decapoda > Parastacidae > Cherax > Cherax quadricarinatus. Next base: position 9,535,112 of record NC_091369.1, read on the forward strand.
CTTGCTTCTGGGAGACGGAATCTTATATCTCTGATATACCTTTGAAGAGTTTCCAGAGTTTCACTATTCTCGGAGTGAAACAAGAGTACGACCCGGAACACACACCGCGTACCGACAAGCTACAGGATTTGTATACGTGACAAATCTGTACACTGAAATTGCTACCTATAAAAGCAAGGTCCCTCAGCAGACCGTCCTCCTCAAGGAAGGTTCCTTGATGCTGTTGAGGGGCTCTTGATCTAGGGAATTGGATCTGCATTCTAGTTCCCTGAAACTGAATGCCTTCCATCCCCCGCCCACAAGTGCTGTATAATACCTACGGGTTTAGTGCTCCATAATAACAACAACAACAACAATCAACAGACGGTGCAAATTATTCCCAAAGAAAAACATGGGTGCAGCTAGTATACTATGTGATAAATGAACAGGTGTAAAGGGGCCAAGACTATACAACACTCCTTTTTCATACACAAGGGAAATTACCTCCAGACCCTGGCTGTCATTACGAGGGTACTGGCTAAGTTCGTTCCTGATCAGCAGGGATGTGATTCCTACTTTATCTTTTGTCTTACCTTATGTCACCTCCGGCCCGGTCCCAGACCACACTACCTGGTCGACTAGGTTGTTAGTGATGGTCACACGCAACATATGCACCAAAGCCCAGAATCATGAATTAATTTGAAGAACTTATCAAATTACCTCTTCAAGACAGCACTGTGTACTGCTAGCAACAACACCCTAGTTAATCTGACCATCAACTATGAAGCCTGGTCTGGGACTAGGCCCCGATGACGATGACCCCCGGAATCGATTACGATTAGGTAGTTGCGTGGGTAGATGTGCTCAGTGAATGTTCTCTACCCAGGACTTTTCCCATTACCACAAAACAATACGACACATGCACATCACAAAACCTTCCAAACAAAGCGGATATCAAATCTTTAAAATTCTGTACGAAAATTGCTATATGGTGAAAAAAATCTAGTACCCAAAACTTTACAAGTGGCCACGAACGTGCCGTAATCTAGAAGCCATTAAGAGAATCCATAAACCTGAACTGAGTTATTTACAGGCCAATACTAACCCATTTCAAGTTAATCTCTGCACATCAGCGATCTCCCCCTCTCCAACCCCATATTATCATCACTCACCGCTCTCACCCTCCAGTGATATACCTGTAACCTGTTTCGAAAGTTTTCATATTCTCGCAGCCTGGCCAAGTGCCAGGTTTATCTGGGGGTTTCCCTAGAAAACCAGGCTGTTGCTGTCGACGGTCCTCTGGCCCATATACCCACACCTTTGATCAATTTCGAGTCTTACTACTCTCGGAGCCCTTTGTCGAGTGAGGCAATATTAGTGGTTTTTAATGATTAGGATTACTTCAGTGTCTTGTTTTATCCAAAGAATATTTAGGGCACGTGATAAGGGCTTCTTGCAGCTCTTCATGAATATCGAGTTCCACGATTCTGGGTCTGGAGTGGAGCGTATGGGAATGCAACCACCGGGGGCTGAAAAATCTTGGTGCTAGTGCACTCACGTCCCCCCTGCCTATGGGATGCGGGGGGGGGGGGGTTACACCTTTTACCGAGTCTCTTGCTTTCATAGGAAATAATTCTGTATGCCAATGTGAGACCAGTTACTGCAGAATTTTCCAAGAACAAATGATGGATTTTAGGTGTTCACAATCATTTACGACTTTCAGTATTGGCAGCCCACTGGCCCTCATATCCATCACAGCCTGACTGATCTGGCGCTTGACGGTGATACTGGTCAGTGTTCCTGATATTTTCTGGGAGAGGGAAAGAGAATGAGAAAGGAGGAGTGAAAGATAAAAATAAAAAAAAAGAGAAATATAAAAAAAATAAAAGAAAGATAACGAGAAAAAGAAACCTAGAAAAAGAAAAAAGATCAAGAAAAATATAGAAAAAGAAAATAACAAAGATAAAAAGAGAACGAAAAAGAGAAAAGGAAAGAAAAATAGAGAGAGAATTGAGGCGAGTTCTGTGTCCAGAACAGCTCTTCACTGTAGCAACCTCTAATATTCCTTTTGACGGGTTTCCAGTGTTCCTAGTCCTGCAGCCGGGCCCTGAGCCACGGCAGCTATTCACTGTTACTCTCTAGGTTCAATCTGTTAGTTAATAAATATCTATCTGTCCATTTTTCCAGATATTCCTTATGTAAGCAAATGGTATCCTATTACACCATGATCGCACTTTTTGATGTCTTCCAGTACATACAAGTCCATATAGTAATGGTCCCCCCATTGTGAGAGGCAGGAGCGACCTGCTCTAAACCCCTGTTGCCCTGGGTACTTGAAGGTACCTAAGACGATTTTGGAAATCACCGCCTTCTGGGCTCAGTCACAGACTAGAAAAAGAGTACAATTATGAATGCATGTGTTTAGCAATCTCGCTTCTTGGACTCAATTGATTGATAATGTCCACTGTTTTAAAGACTACTTTATTGCCACCTTTGTGGACTGAGGATATATATAAGATGAGGATATATAAGATGCATATTTAACCCTTAAACTGTCCAAACGTAGATCTACGTTTTTTCAACATTTGAAAGTATGTAAATAGTTTTTTTTTTTTTTACATTTGAAATCGTGTAAAAAAAACTTTGATCAACGTTTTTTTTTGTTATATTCGAAAATATGTAAAAAAAAAAAAAAACGTAGATCTACTTTTGGAGCACAACGCATGTGAATGTAAATTTGGAGAGTTTAAGGGTTAAAATGAGTTTTTTTTTTTTCCAATGAGGACCCAGGAGTGTGGCCTGGTGAAGAGCGCATGAGCATTCTATTAATGGTTTCTTTGAACTTTAATTGGGTTAAGGTTATGTCAGAAATAGTGGAAATGTCGACAGAGTTTTGAGTTTCATTTAACTATATTTTACATGGATTGTCAATCTTAAGTCTGATTAACTGCTTACCAAATAATCGTATTGAGACTTCAGCGTTTCACATTTTTCTTTGTTGTCATCAGTGTTCCATCTCAGCAAGAACCCAATACTAGATGTGCTTTTTGACATGTATTCTGGATAAAAGAAAAACTATTTTCAATTTCTTTTAATTTCATTACCAGCTTTTTGCTCTGTCTCCTGGACTGTGATACATTCAGAGTTTAAAATTGTCCACTCTTCTAACTGGTATTTATCATACTTGAGAAAACCTGTAGGGGGGGGGGGAGTTTAACTTTCATTTTCTCTTCCTTTTGCTTTATGAAAAGTGTGTGTAGTATCTCCTAGTGCCACTGAGCTCATCCTCTCGTAAGAGGTTTAAAGCCATGTTACTCATACTATCTTCCCAGCTTGGTACAGCAAGGTCATAGTTTGATTCCAGTTAATATAAATATTGTTGTAACTGAATGTTATATACACACGCCCTCATGGCTGTTTCCGTTTTGCTGCTAAAGACCAATGTTTGGAGATCTAAAATTCAATTAGGTTGTGGTGCAAGTTTGCTGTATTCGACACCATATGCTCTTCAGCTGTGTAAGATCAAAGGTATTTTCTAATCTGGTCGCTTCCATTATTTGCTGGTATGAGGCAAATTTATGTCTTAATGGTTCGTTGGTGTGTGTGGTCACCCAATCTGCGTCGTGGGCATCTCAGATATAATCGGGTGCTGGAGGCCAGAAATAGGTGTAGTCGATAAGCAGCAGAACTAGGAACTATGGACCCGACCCCTACAAAAGCTTCACACCTGATTAAATTATTCTATACATGTCACGATGTAACAAAAACTAAAATGTTTACTACGATCAATACACCTGATACAGAATGCATAGTATTCCTGTCACAGATTGTACATAGATGTACACCAAATAATCAGCAGCAACAGCATTAAGAAATATGAACAGTCTTTTAAAATCTAACCAAACATGCTATTATTGTAGACAGCAACAGGAGCCATGGAAGGAATTACAAACTTCGAGTGGCCAGCATGAGAAGCAGTAGGCAACAGTCTCAGGATAAGAGTTGCCAAGTTCCATCTCTTGTACTCACCAGCTGGTGTTTTCTTCAAAGATACTGTCTCCAGATGCGGATGTAATAATGAGTACCAGTGATGAGGGTACAGCCCTACTGAAAGAAGTGTCGATAATATCTAAAAGACAGAACTCTCAGCGCTGATTTAAAGTTCGATAAATTTATATTTAGAAAGGCCATAGTTAGAAGCGCAGTTGTGCTAGTACCAAACTGTTTCACTGAAGACAGCACTATGGTTACACACACATAGTGCTCCTCTATCCTTACATACTAACTTGTACCAAGAGGTGTACTTCCTGATATGTACTCACAGGTGTGCGAGAAGGTCTAGAAATTGTTCTTGGCCATTACTCTTCAACTCTGCTGACAAACAAGTGGTGTCAACTCTTAAAACCGAGTAGTGGCATCAGCACACGTTTACAGAAAAGATGGTCTCAACTTACGGTAATATTAAGTAGATGGCGTTAGACCTCGAGAAATTGGTAGCAAGCGACAAACTTAAACACCAACACTCACCTGAAACATGAGAATGCACAACATTAATGAATGAACATCAACATATAACTACAAAATATCCAGTTCCCCGTGTTTTCAGAAGACCAACTTTAAAAAAAAATCAAATTGTTACATTTAGTGGAAAAAGATCTTGAGAAAACCATCATTCCACTTAATATATACCACTAGATTTGATTTCCAGGCTCGCTTGCTCGCTCACTCTTGTCAGCATTCGTCTCTCCCTACTTAGGGGCACGTATAACTATTCACTTGATAAAAGGCATCACACCACAAACTTTTACAGGCTATACAAAAGGCCAGGTAGGAAAGAAAACAGCGTCCCTACGACTAGTGGAGACGAAACATTTTGCAGGAAAACCTATATGGGGACAAAGTTTCTCTATCTTCAGAAGTACAAAGAGCGAAACATTGTCCCAACGAAATCTTGTTCTGCAAGGTGTATTGTTGCTTCAATATTGTTAACAGGACGCCCTCTGAGTGATGACTCCCTCATAGCAGCCATCAACGTGTGATGTGTATAGAGATACGTATAGATGTGATATACAGTACTATCACAGCACTATTCACCATATTCAGGACAACATTCCACTCATAAAAAAACAAAATGCTATCTTCCTCCCAGGAAAATACCAGTAGGCATTTACGGTAACCTCGTCTCAAAGTCTTACACACTGCATCCTGCAGATCTTTTCCTTCAACCACGACCTCTCCCCCCACCCTCACACCACCACCTCACTCCAGGAGCTCCCCTGCCTCCCTACCAACCTCCGCTGCTCTCCCCCTCAATAACTGAAGTGCACAAATTTGCAATAATTTCTATCGCGGTTGCTGCATTTATAATCCATGAAAACGCGTGAAAATTGAATAAAAAATAATGCAAAAAGATATAAGAGAAATTCTATCTTGAGACCCAGTGGCGGATGGCCGGAGTGCACTACAAGACCAGCTGATGCGCACAAAAATAAACATGGGTAACGTCAGGAGTCAATACGAGAAATGTGTAAAGGAAGACCTGGCCCCACCAACTTGACATCTAACCTCTTGACCAGACACGTGAAACGGAGAGGTCTTTTTTATACCACCGTTTCGGTCAAGGAGAGCTTTAACAAGTTATCCTTTCGCCAACCGTTGGTGAATAAAGGCATATGCCATTTAATGTGTGTGTCAATATTTGTTGGCTCGTTGTTGTTGATATACCTTTGGCGAGTTCCGAGTTTTTCTACTCCCAGAGCCCGGCCTTGGGACAGGCTTGACTGAGGCTTGCCTGGTCAACCAGACTGTTGCTACTGGTAGCCCACTAGCTCTCAGCCAAAATGAATAACGTTAAGCTAAAAAGAATAATACATGTCACCGATACGTGCTAAAAACAATTCACACAAAAAGAGGCCACACTTAAGACGACGTTTCAGTCCGTCTTGGACCACTGTCACCGATAAGTACTAGACTACCTGGAGGGTATTCAGGGGATCAACGCCCCCGCGGCACGGTCCATGACCAGGCTTCCCGGTGGATCAGGGACTGATCAACTAGGATGTTACTGCTAGCCGCACGTAGTCCAACGTAGATCAACTGACTGTGGAATGGTAGCTAAGGGTTCGATGTCAGTAATATGCACTCTAGATTGTACTCTCTACTCACCCTTACTGAGCCCCTCAGATACACTAAACGCTTGTTTATATTAAACACGAACACTTGCAATCAATTAGAAAGGAAATATTACGAGAATAAAACCAAATAGAAAGCTGCAGATGACAGACGTTGTCATCTCCTTTAATGAGCGTGCAGACAGCGGTAGTGGGGGAGCTGTGTAAAGGCGGGTCAGTGGTTGTTAGCAGCATAAGGGAAAGGGGGGTTTATGAGGGGTTGAGGGAGAGCTCTGGGGAGGCTGAAGAGAGGGCTGAACAAATATGCATGCCACACATGGCAGCTACTTTCACCAGCCTCAAGTTGCAATCATGTAGGCGGGCTTGAGAGGTCGGCTATCTACTGTCACTACCTGCCCACACATATGCTATAAAACCTAAACGTTTTAAACAGGCCTCAACCCGCGCTTGTTATAACAGGCCTACACACGTTATAAGTCTTACACACCCACCTTCGATAAGTCGAGTTCTTCTACTCCCGAAGCCTATACACATCTACCTATTATGTTTATCCTTATATTCAGGTGGCTCTTCTACTATCGTAGCCCGACCCTAGGCCAAGCTTGTTTTGTGCTTGCCTGATCAACCAGACTGTTGCTGCCGGCGGCCAGCTGACCTACATATATATCACAGCCTGACTGATCTGGCACTTGGCAGAAACACTTGTCCGATTTCCTTTTGAAAACTTCTTCACTTTTTCCGGTAGTGTTTCTGATATCTTGTAGTATTCAACAGTCTGGGACCACGTACGTTCATACACAGTTTCTCTTGTGCCTACGACGCTCGTGTTTTTCACCGATTTATTTTACACATCCTCCCATCTCTCACTCCAGCATGTTATGGCAGTGTGCAGATTTAGTAACAGGCTCTCAAGCACCTTTCGACCATCACGTTTTAAACAAGCCTACTAAGAATTGGGAATGAGCTAATCCCTTCAACCTGGGTAAGAAACGGTACTTTCAGTCTTATAGGAACAATGTTGCTATTGCTACAGCAAGGAAAATGATAGGGTGAATACCTAGAACTTTCAAGACATGACATGCTGAGCCAATGATGACACTCAAGTCACTTGTACTATTCAGGAAGGAATATTATTTTGCTTCCTTCACGGCAAGCGAGACGACTGAGCTACAAAACGTACAGAACTTTCACTGGTCGTATACACTCAAGCATCGCAACTACTGGTATCCTCTAAAATCCCTTCAACTGTATTCCTTTTAACGTAGGCAAGAAAGGTAGATCATAAAATACACATGGATCACTCCATGTGAAAGCAAGAGATTTAGGACGGTGTAAAGTACCTCCAATAAAACACAGGGGAGCGACGAGTGCAAAGAGAGAACTCGTGGAGTGTCAGAGGTCCCCGTCCCTTCAACGCCCTCTCTCCGTGCATAAGAGGAATTATCAACAAACCTAGGACCGTCTTCATAAAGGAACTGGACAAGTTCCTCAAATCAGTTCCTGACCAGCCGGGCTATGGTTCATACACTGCACTGTATGAGGAAAGCAGTAACAACCTGGTTGATCAGGCCTTGATCCACCGGAAGGTCTGTTCTGGGCCGTGGGGGCGATGACCCCTGACGGCATCTTTTAGGTATCCTTCGGTTACCACGTGCCAGTTTTCCCATGAAACTACCAGAAACATAGGGTTATTATAAGGCCGAGGAGGTGGGTGGGGGGGGTTACTGCTAAACCAGTAAGGGTCAGCATCAGTCTCTACCTCTGAAAACAGAAATTAGACTCTACTCAAAGAAAAGAATGATTCTAATTCTTCTGATCAAGAGCCTTTCATCGCCATTAAGCTTCAATTTTGGGTTGTGAAGGCACAATGACTCTTGAAACAAGTTACAGGTAAAGGCATGCACGGCCGATATGAACGACACATATCTAAGAACATCGCCCACAAGTGCTTTACCACACTACAAAAATACTCAATTTGAAACATATATGTCTGACACAAGTGTCTGCATCTTTCTAAATGCTTTCAGTCTCCATCATCTCTCGCCTGTATAATCTCTCCATTATCATATCTCCTCTTCTTCAACTATCCTGAAGAGAAACAAAGCCTAAAAAGTCAGAGTGGCGGCAACACACTGCTCACGAGTCATCCATCACAACTATATTCTCTTTCTTAGCTTTATCTTTCACTGAGGAAAGTACTTTCATGCTGATCAATACCTCCAGATCCAAGGAATTACAACTACCCAATCCTCCTTGGAGCAATGCAAATTATGTACCATTCTTCAGGAATTGTATGATCCCTAAGGATTTAGCGCTTAATGGATATAATAATGACAATCCTCAAGCTTCACTGATGTCACTCATCCGGCATATTAACATAAAAATAATTTCACACAATTACTTATGACCAGTTTTGAAGTCAGCAGCCCACAAGCCTCCACAACCTGCCTCACCACACACTTGAAAGAAACAGTAGTCCAGTGGATACTAGAGAACCACTATTAAGACAGATAAAGGCAGCATCGATGTCCCAGAGAACATTCCAACTTAAGACACCAGGTAATGCTCGGCAGTCACCATGCCAGGTTCAAGTCTCTTGATAGTGGTTTTACTACCCTTAATGGCACAATGTCCAACACGATGGAAACTAACAGCCAGAAGGATGAGATTTGTAAACCGGTTTATATGAAGGCAGATAAATTATTGAACAAACTCGTATAGCGCAGTTTCACTCAGTGTAAAACTATTAAATACTTCAGAGGGAGTTTAGCACGGACTCCACCCGTTCTGCGATTCTTTTGTAATCGTGTTATTAAGATTCGTGAGTACACGTTAATGCCACAAGCGATAGCTAGATATCTCACTCTCAAATATCACAACAGTGCCACGATCACAACTGCAAAGAAAATGATACGATGGATAATAAGAACGTTTAAAACAGAGATGCCAAGCCAATAATGATCCTTTTCAAATCACTTGTTCTCTCTAGGCTGGAATATTGCTGCACATTAACATCTCCGTTCAAAGCAGGTCTTGAGAGTGTACAGAGAAGCTCTATTGCACACATCAATTCCATCAAACACCTCAACTACTGGGAACGCTTGGAATCACTTGACTTGTACTCGTTGGAACGCAGGAGATGTATATCAATCTACATTTGGAAAATCCTAGAAGGAATGGTCCCAAATCTGCAGAAATCACTCCTTGCAAAAGTAAAAGACTGGGCAGGCGGTGCAAAATACTCCCAATGAAAAGTAGGGGCGCCATTGGTACACTAAGAGAAAACACCATAAGTGTCCGGGGTCCAAGACTGCTCAACAGCCTTCCACTAAGCATAAGGGGAACTACCAATAGGCCCCTGGCTGCCTTCAAGAGGGAGCTGGGCAAATACTTAAATTCGATGCCGGATCAGGCGGGCTGTGGTTCGTACGTTGGAATACGTGTCGGCCAGCAGTTACAGCCTGGTTGATCAGACCCTGATCTACCGGGAGGCCTTGTCGTGGACCGGGCTGGGGCGTTGATCGCCGGAATACCCTCCAGGTATACCCTTTTAAATAGCATATTTCAACGAAATTGACTTACAGTGCATGAACTGTTCTGTGCACGTGGAGCTTTCGATTCCTATGTAAACACAAGGGCAGAGAGGCGCAGGCGAGTAAATACTGTAGACATGAGCTGTGCACAACGATGCTGACATTACCACCAGCACCACCGTGGTCATTCCAAGACAAAGGCAGCAGGCCAGCACTCACCATACCTGGAAGATATGCTGAGTATACAAGTGACTAACCTAGCCTGGCGCCGTTATAACCCACTTTCTTTGATCATGAAAACTGCCACAAACATTGCCAGTTACAACTTCAGTCAAGACTGCCCTTAAGTGTTCCACCATGGGAGCTCTCACCTCACCACCTCTGACTTTCACTTCTTACTATCTTGTCTTAGTTTCCATTTATTTACTTTCAAACAAGTGTTCCTCATGACTAACTTTATTCTTCCTAAACCCATGTCCTGTCAACTAATGACCTGCCTTCCCTACTACATTCGTACCCTCATCACAATCACATTTAAATTTACCCGCACCCCACCCCGTTCATTAACACAACACAAGCCTTCCTTCCATTCTCCAACTGTTTCCCGCAACACCTCTTAACCCCCTCCCCCATTACCTAGTTGAAAATCTTTACCACTTCATCCTCCTCCACCCCATTCCTTCTCACCTCTCCCTCCCCTCCATTCCCGGGGGCCGCCACGAACATCCCTACAGAAAACTCTGCACGGAAGAAGGCAAGGACAAACCAAAACGTGGGCGAGAAGGAATGGAAGAGTGGGGAGAAAAGGGGGATGGGAGTGAGGTGCCATCCGACAAAAAGATCAGGTCTGGTTAAACGAGATCTATTCCCATTCATTCACTGAATAGCTTGACTAGGCAAGTGTGGTGTGATTCCTCAAATGTCTTCCCCGGTAAGACGCCGCTCACACAACCCAACCACCCCAACAACGACTCAAACGCCCACGCCCACACTTAAACGTCTCTCACACAATCATTCACGCTCTTACACCGTGTCCATCAAGGTACGTGCCATTCTTGTGAAGGTATCTTGATTCAAGACAGTGGAACTACTCTGCCCTTCCTTAAAACAAACCTGATTACCTATTTCCCAGGTGCTGTATGACTGCAATGGAGTTAGCATTTCCCCAAATATACAATAGTTACGCCGTGCAACAGCTCTCATGAGTCACACAAAAATGTGAGTAACACTCAGGTATTGCCGGAAACAACAGTGTAGAGCATGACATTCACTCCCCCTCCAACCCCACCACCTACACAATAATTCAGCAAGTCACTGGAAATTAAATGAAAATATCTGTCCTTAGAGATTATATAAAGGCCGTGGCATGTCTAAGTAAAATATATTATAGAGTATTAAAGCAGTGAGCAGGTTGTTGACACTAAGCTGTTGAGAGCATAATGTGGGTCAGGGTTAAGAACCTGTCAGTGATTTTAACAAAACTTTAGCATTAATAATTCGCTGTTACCAACTCGGTTATCATTAATACCAATTTGCTGCTATTATAACTAATTTAGTTTCGTATTACGTATACCGTAGTTAAAATATAATAATTTTAAGTCCATTTGTCGCATTTTAAATTATATCAATAATTCGTTCCAAGTCAAACGCTACAAATCACAGTAAATTTTGAAGCAGAGAAAACAGTCTACTGTTTAGACCCAGACTAAGGTGACCTAGTCTCCAGGCTTGGGGGGTCAGGTTACCACAACTGAACCAGTTATGTACGCTTGCCACTCGCTTTATATATACCTTTACAGGCTTTCTTGAGTTTTCGTATTCTCGCAGTCCACCCCTGGGTCAAGCTAGTCTGGTACTTGCCTGATCAACAAGGCTGTTACTGCTGGCGGCCCGCTGGCCTGCATATCCATCACAGCCTTTTTGATCTGGCCCTTGGCGGAGGCACATGTCCAATTCTCCCTTGAAAACATCTTCACTAGTTTCAGTAATGTTTTTGATATCTTGTGGAAATGTTAAACAGTTTGAGCCCAAGGACGCTGAAACAATGTTCTCTTTGTGCTCACGGCGTCCCTATTCTTCATTGGTTTTATTTTACATATTCTCCTATCTCTCACTCCAATAAGTTGTCATGGTAATGTGCAGATTTGGGACCAGGTTCTTAAACACCTTCCATGTATATATTATCATACATCTCTCTCTCCTCCGCTCCAGCGAGTACATATTTAAGATCGAAACGTTCTCAGTAATTTAAATGCTTTGACAATGCCGGCCATAAATGATCTGTTCCAGCTCTGATCTGTCTCCTGCACTGAAAGGAGCCGTCAACACTGAACAATACTCTAGGTGAGGGAGAGAGAGAGAGAGGGAGAGGGAGAGGGAGAGGGAGAGGGAGAGGGAGAGGGAGAGGGAGAGGGAGAGGGAGAGGGAGAGGGAGAGGGAGAGGGAGAGGGAGAGGGACAGGGAGAGGGACAGGGAGAGAGGGAGAGAGAGAGAGAGAGAGAGAGCCCCCTAGCAATCTGTAAAGTGTCACCATTGACACTATTTCTCTTGTTTTGAAAATTCACTTTATCCACCCCCATCATTTTCCTGGCTTTCTAAGAAAGAAAGGTCAGATGACATTATTACACCCAGATCATTCATATATTGACAAATTTGGTTTTTAAGTGCTGGTTAAATGCCAGTGTACCTAAATGCGTGAAGGAACATGAAATCACAATACCTGAAAGACTTGATTATAAAAAGTGGCAGCCAGTAATCGAAGGACCAAATGGTAGGTGACAAAGACGACAAACTGAAGACATTCACGTCGAGTGCAAAATCTATAGGGATCAATGAACGCCGAGGGGAAATGAAAGGCACTTAAGTTCAAATGTAGGTTGGGTTTAGTTCCTCGGATCAAGAGCCCCTCACCACATTAAGATACCCTCGTAGAAAGATAATGAAGACGAGAGAGGAAAGAAAACAGGGAGGAATGAGAGGGTAAGACGCTGTCAATAGTAGTGACATTATACACTTGACTGGTTAGCGAGAAATAGGGAAAGGAAGAAAGTTATTGGGATTACAGAACTTTTTTTACTTTTAAAACATTGCAAATTTGGTCATTCAGTGCTTTAAACACAATCTGGCTAATAAATTTACACTTTCAATATTAATTTGCTATTGTCATGACAACTGTCAAATTACATAAATCGTAAAGAAAATAAAACTATTCTAGACAAGTTTCACATTCTACAATCTATAATCATCGTTCCTCAACAGTGGCCATGTGTGTTGACAATTTAAACGAAAGGGGAAATATTCTTCTTTCGTTTAAATGATGAATGAGATGATATATTTTTGGTGAGGTAAATTCCCCGTGTGGAGTGGCACATCTAAAGAAGGACCCTTAACCACCACCATCATAGGTGAATAGAAAACTATCTGAAGGGCAGAAGGACAGAGGAGGGAGTGGGAGAGGGAGAAGGCAGTAAGAGATGACATCACAGCTATCTCTGAACCACCACCAACACCCGCTGAACACTCCTTCAAGTCAACATACCAGATTTCACATACCTCTGTCAATACAACAAATACATTACCCTGGACATGACATGATGATTCCATACCAGTAACGGACATAATGGCCTTGTAAGATGTGTAAAATACAGGGACCCCCAGTGATCATGAGCTGCTATATATCCGTTTATGGTTCTGGATACCCATCACCCACGAGGTGATAATACCCTGAATAGGAATAACAACAACTAACAGAATAAAAACTATCACAAAACACACAGGAATCAGACAAGTGTATACTGAATGTAAATACAAGTCCAAGCTTTACCTGCCAGCTTACATGTCGAGGAAACACAGAACACACCAACATTCCTGAATGGTTGCTGTCTACCAACCTACTATCTAGATTAAAAAAAAAAAATGAAAATTGTTCAAGACTTTACTGTACCATGGGGGAGAGTTTACTTGGCAGCGCCAAAGGACAGACATTTATATTATTTACATAACGTCATTTTTAGTTATTTACCGTTTATAATAAAATTGCCATTATCGTTAATATTGCCAATTTTCAACTATCATGTGCTGTAACTGCCAATTTGTTAGCATCATGGCCATTGTACAGTCATTTCAACAATCAAAACAATTATAAGTCTATTAGTCGCAATCAAAATTATATCTATAACAAGTAATAAGCTGTCACAGAAAATATGTTCTGAAGATGAAATCTCCGTATTAAAAGGAGTCGCCGGAAGATCCAGAATACAGCAGAGCCCCGCTTATACAGCAGGTTAGGTTCCGAGCTGCTGCTGTAAACCTAAAATCACTGTAAAGTGAAGTATTTTTTCACTTTCACTTGCATATAAAAGCCTGATAACATTTTACACTATCATATATTAAGTGAGCACTATAGCTAGGCCTAAAAACTGTATATACAGTACAATTACCCACCTTAAAATATTTTCGTTCTTAACTTTCTGTAGGAAGTCTTAATAAATGAAGGATGAATACAATTGAAAATGGCTGTATTAACAAAACGGTGTAAAGCGGTGCCTGTCTCTACAACTCTGCTCCTCCGAAGGAAGACTCAACAAGACAATCGACAAGACACGACACAGCAGCTCACAAATACCAATGAGCATAAAATCTGCCATAAAAGCTAAAACACACAACCTGACCCGTCTAGTAAACGGCTAAACTTTTGTACTTGTGTAATGCAGTGGCAAGTCTAGCCACACCCCTCGTGTCATTCAGCCGCTGCCGCCCCTTCCATTCTGTTCCTGTTTCTCTATCTCTTTCCCCCCTCCCCCCTCTCTCTCTGTCTGTCTGTGTGTCTGTCTGTGTGTCTGTCTGTGTCTGTCTGTCTGTCTGTCTGTGTCTGTGTGTGTCTCTCTCTCCCCACTTCCCTTTTTCTCTTTTACATCTCCCCTCCCCTCTCCTTCCTTCTCTATCCTTCACAATCCGGTGCTGGTACTCCGTTAGGACTTTCCTGGTTTTCAAAAGTTATCAGGAGCCTTTTAGCCAAAAATCTGGTTTCCTCTAATCAGATTTTTGTCATAAACATATGTTTATAAGCTCAAGATTGCGAAGTGTTACACTCCAGAATGGAAAATTTGTAATAATTTATGGGTGGCGAAACAGCGTACTAAGATGTGGAGAGCACTCGAGTAGTGTGTGTGTGTGTGTGTGTGTGTGTGTGTGTGTGTGTGTGTGTGTGTGTGTGTGTGTGTGTGAGTGAGTGAGTGAGTGAGTGAGTGAGTGAGTGAGTGAGTGAGTGAGTGAGTGAGTGAGTGATTGAGTGAGAGAGAGAGAGACAGACAGACTTGCACTACCCTGGATCAACTAATACTAAAAATAATGGGATGAGTAGCTGCCAATGAAGCCACTTAACTAACCTGTTACCAGAACTGAAGGCACAGTAGATGCCGCCGCATATCCGGGACATACCTGTGACCAATTTTTAGGCTCGTCTGACCTGTCAACCCGGCCAGAGGCGCCAGGCTTCCCTGTTGAAACCCAGGGGTTTGTTCTAAGAGGTAAATCTTAGTATAAAACATTTAAGTTTTATCAATACCGTGCGTAAGAGAAATTACCAACAAACTTCTGTCTTCAAAAGAGAACTTGACAAGTTCCCCAAATTAGTTCATCAGTCGGGCTGTGATTCATCTGATGGGCGGCATGCGGCCAATACTAACATCCAGGTTGATCAAGCACTGATCCGCTATGAGGCCTGATCTGGGACCGGGCCGCGGGGCATTGACCACCGGAAACATCCTTTGGGCTGTTCTCAATACAAAAAATAATTACTAAGAAAACTCAGTGCTAAAGAAGGATCTTTACATTCTCATTCAGGGTGTAGCTAAACTCTGATAATACCGACTGTTGACAAACGTATCACACTGTACACGAGAGCTCTAATCAACAGACCTGGTTGGAGAGATGGCAGCCAGCAGCAACTGCGTAGTCGATCAGGCCAGCAACCAGGTCAGGTCTGGGACCGGGACATAGGGGCGATGACCTCGAAAGCGGCGTAAATTAAGGCTTAGATTGGTATACCAAACCCTTATTACACTGAGCGCAGATATGCTTTCAGCGTGGTACTATAATACCAGTAACTTGAATCAATTTATACACAACTGCTGTATTGTGAATACCTAGAGTGTGTTCCAGGGATCAACGCCCCCGCGGCCCCGTCCATGACCGGCGGACATGAGGGACCTTCTGATCCCGCCTGGATAGACACTGATTCTGGCCTCCTGGATCTTAAAATGTCTACTTCTTAAAGCTGTGTATTGAGTTTACCTCCACCACCTGAGCAAAGTCAGTGTGTGTGTTTGAGAATGCGCGTGCGTGCATGGTTCGTTCTTACACCTGCCTAGTCTTGCTTCCTCTAGCTACTGGGAAATAAGGCCCATTTGTGTTCACTTTCTCCAAGCATGAACACCAGTTTCAATCGATCCGCACTCTGGCCTAAAAACCCAGAATCCTAACACCCTCCCCCCCTTCTATCAACACAAATTCGGGTACTGCAAAGCTCACTGGTGAAAGCATTAGACTCTCAATGGTAATGTGTTTGGTTCGATTCACTTACATAGAGAAACATACGGGAAAGTTTCCTTACATTCCCTGCCCACCTATCAGTATAAATTATCAGTGTGGTCTCTTCCTGGAAAAAATTTGTTAGGAAACTCAGATCTTCTGGAATAACATACTGTGTACGAAAACATTTAGGACCTGTGTAACGAACTCCACTACATTGAGTGAACAATGTTAAAAATCGTAATGTTCATTTAGTGTGAGTGGCAATGTTCAGTAAATTCGCCTTTCAGGAAAAAATCTTGCATGTACACTTTCAATAACCAGTCAAGGAACACTAGTTCATTTTGGGACGATACCCAATCTACACTAACTTTTCTTTCTAGCATCACTTCTAAGTTTCAATAAACCAGGAATGAATATTTGGTCGAGACTTCCGTCAGTATTAATAACAGCTAGACATTTATTTTTCGAAATTTGGTAATAATGGTAGAATTACCAACAAAATGTTAGGTAAATGGATACAGGTGCAACTATGTTGACATTTTATTGTTGCAATATTTCGCTCTCCAGGAACTTCGTCAAAGTATAAAGACTTGACAAAGCTCCTTAAGAGTGAAACTTTACCACAATAAAATATCACATTAGTTCCATCTGTGTCCATTTACCTCTCAATGTAATTTCCAGTACCTCTGACTTAATGTGTATTTAATAACCTTCACCATTATATTAAATTACATTAATTTCTCTCGTGGAATTGCTTTCATTTTCTTGTCCTTTCTGCACCCTCCCCCTCCTTACACACGTATGTACATATTCAGTATTTACATATATACCTCTAGCTTTTCAGTTACAGCCCTTTATTAAGTACAAATTTAATGGCTCAATTAGGAGCGCTGTCTATATTACTGCACACTAATTTTTTCAGCAACAAAACAATTAAATTGTTGTACTGGTTGAAGGATGGTGCAACTTACTTCTTAGTTTACATATTTTGACAGTTCAATTATTTACCGATATTTTACAGCGCTT
This sequence comes from Cherax quadricarinatus, assembly GCF_038502225.1. Classification (NCBI taxonomy): domain Eukaryota; kingdom Metazoa; phylum Arthropoda; class Malacostraca; order Decapoda; family Parastacidae; genus Cherax; species Cherax quadricarinatus. The sequence goes on from NC_091369.1 coordinate 9,552,315, forward strand.
TTACGGTAAGTCAAGACCAACTTATTTTCTTACGGACGCCCAAATACTACGTTGCTGATTCTCCCTTTGTCTGCGAAAGCAGACAAAGGGATAGTAATTATGGACAAGATAGATTATAGGGGGAAAATAAACATGATATCAGGAGACAGGGAAACTCACGCGCTTCTTAAAGTACTCTGTGGGGAGTGGAACTGGCTACAACACAATATTAAGTACGTAGTGAATGTTGTAGTGGAAGTTCCACCTCCTGTTTAATAATAATAAAAAAATTATATACGGATCAAACCATGATTTACAAACTAAGTTTCGCTCTCAAGAACCATTCTTAGACTGCAAACAAATGTTTGTCCTGCACTCAAGTATTTTTTAACCATATTTATAAGCAAATTTTATTGTGCAACATCAGGTAGTATTTTTCGTGTTATGGTTAATTACAGTGTGTACAAGGAAGACGTTGTTTTCTACACAAGCCATGAGAACAAGCCGAGCCGTAAGACATCAGCCTGCTGCCTACCCAACCTACTTAACACACATCACTCATTCCTTATTTGGCCGGATGAGAGTTTAATTAAGGATCACCAAGTTACCCGGCACCCTATACCGTCCGGATACTGAGAGGAACACACCACCGGAGCAAATAATGAAAAATCCCAAAATCTGAAGAAAACAAAATTTATATATATATATATATATATATATATATATATATATATATATATATATATATATATTTTTTATTTTATTTTATTATCACACTGGCCGATTCCCACCAAGGCAGGGTGGCCCGAAAAAGAAAAACTTTCACCATCATTCACTCCATCACTGTCTTGCCAGAAGGGTGCTTTACACTACAGTTTTTAAACTGCAACATTAACACCCCTCCTTCAGAGTGCAGGCACTGTACTTCCCATCTCCAGGACTCAAGTCCGGCCTGCCGGTTTCCCTGAATCCCTTCATAAATGTTACTTTGCTCTCACTCCAACAGCACGTCAAGTATTAAAAACCATTTGTCTCCATTCACTCCTATCAAACACGCTCACGCATGCCTGCTGGAAGTCCAAGCCCCTCGCACACAAAACCTCCTTTACCCCCTCCCTCCAACCCTTCCTAGGCCGACCCCTACCCCGCCTTCCTTCCACTACAGACTGATACACTCTTGAAGTTATTCTGTTTCGCTCCATTCTCTCTACATGTCCGAACCACCTCAACAACCCTTCCTCAGCCCTCTGGACAACAGTTTTGGTAATCCCGCACCTCCTCCTAACTTCCAAACTACGAATTCTCTGCATTATATTCACACCACACATTGCCCTCAGACATGACATCTCCACTGCCTCCAGCCTTCTCCTCGCTGCAACATTCATCACCCATGCTTCACACCCATATAAGAGCGTTGGTAAAACTATACTCTCATACATTCCCCTCTTTGCCTCCCAGGACAAAGTTCTCTGTCTCCACAGACTCCTAAGTGCACCACTCACTCTTTTTCCCTCATCAATTCTATGATTCACCTCATCTTTCATAGACCCATCCGCTGACACGTCCACTCCCAAATATCTGAATACGTTCACCTCCTCCATACTCTCTCCCTCCAATCTGATATTCAATCTTTCATCACCTAATCTTTTTGTTATCCTCATAACCTTACTCTTTCCTGTATTCACCTTTAATTTTCTTCTTTTGCACACCCTACCAAATTCATCCACCAATCTCTGCAGCTTCTCTTCAGAATCTCCCAAGAGCACAGTGTCATCAGCAAAGAGCAGCTGTGACAACTCCCACCCTGTGTGTGATTCTTTATCTTTTAACTCCACGCCTCTTGCCAAGACCCTCGCATTTACTTCTCTTACAACCCCATCTATAAATATATATATATATATATATATATATATATATATATATATATATATATATATATATATATATATATATAAATAAACAGGAAGAAAAATTAATACAAGCTAACATATTCGGTATATATTATATGCTGAATAGGTAAAACTTGCTATTTTTACTTAAACAGCAACGCTCTTCTGCCGAATAAGACAAACGAAAATTTGTGTATGAAATAATTTAGCAAAAATCATTCTGAACCTAACGCGTTGTCTATTAGTGTTAGTACGTTACTGTCGATTACTGCGTAAATATAGGGTAATTCACGTTAACATACCCTAGACTAACAAACGTAATTACGTAATCATTTACATCAACAAACAGTAATACGTGCGATAACGCCCGTACTACTAGGATTGTTAGGTAAGACACATATGCAACAGTTAGGTATCTTTATTTCGAAACGTTTCGCCTACACAGTAGGCTTCTTCAGTCGAGTACAGAAAAGTTGATAGAAGCAGAAGAGACTTGAAGACGATGTAATCAGTCCATCACCATATTGTTTCAGACTATGGAACAATGCTCTTCTCCAGACCGAGGGACTGACCACCTCAAAACTTTAAGGGTGATGGACTGATTACATCGTCTTCAAGTCTCTTCTGCTTCTATCAACTTTTCTGTACTCGACTGAAGAAGCCTACTGTGTAGGCGAAACGTTTCGAAATAAAGATACCTAACTGTTGCATATGTGTCTTACCTAACAACCTGTCGGTATTTTATACCATTTTAACACTACTAGGATTCCTTGAAAAGAGTAAACTGTTATATTAAATAATAATCGTTAAATCTGTAGGAACCATACAGAACCTGGAGAATGGGAGGTAATCAGATTTGATGCAGTGAAGGGGAGGGTAGCAACAATTCCCTGGATGTAAAGTAAAAGGGCACAAGTGCAACTAATGTGACATTTTATTGTGGCAACGTTTCGCTCTCCAGGAGCTTTATCAAGCCATTACAAACAATATATGGACACAGAGGGTATATAAAGGCTCAGAGTTGCAATACTAGTGAGGTACCATTTCGATGTTTAGTAGTAGTAGTAGTAGTAGTAGTAGTAGTAGTAGTAGTAGTAGTAGTAGTAGTAGTAGTAGTAGTAGTAGTAGTAGTAGTAGTAGTAGTAGTAGTAGTAGTAGTAGTAGTAGTAGTAGTAGTAGTAGTAGTTACAGTGACAAAAGTAATACAATATTGTAGAGCAATTAATTCGTACATGAGTAAAAGGATATAAAAGCTATTACTTGGGTAACATAAAAATAGGTTGGACAAATATTGACTGGAAAGAGGCAGCTTGTTTCAGTGTTCACTCTGTAATGTGTTTTGTGTAGTATAACAGGAGAGACTATGTGATGGCAGGGTTTACTGTTTTCAGGAGGATTCTTGCTAAGACTTCAGAGATGGTGAAGCTGCCGTTGTTTTGTTTAATTGTATTCGAAACAGCGATCAGTGCTGATTCGAGGCACTTGCGTCTGCGGAAATTAGTTTCTTTGATCACTAATTGGGCGTCTCTGAATTTCATGAGATGATTGGTGGAATTTCGGTGTTGTACACAGGCGTTGTTCAAGTTATCGTTCCTACATGCGTAAATGTGTTCATTGAGGCGGGTGTCGAGGTTTCTTGCTGTTTCACCTACGTAAATCTTGTCACAGCCTCCACAGGGTATAGTGTAAACTCCTGCATTGACTGGTTCGTGGTGCTTGGATTTTGTCCTGGTTAGATCCTTTATTGAAGTGCTAGAAGCGATGGCGACTCTGGTGTTAGCTTGTGAAAGTACTTTTGAGACGTTCAGTGCAACCTGGCTGTTGGTAAGAATTATAACTTTGTTGGGAGTGGTGTTGATGCGTGGAGAATTAATGATCTGAAGAGCTCTTTTCTTGCAGTCTTTGATGAAAAAAGAAGGAAAATGTAACTCGGTGAATGTTTGGTGAATGTATGTACATTCTTCGTCAAGAAACTCAGGACTACAAATTCGGTATGCTCTTAGGAAAAACCCGATGATGATGCCTTTTTTTGTCTTGGTATCTTGACTGGAATAGAAGTGTGCGAGATTTTTATTGGTGGGTTTCCGATAAACTTGAAATCTTAGGTTGTTGTCTACTTTGTGAATGAGGACGTCGAGGAAAGGTAGCTTGTCATTGGACTCTTCTTCTAGTGTAAACTGGATCGCCGGTTCAACTGCGTTGAGCCTTGCCTGAAGATCCCGTACATCAAAACGTTTGGGAGTTATTACGAGGACGTCGTCCACGTAACGTAACCAAGTGACGCTTGAAGCGATGATGTTGGCGAAGTGTTCGGACTCTAGGTGTTCCATGTATAAGTTGGCTAGGACGGCACTGATGGGGGACCCCATTCCCATCAGTGCCGTCCTAGCCAACTTATACATGGAACACCTAGAGTCCGAACACTTCGCCAACATCATCCCTTCAAGCGTCACTTGGTTACGTTACGTGGACGACGTCCTCGTAATAACTCCCAAACGTTTTGATGTACGGGATCTTCAGGCAAGGCTCAACGTAGTTGAACCGGCGATCCAGTTTACACTAGAAGAAGAGTCCAATGACAAGCTACCTTTCCTCGACGTCCTCATTCACAAAGTAGACAACAACCTAAGATTTCAAGTTTATCGGAAACCCACCAATAAAAATCTCACACACTTCTATTCCAGTCAAGATACCAAGACCAAAAGAGGCATCATCATCGGGTTTTTCCTAAGAGCATACCGAATTTGTAGTCCTGAGTTTCTTGACGAGGAATGTACATACATTCACCAAACATTCACTGAGTTACATTTTCCTTCTTTTTTCATCAAAGACTGCAAGAAAAGAGCTCTTCAGATCATTAATTCTCCACGCATCAACACCACTCCCAACAAAGTTATAATTCTTCCCAACAGCCAGGTTGCAATGAACGTCTCAAAAGTACTTTCAAAAGCTAACACCAAAGTCGCCATCGCTTCTAGCACTTCAATAAAGGATCTAACCAGGACAAAATCCAAGCACCACGAACCACTATACCCTGTGGAGGCTGTGACAAGATTTACGTAGGTGAAACAGCAAGAAACCTCGACACCCGCCCCAATGAACACATTTACGCATGTAGGAACGATAACTTGAACAACGCCTGTGTACAACATCGAAATTCCACCAGTCATCTCATGAAATTCAGAGACGCCCAATTAGTGATCAAAGAAACTAATTTCCGCAGACGCAAGTGCCTCGAATCAGCACTGATCGCTGTTTCGAATACAATTAAACAAAACAACGGCAGCTTCACCATCTCTGAAGTCTTAGCAAGAATCCTCCTGAAAACAGTAAACCCTGCCATCACATAGTCTCTCCTGTTATACTACACAAAGCACATTACAGAGTGAGAACACTGAAACAAGCTGCCTCTTTCCAGTCTATATTTGTCCAACCTATTTTTATGTTACCCAAGTAATAGCTTTTATATCCTTTTACTCATGTACGAATTAATTTCTCTACAATATTGTATTACTTTTGTCACTACTACTACTACTACTAGTGAACATCGAAATGGTACCTCACTAGTATTGCACCTCACTCTGAGCCTTTATATACCCTCTGTGTCCATGTATTGTTTGTAATGGCTTGATAAAGCTCCTGGAGAGCGAAACGTTGCCACAATAAAATGTCACATTAGTTGCAATGGAAATAAATGGTATCAAATACCGACACAGTGGAAATATAAACACATGCAGTATAATGTGATCCTTTATTGACAACGTTTCACCCACACAGTGGGCTTTTTCAAGTCACACACAGATCTACCTGGGGTGGAAGGTACGGGAGTATTTATAGTCATGTTCAGAATGTTGACCTCAACATTCTGAACATGACTATAAATACTCCCGTACCTTCCACCCCAGGTAGATCTGTGTGTGACTTGAAAAAGCCCACTGTGTGGGTGAAACGTTGTCAATAAAGAATCACATTATACTGCATATGTGTTTATATTTCCACATTAGTTGCACTTGTGTCCTTTTACTTTACATATTGTCGGTAATTCTACCAACTTTATTACAATTCCCTGGATGCAAAGCCCTTCACTAGCTTCAAGGACAGTGAGAGGAGTGAGCGCTGGCAAGGCTCACCTGGTGTTGCCAACATAATTAAGACAAAGATGCCACCATGAAACACTTAAGCTGATAAATTAGACACATGTGCAACTCTTGGGTATCTTTATTCAAGATTGATGGACTGACCACATCGACTCAAGGTTGAGGGACTGATTACCTCATTCTCCTCCTGTTCTTCAAGATTCTCCTTTGTATGGACTGATGAAGCCACTGTGTGGCGAAACGTTTCCTCAATAAAGATACCCAAGAGTTGCACATGTGTCTAATTTATCAACATGTCGGTTCTCTGAACCATTCATCTACACACTTAAGCTGTCACCAGGGACAACAACCACCAAGAGGGTTCTAGTGGACCTGTGAGCCGCTAACACTAACAGTCTGATTGACCTGGCGAACAACAGACTTGTTAGTGGAGAAAGAAGGGAAAGAGTGTTTAAAACCCCTCCCCAAATAAATGATTATTTTTTCTGCATATTAATAATCATTAAGCCTTCCCAGATTGAAATCTTCGCTTAATTATTCCCTTTCTCCTCAGAATAAAATCCTTGTTGCGCTACTGCATCTGATCAAAGAAGAACTATGAAAGGAGTACAATTCTCGAAACCAGTCACAGATACGAGCAAAACCTGGTGAATGACAACGACGTCTCATCGTTTAAAACTTAAATAATACTAACAAGCTAGCTGTGTAGATGGTGACCCATGAAACCGACCGGGAACACCTCGAAGCTCGAAGGTATATTAAAGGAGTAACAACAGTACTGCTAAAAGGAAACTTTTGAATCTGTCATAACTCCTGAACCTACAGTGGAATGATTTGTGTCCTCATCGCTCAAATGAAGTCTTCCAGCTAAGGAGGGAGAACAGGTATAGAGAAGCGACAGTATGTAGTTAGGAAACGTTTCATCGCAAGTGGTTTATCCGTCTGAAGATGCCACTCATGACAATGTTTCCTCAATATCTTGAATCGTGCATACATTATCTCCCAGCCCAGGCTGGCAGGTCCCATTACCTTAGTATGGAACCCATTACGACTAGGAGAAACATACGCGAGACATACTAACTGGTCTAGGAGCAGGTAGCGGGGGCGATGACCCATGAAACCATTAACAGATACTCAACTCTTCAACCTTTCTCCACTTTCCCCGGCCGCCCCGTCCCTCTCTCCAGTCTTAATATAACTTGTGAGCCCGGCGCTTTCATTCATTTTCTTACTCTCGGTTGGTATACATTAACTCAGTGGGCTCGTGTGTGTACCTGTCCAGCTTCTCACCTTTCCTCTTGCCTCTCCTTGAGTCTCTCTTGTACCTCCTCTTCCTCTTACCTCTTCTCCCTTTAACAAACACCCACGCCAGGGAACAGTTTCCACAGCTACTGCAGCATTCAGATTTCCCCAGCATCTCCATATGAAAGCGCCTCACCAGGCCGGGGCGTTAACAGGATTATAAAGGCTGGCATAATACATTCATATGACGCGGCTGCTAGGCAAAACGCAGTTCACTTGTAGATGTGTACTCTCCTAGTTCTGTTTTCAGGGGTCGCATAATAATTCCTGGCCCCTCCTTTCAACCAGCTTTGGGTCCTGAAAGCCAGGAATCAGTAATCATACCTACTCTTGAAACTGAGTACAGTGAGTATAAACCGCCTGACTACCCAAGTTTTAAGCCATGGGGCGTACTTGGAGTCTACCTACCTACTTGGAGGTCGTTCCGAGAGTCAACACCCCCGCGCCCCAGTCCTTGACTAGGCCTCCTGGTGGATCTGATCAACCAGGCTGTTACTGCTGGCCGCAAGCAATCCAAAGTACGAACCACGTCCCGACTGATCGGGCACTGACTTTAGGTATCCATCCAGTTTCCCTTTTGAATGCAGCCAGGGATCTATTGGTAATCTCCCATTATGCATGGTGAGAGGCTGTTGGGAAATCGTGGGTCCATAGAGGGTGATTTGCGTGTGCAAATTTGGGACCAGTCCCTTGGGATTTTCCAGGTGTAGATTATGATACATCGTTCTCGCCCGTGTTCCAGGGAGTACAGGTTTCAAGGGACTTCAAATGTTCCCAGTAATGAAGATGCTTGATTGAACTTATACGTAGAGTGAAGGTTCTCTTTATGTACATTCTCTAAATCTGCTATTTCACCTGCCTTGAATGAGGCTCGTAGTGTACAGCAGTATTCCAGCCTAGTGTAAAACCACAATCTTCTGACATCCCCGAGTCGCTGTAACATCTTAAACTGTTATCAACGTCCACTGGCCAGTGGATTTTAATTGATATACGTCCCGGACCTGATCTCCTGGTTGATGGCTTGATTAATCAGGTTGTTAGGGCTGGCATTATGCACCATTGCTCGGCTGATCAGCAACTTTAGGAACTTGCAATTTCCCTCTTCAGCAGATCTACAAGTTAGCAACGAGAAGAGGTACCAGAATTGAATAAAAGCTAGTTGACGAGGGAAGAACTATCAAAGCTAGCCTACAAGGGAAGACTAAAAATAATACACAAACTAAATTAAAAAAAAACTGGGCTTAAATAAAACACACACACACACACACTAACACACACACACAGTATAACACCAGGCACATCTCCTGAAGCGCACATCAACCAAATAACTGCTGCAGCATATGGGCGCCTAGCAAACCTCAGAACAGCATTCCGACATCTTAATAAGGAATCGTTCAGGACCCTGTACACCGTATACGTTAGGCCCATATTGGAGTATGCGGCACCAAACCCACACCTAGCCAAGCACGGAAACTAGAGAAAGTGCAAAGGTTTGCAACAAGACTAAGAGCTAAGAGGTATGTCCTACGAGGAGAGGTTAAGGGAAATCAACCTGACGACACTGGAGGACAGGAGAGATAGGGGGGACATGATAACGACATACAAAATACTGAGAGGAATTGACAAGGTGGACAAAAACAGGACACACAGTAACAAGGGGACACACACACACACACTCAGCCACAGAGTAGTCAGCGATGTAGTGGAGGCAGGACACACTAAGCAGAGGTACGATAAAGCTCACGGCTCAGGGAGAGTGACCTAGTAGCGATCAGTGAAGACAGGAGCTCACTCGACCCCCGCAACACACACACACACACTAACACACTCACACACACTAACACACTCACACACAAACACACACATTAACACACTACAGAGCGCACTAAACAGCCCAGAACACGGACAAATACGGAGTAATTAGGGTAAAAGAAAAAACGGCTAAATGTAGAAGCAGTGACTTAAATAAGTTTCTCCAGTCTCAGTGTGATCAAGAAATGGAATGAACTAGTCGAGGTGTTGGTAGACACTAACTCCACATACAGCTTCAAGAGGTATAAGAACCTTGAAGGGCACACATCAATGTGTATAAACGGTTTACAAAACTGATAACATGATAAATGACACACATATGCAACATTTGCACAAGCGTCTTATTTGCGCGAATCCATAAAACCAGTCGGTGTTAAGCACAACTTGTCGAGTACACACAATTACCTATCGGTCACTCGTAGGAACTTTCACAAAGCTAGTCAACCCCATCAAGACTGACACTTTGAAGCAAGAGCCAGACTTAAGTTTGTTTATAATGAAAGTGTGAAGGAGAAGAGGTTGTAGGAGGGCGAGTGTGATAATAACAACACTGCTACCCCTCTCTTCTTGTTAATTTGTTAGGTAAAGGACATATGCAACTAATGCAACATTTTTATTATGGCAACATTTCGCTCTCCAGGAGTTTTGTCAGGTCGTAACGGCTTGACAAAGCTCCTGGAGAGCGAAACGTTCTTAATTTGCATTATTAGATTCATGAATAACTTTCACCAAACACTTGGTAATTCCAGCAGATATTTTGAGCTTTCTTACAGGATATAACATTCCACAATGAATGGAGTTCTTAACATTTCTCTGGATGCGACCCACAACTAGAAGGACGAAGATACGTAACTTGCATATATGTTTCCCCGTTCCAAGAAATCGAACCCGGGACCTTACAATTGTGAGCCGAATGTTCCCACCTGCGATATAACAGACATCCAACTTTACTGAGAGAAACAAGAAGAAAATAAAACAGTAATGAAAAAGAAAAAGAGAATGAAAAAGAGAGAGAGAAGGGGGAAGGGTGGGATAGGGAGTATGAACGTGAGTAATGTTATCACTTTTCCTCACTCATACAAGGGAAGGGGAAGATTCCACAAACTTGTGTCAAGGTATTAGTGAAGTGTTGACACATGCCCGTCTCCCAGGACCAGGTATCCGTGTCACTTGCAGTCAAATGTATGTATGTATGTATGTGTGTAGGTTCGAGTCTCCTTCAGCCAGAGATCAGGGTTTGTGTATATTTCGCCTGCTCTTGCGAATTCCTTGCATTGTTAATATCTCTAGTAAGGCTGATGCATGCAGGGGATGAGATGAAAAGCTGTAAGCCTTCTCCCTGAAAGCTGGCTGCCTTGGATCAAAGTCTAGCGCAAGCTGGACCAAGGTATTGGCCCAGTGTGGGTAGATTGGTAAAGCACTGCGTACCTTGTTCCAAGGTTCGTAGGTTCGAGTCTCCTTCAGCCAGAGATCAGTTATATATATATATATATATATATATATATATATATATATATATATATATATATATATATATATATATATATATATATATATATATATCGTCCTTTCTAAAATTTTCTCTTATACGTTTAAAGATATATTTTTTTCATTAATGTAAATGTAAAAATTTATAATTTTGCAGCAAAAGAATCTTAGAAAACTTGCCTAACCTTACTATAACAAGAACAATTTATTTTAGCCTAACCCAACTAAATATATTTCAGATTTGTTTACAGTAATTTAATACTAAACAAACACAGTGTAATATATTTTTTTCGTTAGGTTCAGAATGATTTTGGCGACATTATTGCATACACAAATTTTCACTTGTCCTATATGGCAAGATGAGCGTTGCTATTTAAGCCAAGATCGCAAGTTCTGCCTATTCGGCACGACATATATACATATACATATATATATATATATATATATATATATATATATATATATATATATATATATATATATATATATATTATATAGGGAGGTACCACCTCTAGAACTGTCATGGGGACCCTCATCCTCAGAGAAAAAAATAAACTTGCTTCAGGGAAAACTCAAGATTCTCCCTGAAGCTGTTTGAGAATTTTCTCCTACCACCCCCTATATTATGTATATATATTTTATTTAAAGACAAAATACATTGACGAAACATTCACAAAAATATGATACAAAGTAAAACAACATAGGTAACTCAGAGCTACAACTCGAATACTTCGTCCAGCTCCCCTGCGGTGGGCCGCGTTCCCAGAATGCTGCAGGCATTTCCTCTCTGGATCGCAACACTGAGTCTCTGAAAGAGGAAGCTGGTCGCCCTGTGGTCCTTGGTTTCTGTGATGAGCTTTTCACCCAGCTCTTTGAGGAACTTTAGAGCACACTTGCCCCATGCTCCAAGGGTCTCCGACCCTATTGGAATGAAGTTATAGCAAGGGGGAAGGTCTTCATATTTTCGGATCTTCTGGGTCTCCCTGTGGCTGGCAGCTCCACCCCCTTCCACTACAGAGTATGGCAAGTAGGTGTCTGCCAATGTGGCAGCACAGGTGTAGTCCCAGGCAATCTGCTTTCCATCCTTCCAGGGTAGCATAGTGGCTCCATCAGGATGCTTTTGACTTCCATCAGACCTCTGTACTTGGGGTTCCCGTTGAGCTGGGCAACGGGCTGTGGCGAGGCTTCTCTTTATTATGTCATTGATCTCCTCATGTCTGGCATACTTCCCTTCTGCTGTGTGACACACGAGACCATGGAGTCCGAATTGATCAGCTGTCGCCCTGCCGCAAATACACCTATGTTCGGTGAGGATGGGGGCGGCTAGGCGAAGAGCAACACCAATCCGAATGGCCTGTGGGTCGAGACGGGTGCCCAGGGAGGAATTGGGAACAGCTAACAGGAAATCTCCTGAGTGTGGTGCCTTCACTGCCAGGAGACGAGCTTTGTTCTTTCCTGAAGCATTGGAGAGCATTGTGTTGGCGATTTTTTCCATGATCGGTTTGTCCCAGTGGGACTGTTTGTGCTGTTTGGGAGGAGCTGGTCTACTGGAGGAGTCTGTAAGGGTGTCCCACCGAATTGCTGCTTCAGTAAACCTGGGGTCTTGAGCTCCTACCAAGTCTCTCAAGCGTTCGGGCACTATCTTCTTGACTAATGCACTGGAAGCCAAACACGAAGACAGAAAAGCAGGTAAAGCAACATGCGTTGCTTTACGCACCCCTATACCTCCCAGTCGCACTGGGAGGGTTGCCTGATCCCATTGCTCATCCTCTAGTGACAGGTTCAGTGCCTTCTTAAAAGTTGATCTCAGGTGTGCGTCATATTCATTGAGTGTTGGGTTGTCAAAAGAGGGTGCACACCTCAAGAAGTAAGTGAGTCTTGGCATAGTAAGACACCTTGTGAGGAGATACAGAGCATCATGGGCATCAAGATCGCTTATTCTCTCCTCCATTCTCATAAGGTCATTCAATTTGTCCCTGAGGACAGTATCGATGGCCTGGTGACCCAGCGGTGCCCCCAAGAGGGTTGGACGGAGTTGTAGTTGAGATTTCCGGGAGGATTCTTCGCACAGCATTGATTATTTCCTGGTTTGCTGTGATGATTTCACACTTAGAGGGATTGAGGATGAGTCCCAAGCCTTCTCCCTGTGTTTTCACCAGTTGTAGGTCCCCCACGAGGGACTCTTTAGTACCTGCCAGAGTGCCGTCATCCAGGTACCATATATTGAGCTCACTGCGTAGGCTGGAAGTTAGTTCTCTTACTGCCAAGCAGAAGAGAAGTGGAGCAAGTGGGTCACCCTGCTGAACACCCTCTGATGATTGAATTTCATGTTCTCCAAACAAAAGAATTGAGGGTTTGCTGTAGCCGGCTGAAATGAAGGGAAAGAGACTGGGGAACCGAACCCGAACAGCTGGCAAAACAGCATCTCTCCTCACCATATTAAAGGCATTTCTAAAATCAAGTTTGACTATGGCCTTGTCTTCTGGTAGGTCCCTGATGTAGGCCCTTGCCGCATGAGCTGCAGCTTCACTGCCTTGAGAGACCCCAAAGCCCAGTTGGTGTGGCTGGAGTAAAGTGGCAGCTTCTAGGCGAATGTTTCTCACTGCTGCTTTGGCAACGAGACGGCGAAGAGTGTTTCCAACTGCAATGGGTCTGATTCCCCCATCCCTCTTCTTCAAAGCACATAGTGAGGCTCCAAAAAAGAAAGGTTTAATTTCTTCTGGGATTCGCCCAGCCAGGCAATTGTTGACGAAAGTTGTTAACTCGGTGAGAAGAATTGATGCAGATTCACCGAGTACTGGATTTACCATCTCTTTGAGGTGCTGAGGTCGAATTCCAGTGTAACCTCCTGCAGATCCTGCTGGAAATGACACATTTATTTACAAAGAAACATCAAATTCGAGGGTGCAGTAGTACAAGCTGCAATCAAGATCTGGGACCATCAAGTCTCAAGTTTCAGTAACTGCCGAAGAGTTAATGTGTGTTTTTAATTTAGCTTAAGTTTGAAGAAACTTGATAAATTCATCAAGGGCGTTCCCGATCGGGCGGGCTGTGGTGCTAACGTTGGACTGCATGCGAACAGCACCAACATGACTCAAGAAATTGTAATGACACGGGCTGGAGTTTTGAGAGACTATGACCGCGGGTTCAATCCCGGCCGGGGGTATGGTTTAGCACCAACATCAGAAGTGATCAAGATATCAACCAACAAGGCGATAACCCCCCCTCCCACCCAGAATAGACCACAGATAGGGAGATCTGTTGCTTGTTGAATGCACCATGAAAAAATCCTATAAGCACCTCCAGTACATGACTAGTAAATTAATGAATTTTACATTTCAAGAGAGCTGTGCTAATATGATGAAGCAAAGTTAATCCGCCTCCCACCTGAGGTGGATTTAGAAAGCAACATAATATTAGTGGAGGTTGACAGGCGTGTGTGGTGGAGAAAGTGACCGCCACCTTGAAGGTTAATGCCACAGACATTTACCTGACCTACGAGGACGAGCAACAACCTTTACTGTGTCATCACTCACCAAGTCATGCCTGCCTGCCTACACGTCACCTGACATCACTACCGCCACCCCACCCACATCACCTGACATGTTTTTATTCTCATCCCTACTATATTTTGTTTATTCAAGGAAAACCCCCTGACATGGGTTTTTTGTCGCAAGAGGATCCATTCAGTGGTTATAAAATGACCACTGAACTGGATTCTCATTCTCATTCTCTCTCTCATTCTCTCTCTCTCTCTCTCTCTCTCTCTCTCTCCCTCCACACAAATAATTAAGCCATTCACACCCATAAGAGCGCAAACAAAATTTTATCACTTACACAAATAACCCGCACATAGAAGAGAGGAGCTTACGACGACGTTTCGGTCCGACTTGGACCATTTACAAAGTCACACTGTGTATCGTTCCAGTCACGGTGTTGTGCCTTTTTTTTTTGTTATTTATCACTTAATACACACATCAGCAAATGCACTGGCAGCAAAAGCTTGTTATTTCGGGACAAACCCACCTGCCCAACACTACTCATTACATAGACAATGTTAGCATTCTCATTAACAGTAGAGAAATAGAGTCCGCCCCTGTCATGTCCACAATTTGTCCTTCAGAACGTGAGGGCAGAATCAAGGACCTCCAGGTAGGGCCAATAACAACCGGGTGCCCGGCCGAGGCTGGCTCTGGGTTGCTGTCATGAACCATGTCCAGGCAGGAGTCATCACAAGTCACTCCAAAGAGGAACCACAAGAGGCTGGGGTCTCAACAAACATAAATGTGAAGTGATAGCGGAGAGAGAGCAGAGCAGATGTAACGAAAAATACGAAATGGTAAACTACCAGTTGACTAATAAACAAAAAATCAATGCCCTGTCATTAACTCCAATAACCCTAACTAGCTATAAGCAAAGTCAACTCTCCCAGGGACAAACCCTTACCATACCCAGACCCAAGATAACTCTCTCAATAAGCTATTTGAGCCTACAAGCCGCTAGCAACAACAGTCTGACTTACCAGATAACCAGCAAGGAAGGCTGACCTCAGGTCGGACTGAAAGAAGAGCCCTAGGAATTGGTCACACATATCTTTGAAGTATCTGTACTTCACTTACCATAATAGAGGAGACCATGGTCGCAGGACTGATTCTGCAAGACCCATATATCAGTATCATCAGCAAATACGTTGCTACACTGGACAAGCAGGCAGCTGCAACAGCAACCACAGTAGTAGTAGTAGTAACAACACCAGGAGCAAGCAGCAGCAGCAGTAGAAGAAACAGAAGCAACAGTATAAGTAATAACAGCATCAGTATCTGAAGCAGTACCACTATATTTGTACTGCAGGATAACCGTGCTAGCATCCCACGCATGTTGCTCCTCGCCATACATCTGATCAGCATCACTCCGGCAGTGCCATCGTAAATCTCTTTATTAAATTATAACTTTTAATAGGTTAACCGGCAATAAGCCATCCATCCCTTTGATGAGTTTCGGGTTTTCCTACTCCAGGAGCCAGTTTGTCTGGTGCTTGCCTGATCAGCCAGGCTGTTGTTGCTGGCGGTCCATCTATCCATTACACCCTAGTTGATCCGGCAGGTGTTTCTGACAACTGATAAAATGTTAAATAGTCTGGGACCACCACAGATGTTGATGCAATGTTCTCTTATTGTGCCAACGGCGCACCCACTTTTCACTAGGTTTATTGCACATTTTCTCTCATCTCACCGTCCAGTATAATATGGGTGTGTGCAGATTTGGGACTAACATGAAACACCTGCATCTTATTGTGACATATTTCTTTATATGAGTAATAAGAGCTTTCTCACACCCTTTACACGTCTTGAGTATTTACTTCAAACTTAGTCTTCAAACCCAACCATCGATACTTAGGTCAAACATGTGCTGTAAAAAGTTATTGCAGGCACTCAAAACTTCAGAACGAGTTTCAGGTCACCAAGACACTCGAGTCATCAGGGCAAGCGGCATAACAGAGGCCAGCTTCAGGCATTCACAGCTACCATGCGCCTCGTCATGGCAGTGGTAGGCAGTCTTCCCCTATTATTACACAAACACAAATCATGTAACGTCTTCATCCTCGCTTGCTAGCCACTGCCAGTCAGTCATGGGTTCGATCACCGCCCGTTCTGTAGTGGTCAGCTCATCCTGACGCTAGATCACACCTTCACAGTCGTGCATAACCAATACCTTCCTAGATACGTCTACAGAGACGATAATCACAACACGAAATGGAACAATCTAGACAGTTGTGGTAGCAGGGGCTTCAAGGAAGGTGACACCGTCTACGAGGGCAGCACCATACTTGCCCCGTGGACAAGTTGAATGCTCGACCCTCGGAGCCACAAATAGGTTAGTACACTGTCAACACTTCTTTGGGAAACAGCTGACCAAGTAAACAAAACCCACGTGGGTATGATGTTCACGACTGCCAGGTATGAGGCGGGTGAGGTGGCGGTGGTGGTGTTGATGCTTATACACTTTGTCACGCCGCCGCAGTAAGTAACCCAATCACTACCAGCGTAACTCAAAACCTAGAGTGGGAAGCCTGTGTGAGGTTAGTACGAGAGACTGTGAAAGGTAGTGAGCATGCTCACCAGCCTCACTATCTTGGGCCTTGCAGATGCTAGACACCACTTGTAGCAGTGTTCTAGACCGCCTCTGTGACTCATGTTAGCTCTGGATCGATGCTCCTCGTCCCCGCCACCTGCCTTTCAATACACTCACCTCATTCTACAGCACAACAATAATGAATTAATAAAGATACAAAACTAAACGAGACTTATTAGTACAGTACATATTTCATTTCTATAAGACTTTTTCAAGTCCTTGACAAAGCCTCTTGCAGACGAAACGTCTTACAAACACAAGTCTCCTGCTGTGCCTTTTAACCACTTGACTATGCTATATTAAATAACTATGGCGAAGAAAGAGTAACCTATTACACGATACAAAAAAAAATATGCCAAACTATCGTGATTCAGTTCCACACAGTTTCTTACTGTAGGAAAGGAACTTGGGAGAAAATTTACAGGTAGCATCACAATAAGAGCACAATCAACAGCAGCAGTACAATCAACAGTAATGGCTATAGCAGTTCCAGCAGCAAAATTAAGAGAAACGTCAGCCACCGTAGGAAGACCAGCACTACCAAAAGCAGCACCCATGGGGGTCCTCCCGCACCGCCACTTTAATATCCGCAAAACCACAAACACCCTCCAACCCAGCTATAATATCCCCCTATCGCAAGGACAACACCTACCATAACATCATTAGTGGTAATTAACCATCACAACACCTACCATAACATCATTAGTGGTAATTAACCACCTCAACTACCATAACATCACTAGGGGTAATTAACCCCCATAGTACCTACTATAACATCACTAATGGTAATTAACCATCACAACACCCACCATAATATCACTAATGGTAATAAACCACCACATCTACCATAACATCACTAATGGTAATTAACCCCCACAATACCTACCATAACGTTACTAGCGGTAATTAACCACCACAACATCTACCAGCGCTTGATCATCCAGGTTGTAATGGCTATATGGGACTACGGACTGCTACCACCAAGAGTTTGGTTAACCAGGCAATGAACTGGGATGCCTAGCCCAAAAGCGGACTAGGAAGGTAGAACCCTCGAAACCAGTCACAGATATGCCACAAGTATGTTTGTCACAATGTAACAAATGTCCTGGGAAAGCGAGGAGTCTTGGACCCTTTTTTTTAACGTGTTCTCTCAAGTGTGAAAATTGCAATCCTGATCTTCCGGAGGGGAATTTTACATTTATACTTTTCAATCTTGTAAAGTTACTTCATTGTGCCAATTTGGAACTAGCCTATCTGCACTTTCTACTACCATTACTACCACTTCCACTACCCGTCTTACCACTACTTTGTCTTCCTCTCTTGGTCCCGTCCCTATCCCCCTCGCCAATATATACTGGCTCCCTCACTGTGTTAGTGTGACTTTGTAAATGGTCAAAGTCGGGCCGAAATGTCGTCCTAAGCTTCTATGTGCGGGTTATTTGTGTATTGTTCCAATCACGATATTGTGCCTTTTTCTCTCTTTTTGAAAAAAAAAAATATATAATGGGCTTGACCTTGGAAGACATTAGGACACATTACCACAAACACATTAATAAAAGAATGTAAAAAAAAAAAAGACAAATTTCTTTGTGCCAACCACAAAGAAAACAAAATGCTTCAAAATTAAGTTTCCTAACAATGGGGAAGAAATGTTGAAAAAAAATTACACAAGTCAAAGATGGATGGAATGAAATCAAAAGCAACTATATATACCAAAATTATTGGAAATTCGAGAAACTCGAACAAGAAAATCTAAAACGGAAGAGAGGAGACCTGGAAGACACAAACTGTTATTCTACGAACATACAATTACAAACAGGTAGTAATTGCATTTACGCAGATGAGTGCCATGTAATGGAAATGAAAGCAACAGCAACACTAAATAATGACTGCGTGATAAACTAGTGTAAGAAGAATGTCTAGGAAAACAGAGAGCTGTTCCAGTGCAGAGATGTTCCTCGACGCTGGCGAGGGCTCTTGATCTAAGAAATTGGAGTTACCCTCTTCTTGCTTAGATCAAACTTGACTACTTTCAACTCGTCGGGTGTTAATAAAGCTCATGGGCATAACGTTTCTCCGTGATATTTAACAAATAATAACAACATACAATAATGCTTGTTGTGTTGTCAACACATGTTGGATCAAACTTGCCACGTGCACCTTACCTTTGATATACCTTTGAAGAATTTCGAGAATATATCTACTCTGAGCCCGGCCATGGGCCAGGCTCGTCTCGTGCTCGCCTGGTCAACCAGGCTGTTGCTGCTGGAGGCCCGCTGCCCCACATATCCATCACAGCCTGGTTGATCTGGCACCTGGTGAAGATACTTGTCTAGTTTCCTCTTGAAGACTTCAACGCTTGTTCCAGCAGTGTTTCTGATATCTTCTGGTAAGATGTTGAAAAGTCTGGGACCCCGGATGTTGATACAGTGTTCCCTTATTGTTCTCACCGCACCCCTGCTCCTCACTGGGTTTATTTTACATTTCCTCCCATATCTCTCACTCCAGTATGTTATGACAGTGTGCAGATTTGGGACCAAGCCCTCGAGTACCTTCCAGGTATATATTATCATGTACCTCTCTCTCCTCCGCTCCAATGAGTACATGTTCAAGACTTGCAGGCGTTCCCAGTAGTTCAGGTGCTTTACTGGCTCAATGTGAGCCGTAAACGATCTCTGTATTTGTTCCAGCTCCGATATTTCTCCTGCCCTGAACGGGGCCGTCAGTACCGAGCAATATTCTAAGTGAGAGAGCACTAGCGATTTGTAGAGTGTCACCATCGGCATTATTTCCCTTGTTTTGAAAGTTCTTACCCACCCCGTCATCTTCCTGGCTGTCGTGATCTTTGTCTTGTTATGGTCTTTAAAAGAAAGGTCCGCCGACATAATTATTCCTAGGTCTTTTACGTGTTCCTTACGTTCTATTTGTGTGGTGTCTAACTAAACAAAAGCAGATAAAAGCGAACCTCTGTTTCACCCATGATCAGTTGTAAGGGCTCTTCTGTCCCCGCAAACCGGCCTTGGGACAGACTTCCTTGTTGACCATCTGATCAACCAGGCTGTTGGAGCTGGTGACCCGCACGCTCACATAGCCATCAGAATCCGGTTGATCGGACACGTTGTACGTTCTTTCTGTCTATCGCCAGACGATGACCTGTTTCCACTGTGGTCCGGCCTGGAAATCAAGGGGGGGGGGAAAGAAAGAGAAACATCAAGAAAGAGAGAAGAGCACCCGCCACTCACTGTTGTAAAGATGGTCAGCAATTTGTTTTTTCATAACTATAATACAGACGATAGACTGATGCCAACTGGATTAGGATAGATGTAGTTATGGAAGGAAAATGTGATGTAGGGATGTTTTAGTGATAAAGGGAGGTGGGCGTGACCAACTTGTGGGTGGTATAGAAAGGTGGGCGTAACCCAGTTGTTGATGGTGGTGTTGGGAGGCGGGCGTGTCCGGGGAGGCGTGAGAGGTAGAGGGAGACCTGGTGGTGGTGATTCACACTAACCATCGATCGTTGTAGTGGTGGTACCTCGGCGGTGGTGCTAGCATCAACACTACAAGCTAGTGATCACAATAAAGAAAAAAACTGTATTCAAAACTCAGTGGCTAGACAGGGTTTAAAGATGAGAGGAGACGAATGGCAGCGGAACCAGACGGACATATGAAACAAGAAAGTATTTCTATATTTTCCGCAAAGGAACTAGGTGGGCGCAGGCACAATACACAGCTTCAAGCACAAGTATGATAAAGCTCTGGAAGAGAATCAGCAAAACATATGACGGGTTATGTACGTATGCACACTTGACTATGTTTACATAAGCAATGTTGTATATAAGAATGCATGGATGTTTATTTGTGCATATGTATACATATGCCTAGATATACGTGAAAATGTAACGCAGGAAAGAAAGATGCATCAAAATTTACACTGAAAATCCTACAAGGATTCGTCCCAAATCTGCAAACATAAATCATTATAAATTAGTTCACCAAATAATACAGCAAATTATCCAGAAAAGTCCCCCAAACCGAGTTATGGGAGGAAATGTAAAATAAACAGTGAAAAGTAGGGTTGCTCTAAACACAATATGAGAACATTACATCAATATCAAAGGCCTCAGACTGTAACATCGTTTCAGAAAGATGTCATGAACGCTACGTGAACAAGTGCACATGTAAAGAGGAACTCTACAAGTACCTCCGCCAAATGCCACTGTGATAGCTGTGGGCCAGTGGGGTGTCAGCAGCAACAGCCTGGTTGACCTGGCAAGCAACAGGCAACCTTGGCTCAGGGCCGGACTGCGGGAATACACACACACACACACACACACACACACACACACACACACACACACACACACACATACACATATACACACACACACACACACACACACACACACACACACACACACACACACACACACACACACACACACACACACACACACACACACACACACACTCGTAACCCGTCAAAGATATATCAATAGAAATTGTCATCGATGAGAATGACGCAAGTAAAAAGATTATGTCAGAACACAAGTTTTCCCCACATCAAAGCCAAAAACAAATAAGCTACAAATACATGAACATTAAGTCACTTCAAACTTTGTAGTTACTATTAAGCCGAGTGAAATTCTTTAAAAATAACGAAGGTGTAAATGGATTACTTTACTTCTGTAACAAATTCTTAATTTGACTAAACCTTCAGTGGTTATGAGAGCCTGATATCTGAAACAAAAGGCGACCAAAAGTGCTATTTTTTTGGAAAATATATTTTGAAATACTCTAACATGTTACTTCTGTTTACAGTGAATGTTGTTGATTAATTCTAGCAACGTCTTAGTGACGGAAAAAAGTGAAGGTAAAATACTGCGTTACATTCAATGTATGAAGATAAAGTATACAATTTATCTGCCTCCACTACAGAAGTGCTGAATAAATATTTTATAAAATATTGGCACCTGTCTGTAAGGGCACCAAAATACAAGCCTACCAGCCTGCCTAGGTCGCCCAAATCTGTCTTGCTCTGCCCCCACACTCAGCAACACCTACACAACATAACTCCCAATAATAAAAGAGGTTGACAAACAGAATGAGAAACAGTTAAGAACCAAAGGACCAAACTATAATACACCAACACAGAGAGAACCACTAAAGTGTTGACCTAAAGTCAAGTGTATCAAAGGAACAACCAAACATACCTTGGAGGAGTTTCGAGAGCTTCCAC
The DNA here is from genome assembly GCF_038502225.1 of Cherax quadricarinatus. Classification (NCBI taxonomy): domain Eukaryota; kingdom Metazoa; phylum Arthropoda; class Malacostraca; order Decapoda; family Parastacidae; genus Cherax; species Cherax quadricarinatus. The sequence goes on from NC_091369.1 coordinate 9,574,250, forward strand.
TTCCAAAGACCAGTCATGGACCAGGTTTGTCTGGTGCTAGCCTACTCAACCAGGCTGTTGCTGCCCCACATATCCATCACAGACTGGGTTATCTGGCATCATAACTCACGGAAATGAATTCACAAAGAAAGCAATAGGTACGATTTTACCAAGAGGGTTAATATGAAGAAAGAAAACGGAGAATATGGACGAGTGGAGCCGAGGATAAGTACACTAAGATCAAGGACTTAAAAATCGTGAACACTTGGTCATTCAATGACTATATAAACGACATTTATAACTAGAGGGCCAAGTATTATTCAAACCCTCCCCTTTCCCCAACTGAACAGGATACCAAACATGAAACTTGAGGAAAATGATGTAAACAAGAATCCTGGAGACAGCATCACACACACACACACACACACACACAAAATTATAGGGGATTTCAAACACAGAAAAACTGGCAAGAGAAGTTAGACAAACATGCTGGACTAGTAACAGAGCAAAACTAATGGAGGATGGAGGTAGCAATGTAAACTTTACACATGCACGTAGCTACAAGAAAGGTGGAGATGGGCCAACAATACGACCCAATATTTAATAAATCAAATAAAGGCAAAATTGGCTAATTAATATCATTAGGTGCAAAGTATCACAGTGCTAAATTCTGATTACCCAGTAAAGAAAGGAACTCATATTTACAGAGTACACTGACTTATGTCATTCGGTACTCTTAATCAAAATTTGGTATATGTACACATACTAACACTTAAAAAAAAAAAAGGCAAATGACAAGCACACCTAGAACACAAAGGCACAATATCATGACTGGAACAATGCACAAATAACCCTAACGTAGAAAAACACTATGACGTTTCAATCCGACTTGTACCATTAACTATGATGTTTACTGAGGAAAATTTTCAATTCCTCTATAGAGAAAAATGAGGAAATAGAGCGGAAGTTTAATGCAAGACCGTAATAATGTCAGATCTTTCAAGTTAAGTTTTCAAGAAGGTTGATAGGTCCAGCCCTAGTAGCCGGTAGAAAGAGATGGATCCATGAGCTATAAACGATCCCTGCAAATATAACTAACAGAGTACAAACATGACCCCTCCCTCCAACACTCCGCCACACCCACTCCCATAAATCCTAATACGACTACGTACTTCACTCACGCAACTCCTTCGCAACAAGATCTTCAATTAAATAATAAAGATACACATAGCTGGGGAAATCTATTCATTCCATTACAACTAAACAGTTATGTATAAAATTCACCAGCCTAAGGAACATACACCAGCACACAAAGAATGATTTAAGTCTGCACAACGTATGTCAAATCTATGCTTGAAAGTGAAGCACCTCTATAGAGATGAACACCTGATCGAACACGTTCAGAAGCATGAAAAGCCTAAAGGTTTGCAGCTAGTCCTAATGCAAAGAATTCAGAGGAACTGACACAGCAAATGAATCGTTCTATTCGCACAAACCAATGCAGAGACCAGGAAACATATGCTAGAAACTAGTAAAATAATTTTGACCTTCCTACATCAATTACTTTGCATCTTTGGAAATAAAAGAATAAGAGCTTGTGCAATAACACAATGTAAAATTATCTAAAATCACAAATTTCAAACAAAAATTAACTTTATTACACTAAATTAATTCTCATCCGTTAAAAAATCATCGAATATTTAATAAAACGTTACTACATATACCTCAAGCAATTAAAAAAAATATATTTCGCTAAAAAGGGTCAAAACTGTCGACAGACAGCTAAATGTTAAAATCCTGGTGGGATAGATCTCATACTCGCATACTGTAATTACGTACTCCGTATGAGAGCAAGAAACTTGGCTGAGGGTGCACAGTACTTCCAATAAAAAACGGGCGCGAAGAGAACAGTACGCGAGAGCTTGGTGTCAGTGATCTCCGACTTATCAACGCCCTCCCTTCGTGAATAAGAGGAATTAGTAACTAATCTCTGGCTGGGTTGTGGTTCGTACGTTGGACTGTAAACGGGCAGTTGTAGCAGCTTAATTTATCATGCCTTTATCCACCAGGAGGATTTTTCTGGGACAGGGTTTCAGGGGGCGCTGACCCCCCGAAAGCATCCTTCATGTATCCAGTTCAACAGTACACAAGTCACAGGAGTATCTGCAGCAGATGGCTATGGGTAAGGTGTGTATGTCTGATTCTCAATCTAAAGATATATCTTGTTGTAAGGCCAATTGCCTTATAACAAGTATCTGTGAAACCCTGTATAATTTGTTGCTCGTCTGTAGGATCCGTCGGGTCATCTAGAGGGAAAATAACAGATTTAACCATAAAGGAGAGAACCGTGGAGGAAATGTTGATTTGGAAAAAAAAAAAGGCAAATTGGATAGTGCAAAAACGGGCAGATGAATATTTAACTTAAACAATTAGAACCCAAAGAGTAATAGTGAATAAATTAAAATCTGACTGTCTTAGTTAAAATCTGTTCAAGGAACAGGGCTCGCTCTAATTCTCTCTCATTTTCATTTCCAACAGACACAAACTACAGCACCATATAGATGAAACTAAAATTTGTATGCAACTGGCTTCCATGGAGGACAGAGCAAATCTTAAAGCTTGTATAAGCCAGGTCTTTCAGTGGGCCACAATAAGCAATGTGATATTCAAAGGGAACTTGTCTGTACCAACGCAACAGACAGAGGATGGGGTTAATGTTAGTATCCCCTTTCAGAGACTATATTCAATGTCTATATAAACTGAGCTAAAACATCCATTATCATTTTGTGGACAATAATTCATTCTACAATAAATTATTAGAAATTAACGCAACAATTATAAAGCTTCATGATGGTATTATCGGTTGCTCTTTAAAAAAAAAATATCTTAATTTTCAACTTATTTCACAACTGTCTTTTAAATGTTAGGTGATATGTACTGGAAGGCTTTCTCATGTAAACTTTGTCTATAGTGAAACACGCCTTGACGTGCCTCGGGCAACAGGTGAACCTAACAATAATTACCACTTTTACCAGAGGCCCCTCCCTTGCAACAGTTATCAAGGCTCACAAAACTCGCCACGATAACATTTTATTACTGGATTCTCAACATTAACTTCTCCCTGTAAAATTGCAAACACTATTTTTGTTACAATAGATAAGTTAAACGTACAAAATCGAAAAAAAATTAACTACAAATAAAATGGATGGAAGGCCATATGGTGGGTGAGACGGAGGAAACTTTCAAACATACACGGCTGTCACTCGTGCAGTCAGAATCGCTGTCTTCAGTAGCTCGCTCAATACCCGAGTCATAATGTCTATTATATTTTTTTACTCAATCCTTCGTCATCGAAAAAGTTTCAATAATCATATTAGGCCACTTGAAAAAATATTCAAAATATTTCAATAAACTTATTTTACCTTAATTTTATGACGTGATATTTGACGTTAATTCATAACACTTCCAACCTTTCAAATCTTGTCTAAGTTACGTTTGGTGACTAATTTAGATTAGTCTATTAGGTTACATTAAAAAAAAAACATACAACAAACAAGCAAATTAGCGAAAATGGTCAACGAGGTGTCAAAGAAAAAAAAAGTGAATAATTCAAATCTGAACGTTCTTCCACTAGTGGTGCGAAAATAACTGGATCTTAAGGGGACGCCCTCCCACTCTCCCCACCCTGTGTACACAATTCGCGCATCACCTTTCATCTCCCTCTCTTACAACACACTCAGCGTCCTGCTTCCCTTATCTACCTCCACCATCCATTCGATCACATGACTGCATACCTCTTTTAAATTTCAAATAACGGCTTAGTTTCTTTGCACATGGAATATTTTGTTCATAAATTCATTTAGAAATATCAACCAAATAAAAATGAAACTGCAATTTATTTATAGTGCAAATGAGTCAAGAGTATATTTTGTGATTATATGTCTTAGTCTCAAGCTTAATTAATGTATTTCGGGTACTTTTCTTTTTAGAAGAGTTTGATACAAACTTTTGGCAACCATTCAGCAGTGGTGTTACCCTGCAATTCTCGTCAGTGCTACAACAGCTGTTGTTCTGTAAGGTTATTCCCGCAAGCATGCTTCGTGAATGTGGTCTCGCCAAATTCTCACCTTCAGTTGATTACTGCTGAAATTCATGATTATTACACCCAGAAAGTATGCAAGTATTTCAGCTCTTAGAAAAAAAGCTGATTTGAGTGTCAGTCAGATCACGGATAATTTGAGCCTTGCAAAGTCAACTGTTAGTAGGATTCTGAAAAGAGCTGACTATACTGGTGATTGTGGAGCGCTGCGTCGAGGAACATGTGGAAGAAACTCAAGAAAACACCTCAAGATGACAAGGTTATCATATTAAATAGAGCGAATAATTCCAAGAAAACCAGCAAAGATCTAAAAAGAGATTTGGCATCTTGAAGTTGGCAGACTGCTGCTATGAAGAAAAAACGGCTACAGTGGTCACTCGAACACAAGGGGTGGACGACAGATGAATGGAGAAACATTATATTTTCAAATGTGGCGCATTTTGAAGTATGTGGACACAGATCAGTGATAGTGAGACGGAGCAAAGTCAACCTCTTCGAAATGGACACATTCAACAAGCGCAAAAAAAAAAAAAAAAAAAAAAAAAAAAAAAAATGATTATGTTCTAGAGTTGTTTTATTGCTAAAGACTCTGGACGGTTTGTTATTGTTGAGGGAACGATAAACAGTGAGAAATACAATTTCATTTGCTTCCCATTGTGGACAGACTTTCCTAAAGGCGATGGCATTTTCCAGCAAGATATTGCTCCATGCCACACTACCAGAAAAAATGCTGACATTCTTCGAAGAGAGTGGGCTAAGCGTTCTAAACTCTCCTGACCTCAACCCAATAGGGAATCTATGGGCAATAACCAAACGCAGGATCACGAAAAAGGATTGTTCAACTGTGGAGAAGCTGAATGCTGCAGGCACTGTACTTCCCATCTCCAGGACTCAAGTCCGGCCTGCCGGTTTCCCTGAACCCCTTCATAAATGTTACTTTGCTCACACTCCAACAGCACGTCAAGTATTAAAAACCATTTGTCTCCATTCACTCCTATCAAACACGCTCACGCATGCCTGCTGGAAGGCCAAGCCCCTCGCACACAAAACCTCCTTTACCCCCTCTCTCCAACCTTTCCTAGGCCGACCCCTACCCCGCCTTCCTTCCACTACAGACTGATACACTCTTGAAGTCATTCTGTCTCGCTCCATTCTCTCTACATGTCCGAACCACCTCAACAACCCTTCCTCAGCCCTCTGGACAACAGTTTTGGTAATCCCGCACCTCCTCCTAACTTCCAAACTACGAATTCTCTGCATTATATTCACACCACACATTGCCCTCAGACATGACATCTCCACTGCCTCCAGCCTTCTCCTCGCTGCAACATTCATCACCCATGCTTCACACCCATATATGAGCGTTGGTAAAACTATACTCTCATACATTCCCCTCTTTGCCTCCAAGGACAAAGTTCTTTGTCTCCACAGACTCCTAAGTGCACCACTCGCTCTTTTCCCCTCATCAATTCTATGATTCACCTCATCTTTCACAGACCCATCCGCTGACACGTCCACTCCCAAATATCTGAATACATTCACCTCCTCCATACTCTCTCCCTCCAATCTGATATTCAATCATTCATCACCTAATCTTTTTGTTATCCTCATAACCTTACTCTTTCCTGTATTCACCTTTAATTTTCTTCTTTTGCACACCCTACCAAATTCATCCACCAATCTCTGCAACTTCTCTTCAGAATCTCCCAAGAGCACAGTGTCATCAGCAAAGAGCAGCTGTGACAACTCCCACTTTGTATGTGATTCTTTATCTTTTAACTCCACGCCTCTTGCCAAGACCCTCGCATTTACTTCTCTTACAACCCCATCTATAAATATATTAAACAACCACGGTGACATCACACATCCTTGTCTAAGGCCTACTTTTACTGGGAAATAATTTCCCTCTTTCCTACATACTCTAACTTGAGCCTCACTATCCTCGTAAAAACTCTTCACTGCTTTCAGTAACCTACCTCCTACACCATACACTTGCAACATCTGCCACATTGCCCCCCTATCCACCCTGTCATACGCCTTTTCCAAATCCATAAATGCCACAAAGACCTCTTTAGCCTTATCTAAATACTGTTCACTTATATGTTTCACTGTAAACACCTGGTCCACACACCCCCTACCTTTCCTAAAGCCTCCTTGTTCATCTGCTATCCTATTCTCAGTCTTACTCTTAATTCTTTCAATAACAACTGTACCATACACTTTACCAGGTATACTCAGCAGACTTATCCCCCTATAATTTTTGCACTCTCTTTTATCCCCTTTGCCTTTATACAAAGGAACTATGCATGCTCTCTGCCAATCCCTAGGTACCTTACCCTCTTCCATACATTTATTAAATAATTGCACCAACCACTCCAAAATTATATCCCCACCTGCTTTTAACATTTCTATCTTTATCCCATCAATCCCGGCTGCCTTACCCCCTTTCATTTTACCTACTGCCTCACGAACTTCCCCCACACTCACAACTGGCTCTTCCTCACTCCTACAAGATGTTATTCCTCCTTGTCCTATACACGAAATCACAGCTTCCCTATCTTCAACATTTAACAATTCCTCAAAATATTCCCTCCATCTTCCCAATACCTCTAACTCTCCATTTAATAACTCTCCTCTCCTATTTTTAACTGACAAAACCATTTGTTCTCTAGGCTTTCTTAACTTGTTAATCTCACTCCAAAACTTTCTTATTTTCAACAAAATTTGTTGATAACATCTCACCCATTCTCTCATTTGCTCTCTTTTTACATTGCTTCACCACTCTCTTAACCTCTCTCTTTTTCTCCATATACTCTTCCCTCCTTGCATCACTTCTACTTTGTAAAAACTTCTCGAATGCTAACTTTTCCTCCCTTACTACTCTCTTTACATCATCATTCCACCAATCGCTCCTCTTCCCTCCCACACCCACTTTCCTGTAACCACAAACTTCTGCTGAACACTCTAACACTACATTTTTAAACCTACCCCATACCTCTTCGACCCCACTGCCTATGCTCTCATTAGCCCATCTCTCCTCCAATAGCTGTTTATATCTTACCCTAACTGCCTCCTCTTTTAGTTTATAAACCTTCACCTCTCTCTTCCCTGATGCTTCTATTCTCCTTGTATCCCATCTACCTTTTACTCTCAGTGTAGCTACAACTAGAAAGTGATCTGATATATCTGTGGCCCCTCTATAAACATGTACATCCTGAAGTCTACTCAACAGTCTTTTATCTACCAATACATAATCCAACAAACTACTGTCATTTCGCCCTACATCATATCTTCTATACTTATTTATCCTCTTTCTTAAAATATGTATTACCTATAACTAAACCCCTTTCTATACAAAGTTCAATCAAAGGACTCCCATTATCATTTACACCTGGCACCCCAAACTTACCTACCACACCCTCTCTAAAAGTTTCTCCTACTTTAGCATTCAGGTCCCCTACCACAATTACTCTCTCACTTGGTTCAAAGGCTCCTATACATTCACTTAACATCTCCCAGGGAGACTAGACTATAACTAGACTGGGGACCCTCATGCTCAGAGAAGACAATAAACCTACCTCAGGGAAAACTCAAGGTTCTCCCCGGAGCTGTTTCAATATTTTCTTCTACCACCCCCTATATTTTATATTCTATGCGAAAATTTATTAATAGGCACAATACATTTAGAGGAAACACAAACATGAATACAATGGTACGATATGTTAAAGATTATGGATTTCCTCCAGCTCCTCCGAAGCCGGACGTGAGCCAAGTATGCAGCAAGCATTTCACCTCTGGATGGCCACATACATATATACATCAGGCACCTTCCACCAAGGCAGGGTGGCCCGAAAAAGAACAATTTTCATAACTCACTCAATCACTGTGTTGTCAGAGGCATGCTTACACTACAGTTATAAAACTGCAACATTAACACCCTTCCTTCAGAGTGCAGACACTGTACTTCCCATCTCCAGGACTCAAGTCCCGTCTGCCGGTTTCCCTGAAGCCCTTCATAAATGTTACCTTGCTTACACTCCAACAGCACGTCAAGTCCTAAAAACCATTTGTCTCCATTCGCTCCTAACACGCTCACGCATGCTTGAAGGAAGTCCAAACCCCTCGCACACAAAACCTCCTTTACTCCCTTCCCCCTAACCTTTCCTAGGCCGAAACCTACACCGCCTTCCCTCCACTACAGATTTATACTCTCGAAGTCATTCTATTTCTTTCCACCCTCTCCACATGTCCGAACCACCTCAACTCCTCAGCCCTCTGGATAATAGTTTTGGTAATCCTGCACCTCTTCCTAATTCCCAAACCACGATTTCTCTGCATTATATTCACATCACACATTGCTATCAAGCATGACATCTCCACTGCCTCCAGTCTTCTCCTTGTTGCAACATTCACCACCCATGTTTCACACCCATATAAGGGTATTGGTATAATTATACTCTCATACATTCCCCTCTTTGTTTCCATTGACAAAGTTCTTTGTCTCCACAGACTCCTAAGTGCACCACTCACCTTTTTCCCCTCATCAATTCTATGATTCACCTCATCCTTCATAGACCCATCTGCTGACACATCCACTCCTTAATATCTGAATACATTCACCTCCTCCATACTCTCTCCCTCCAATCTTTCGTCATCTATTTTTTTTTATTCTCATCACTTTCCTGTATTCACTTTTAATTTTCTTCTTTTACACACCCTACCAAACTCATCAATCAACCTCTGCAACTTCTCCCCAGAATCTCCTGAAAGCAGTGTCATCAGCAAAAAGCAACTGTGACAACTCCCACTTTGTGTAGATTGTTTATCTTTTAACCATATATATATATATATATATATATATATTTATGTCGTGCCGAGTATGTAAAACTGGTCAATTAGCAAGAACTCATTTAAAATTAAGTCCTTTCTAAAATTTTATCTTATACGTTTAAAGATATTTTTTTTTCATTAATGTTAATGTAAAAAATTTTGATTATGCTCCAAAAATATCTTAGAAAACTTACCTAACCTTATTATATCAAGAAAAATTTATTTTAGCCTAACCCAACTAAATATATTTTAGATTTGTTTACAGTAATTTAATAGTAAACACAGTGAAATATCCTTTTTTCGTTAGGTTCAGAATGATTTTGGCGAAATTATTGCATACACAAATTTTCGCTTGTCTTATATGGCAAGATGAGCGTTGCTTTCAAGCCAAAATCGCAAGTTCTGCCTATTCGGCACGACATTTTATATAATATATATATATATATATATATATATATATAATCAGATAATTAAATTACTAAGTAAAGGCAAGACAATTCACAAAAAAATCTATGAAGAGTAAGTCACAGTACCGTGGCTGGAATAATTCACAACCTTTAAATTGAAGATAAAATTTGTCGATGATTAGATCGGTCTTGGACATTACTGTGTTCAAGACAAACCAACACAACGTGTTATGTTAAATATGTATTTTGTTTGTGAAAAGCAGCTTGTTACACAAAACATACAGGCTGTGTCACAGAGCCCTACAGGTCCCACAGGTGGATTAAAAAAACAAGCAGGAACTGTTATTAATACATTTGCACATCAAAGGCAGGTAAAACATAAAAACTGTTTTATAAACCAACGCCTACAGGTAGAACAAATAGGGTGTTATGTACACACACCTGCAGGTCCCCAGGTATTAAGAAAACTCCTGCAAGGAGGTAAAACAAGCAAGTTTTATCATAAACACACCTTCCCATCAGAGGCAGGTAAAACACTCAGGCTGTGTTATAAACACACACCTGCTGGTCCCACAGGGAGGTGTAAGCTAGGTGGTGGTGGGCGAGTGCTGGCCTGCCTCGAGTGGAAAGCCAAATATGCCAGGGGCCACTTGAGAGTCACCTTACACAAACTCCCACCTTTAACCTCTCCTGGACCTTCTCGCAACCTCCACCTCCATCAAACAAAAATTTAATTCATGTGTATTCTGAATCTAAAATAGGTTGTATACTGTGCAACAGGTCTCCAGGTAAATCATCAGTTGGTTACATTTTGCCCAGAAAATAAATTTCTGGCTATCTCAGTTATAGTTTCTTCAGGAACCTATATAGCTACTTGTTAACGTTTCCAGTAATCTTTTCCCGCACGATCGTCTCAGCCCAAACCTCCTAAATTGGCAAGGAAATGCGTAAGAACTAACAACAGGCAGAGGAAAATAAAAGTGCGTGTAAAATGAATGAAAGTAGATGATATGGATTTACTTACGGTCTCGTATGTTCACGAGACAAAAGGTCATCTATACTCCAGTGCAAAACATTTAACAGGCCTTTCACGTTCGTATTAAGTTTCTGGGTGGTTGCTGACCACCAAATTACTCTTGAGAGTTGTAGAAAGGCAAAATCATGTAATACTGTCATACCACCTGGCTGCCTTCAAGAGGAGCTGGACAGATACCTAAAATCAGTACCCGACCAGCTGGGCTGTGGTTCGTACGTTGGACTACGTGCGGCCAGCAGTAACAGCCTGGTTGATCATGCCCTGATCCACCGGGAGACCAGGTCAAGGACTGGGCCGCGGAAGCGTTGACCCCCGGAACACCCTCCATGTATGCAGACATTTGACAGATTTCCAAAGTGGTTCCATTCTGGCAGCCTGGCCCAAGACCACACTTCCCTGATGACCATTAGTATTACTGGTTGCGGCCCATACAACCACGACCACCACATTCCCACTCTTCAGGCACTTACAGGAAGCTTCTAATTCTAATGTGAATTATTTCCCTAAGTGCCCTTTCTTCATTTTTGTGAGCTATTTTTCTTCAAATCTTTAATATCAGCTATTCTTGGTTAAGTCTGGCTAGTATACTAAATATTAACCCACATTTGAGTTTGACAGATTATGAAAAAAAAGTAGCTTACGTTTGGCAGCTTTAGGTGTACTGTAAAATCTCGAGCGTGCGTTTTGTAACACTTAAAACAAAAACTAAGTTGGGGAATGGGTTGTTGCGAAGCTTCCCCTCCAGTTTCTTCTCGAAAACATCTTCATTCATACCCTTCGCACACTTCTAACCTTGAATATTGTTCCGGCCACATTGTGACTTGCTAAGTTATTCCCGAGGGAAAGTCCGACACAAGAGAAACCAGAATAAAACATGTTAATATAAATGGTTCCGTGTATTAAAGGTATGTCAAATGCGATCATCGCCCACGCACCCGTTTAACACCAGCTCCCCTGAATTAGAAAGGAAATATTACAGGAATGATAATTACTATGCAGAGAAAACGTAGACATTTGTAAGATTTACCCGCAATCTTACATGTTCTAGAGACATAGCAGCAATCCTACCCAGTGCAAAACATTAACCAAGCTTCCTTTTCACACAAATGACAAGCTATATGAGTAAAGCCTCTCTGGGGGAGGAAGGGTGCTGTCTATCAACTTGTTATCTTATTACAGCAGAGGCTGAACGCTCAGACGAGCCGTAGTGACTTTCCCAGGTGTAGGGATTTTAAGTGGATTGAGTCAGGTGAGAAACGAGCAGTAAAGAGGAAACAAAATTACTTGGTCTTGGGTTTTAAAGCAGGGTTGTCTAACCTCAGTTTGTGAACCCCCAAACAAAATTTATCCCAACCCACGCATCCCTCTCTCAATTTTTTTTGATGTTATAAAAACAAGGATTGAGTAAACATCCAAAATATATTGAATTCAAATTTAACTGTAGATATGTAGAACCAAAGTACTCTTAATCATAAAAACTGTATATTCAATAGTAAACACGTGAATTACTTAGTCTAAGCAGCATAAATAGTGCAGTGAGACCTCTGGCTTTGCATTTTAATCATGAACAATCTGAAGCGAGGAAGAATGTTTTAAGTGTGTCAGGCACATGTCATGCTGACATTCGAGGTGTTTGCTATATTTAGTTATGCCTCACAAAGGTAAGTAATAACGAATGGGACAACTTATACGAGTATCGCCAAGATTAATACATCAAATCGGGAGTACCAGGGAATAGAAATAGAAATATATATATATATATATATATATATATATATATATATATATATATATATATATATATATATATATATATATATATATATAGTGTGTTCCCCAACAATGGTGAGCATTACCTCCTCCCTGGAGTGTCAGGGATTATGTATTCTCGGCAGCGGGTTAGCCACTGGTTAGCGACGTCATGCCATACTGGCTGGTCCAGCTTTCTCAATGACCAGAAGCGTACTTGGTTCGAACACGAGCGAGGCTGATAATTTGTCCTTGATTTGTAATATATTCCATAAGTTATCAACGTAATTTTTAAGTATTAACATATTATTTTACCAAATAATACTATAAATTACTATTGTATCCTCGGCACCGTTCACACACCCCTGCTGAGGCTTCTTAGGCGTGCACGCACTCCCAGTTAGACAGTCCTGGTCTGTCTCAGACCACATTTAGTAGTTGTGTATCTTGCCTGTTACAGAATAGCTCTATTATACTGTAGGCTACGCTTTCATCAAACAGTTCACACAATCGACACCATGCCTAACCCTTCTAGGGTAGGGTAGGTGCCTGAGCCAGAGCTTGCAGCTCATCAGACTGTCATTCCCATTAGCCCACTTGGGGCGGGGATGGCAAACCAGAGAGGCCTAGCTTGTGGCTAGGCCTGGGGACAGTTGGTCCCAAACATGAGGAGGTACTTGTGCCTCCTCCCATGGGAGACTAAGGTCTCAGACACTCCCTAAAGAGGGAGCCAAGGCCGGGCCACCACTTGGAAAAGGCCCGGGCCGGGAGAATACCGGCGAATCTTTAATAATAATAATAATCAAACAGTTAACTAGTGTAGAGATGCAAGATATGAACACACAAGGTTTCAGATATCTTATAACTAGTAGTAAAGTGATTAGTCTATTATATATAAGTTTTGTTTGTCAATACACATTTTATTAGAGGACACTTTTGTACTGGACACCTGATCTCAGGCCGGCCTGCGGTAATAAAGTCCTCGAAACTGGTCACAAGTAAATTACAAGAGAGCACTCGTTAGCCATTGGAAAGAATCAGTCAAATATGATCAAAGGAAGCAGTTCAATGATCATATCTCTCTTGAACAAAATATACCTACCCTACCTCCAAGCTTTAATTTATTGTAATATATATATATATATATATATATATATATATATATATATATATATATATATATATATATATATATATATATATATTACACATGCTCTAATTATCTCCAATCTTCAATTTTCGTACAACATATGATGTTCTAATCAATAATATGTAGCCTTTTAGTCGTCCCCACACTTACTGTGACAAAGACCTACAAAAAAGCTGACATGTTGTAGTAGCAACAATAAATTTTCTTGTTCCAACCTATGTTCTTATTGTCTTTAAATTCATAAGTCAGTTTTTAAGAGGTTTGACAACCTAAAATTTTAATAATTTTTATGGCACTATTTTGGACTATGGCATCGATTGTCATGGTAGGGGAAACTAATGTTAGAAGGAACCCACAAAGTTTCTCTTAATCCATTTGTCTTGCACGCGTGTCGGGCTTCCCAGAGACAAACAAGCATTACATCAATAGGCTAATTCTCGCAGAGAATTAGATACGGAGTCAGAGGAACTGCGTAGTTATGGCTTCTAAGCCTAAAACCGATGAGTAAAATAATTAAGTCTGGAAGACAGAAGCCAGGTTATTGATTTAACATCTCAGTATTATATTATCATCGAATTGCATTAACAACTATACTTCCCACCCTCCCGCCACCTGTAATAGAAACGAGTGACCAACCAGTTAAATGTATATCACTCCAGCGGCTCTCTCTCAGATCAAGTCTTTTAAGTCAGAATGTAAATGTTTGAAAAAGCACCACTACGAAACATGGAAAACTATTGCTCAGTGAATGTAAATAAAAGGCAAAATTTACCTGAAATCTCACATGTTCATAAGACAAGAAAAACCAGCAATCCTATCAGTGGAAAACGTTTAACAGGCTTCCGTTTCACAGTCTGTACAAGAGGCTGGTAGCAAGTTCTTGGGTGGTGGCTCTCAATCAATTACATACCAAAGCTGCAAAAAAAATGGGTGTTCAAAAGCACTGAATTTTAAAAGACGCGTTACATGCCAAGCTTTGACTGAAACAACGTTTTGATCAGTATAGAGCTTTATATTAAAGTTCTACACAGTAAAATGTTGTCCCAATAAAAGTTTGTCTAGCAACACTTGTGTTTTCTTCACCGTGGTCACCAGTACGCTATTTAGATCCAAAATTGAACTCGGTAACTTGCTGAAGATGAAGATTAAACATACTGGATATATTAGCATCGTTTACAGTTATTTATCTATGTTTCGCTCGCTGGAACCTAAAGCTCCTGGCGCCATAAACACCAGTGCAAATAAAAATTCAAACTTTAGTAAGGTGATTATTTACCTAAACTGATTATTGGTATGTCTCTACCAATCATACTCTTAGGATTATATAGTACATATATATCAGTATCTTGTGAGGGATGGGGAGGGGAAGCGAGGGGAATGAAGAGCTGGGAAAAGTGTCAAAAAATGGAGAAGGGAGAGAGGGAGAAGGAAAGGGCAAGAGAAGAGGGGCAAGAGTGGGGGAAGAGATGGGGAAGAGGAGAGGGGGAAGAGGAAGGGGGGAAGAGAAACGAGGGGGGAGAGAGGAAGAGGGGGAAAGCGAGGGGAAAGAAGAGGGGGAAAGCAGCGAGGGAAAAGCAGCGAGGGGAAAGAAGAGAGGGTGAAGTAGCCAGGAAGGTACTAGATGTTTTTCAGCTTGTACCTAACTACTTAACTGTTGACAGTTCTGGAGGGTCACTGCCCTTGTAGCTCGCTCCCTGATTAACCAAGTCACTGGTGCTAGCAGCAACCAAGCCACTGGATGGTGACAATTCGCACAACAGGTTTTCACTAATACTACATTTCCATGCGTATAGTTTTCTCAAGGTCAAAACTTAATCAGTCTCTACACAAAGCAAAACGCTGCCCCATTAAGATTTTTTTTCTGCATCTTTTATCTTTTTCATCATCCTCGATAACACTATACTCTTTCCCTTACCTTCAACGATCACATCATAACGGCAGGGAAAATGATAGGCTGGATAACTAGAACCTTCAAAAGGGTTTGATGATTATCTAAGTCACTCGTTCTTTATTGGTCAAAATATTGTTTTATTCTTATAGCCCCTTTTAAAGGCGCGTTAGTCTCTCTGTCTCCGAATAAGTTTATTTTTCCCTATAATCTACCTTGTCCAAATGCGATAGTAATTATGAACAAGGTAGATTATAGGAAAAAAAAATAACAGATTATTAGAACACGGGGGAAGAGACATGCCCCTTAAAGGCAGGCAAAAAATGCAGATCTGGAAAGTGTACAGAGAACCTTCGCTGCCCGCATAAAGTCGAGCACCTAAATTACTGGGAACGCCTGAGGTCTCTTGAGTTGTTCTCCTTGGAACGTAAGCGGGAAAAACACATCACTATGCCTAGTAAATTCTGAAAGGAGTGGTCCTAAATCTACATACAGAAATCACTGCCTATGAAAGCAAGAGACATGACAAACGGCGCAAAATACCCCCAGTGAAAAGTAGAGATGTCATGAGTACACTTGACTCATTAAGTATGAAGGGACCAAGACTTTTTAACACCCTTCATATAGGGAGGATACAAAAGAACCCTGGCAGTCTTCAAGTGAGAACCGGATAAGTTCCCCGAGTCATTTCCTGATCATCTGAGTTGCTGTGCATAAGTTGGACAATGCGCAGCTAGCACTAAAATCCTGGTTGATCAGGCCATCCTCAGAAAGGCCTCATCTGGGCCCAGACCGCGGAGGCGTTGATCTCTAAAAACTTCAGGTAGGCTTAAAAGAGCAGGAGGCTCGACAGACGATGAAAAAGACCGCAATGAAAGGTCGTCTAATACCCACACTATGAGAACAACTCTTAAGTGATTACTTTCAAATGTAATGGGAATCGCCAAACGATTCTTCGCTGTCTTCACGAAGAAACTTCACAGTCTTTCCGGTCACCTCCTGACCAGCCATGCTCTCCTGATTACGTTAGATTGCGTGCAGCTGGCACCAACAACCTTACTGTTGAGGCCAACAACCAGGAGACCTGGTCCATAACTGTACCGTAGAAGCGAAGACCCAGAAATCAATTAACAAGCAGGTAAGTAGGTAAGATTGCTGATCTTTTATTTCTCATGAACATTTAAGATGAGTAATAGTTCTTGCACTTCGTATATACAGCTTTCTTGAGTGTCTCCTAATAGTTCTTACTGTTGCAACATCTGTTCTAATTTACGAAGATTTGTAGAAGAGCGGGGTCGTGAGGGCGCTGCTTACATTCATTGAGAAGCTTTCAGTCAGGAGGAGAAATACCTCGCCTGGAGCATGAGCATCAATAACGTTTGATCCGTGAAATGGTAGCTCCAATTACTTGAATCAAGAGCACTTCACCAGCATCAAGGCACAATCTTGAATTCTGGGTGAAGGGGTGATGATCCCAGGAACCACAGACAGATATAATAGACATGACTTGCACACTTACAGCCGTTGTTCCATGATACAGGGAGCAGTGGTACTCGCCTCTTAAGACCACCTGGATTTAAATCCAGGACTGAATTACCACTCCGGACCGAGATGCGGTGACGATAACCCCCAGAACCATCAACCTGTGGCTAGGCAGCCACCCTTGTGAACGTACCTGTGATAGCTGTTGAGGGTTCAACACTCGCAGCTGGGCCTGGCTCCAGGCTTCCCTCATGATTGTCTGCTCAAACAATCTGTTGCTACTGGTGACCCTCTGGCCTATATAACTTCACAGCCTGGTTGACATCTGCATCCTACAATATCTCAAGACCTGGACGTATCCCTTGGATAATGGTCTTGTTGGGAAAGAATATAAATATATCAGCTAGAAAATGGCTCTGTCTCCGGCTTCAGTATGCAAAAGTAGAACAAACTCTCATTCCTATTACTACAATATCCCCTCTATCAAGGTATTACTAAAACAATACAGTACTCTGGTAGACACTGGCTTCCACTTTAATTAAATCCTTTAGTATTAAGATAGTGTTAAAAGCAAAAAGAACCAGAAGAAGAAAACCGAAAGAGCAAATAGTTTCCTGTAAAATGAAGATGGCAAAAATTGTATAAAAAATGTAATAAGCAAAGTGTATACACGATACGGAGAAGCCACGCAGTAAGGTTAAGGGTGAGTGAAGGTGATCAAGAAAGTTCACTGCTCGCCCTCCCCCCCACCCCTCCCTCCCTCCTTCCTTCCTCACTTGCTTCACATGTAACGGAACTAAATTGAGGCAGATCAGAGGAAAAAAGATGATTCAAAAGAACACTGGCTGTATGACAGTCCAGTAAGAGCAACACAACCATGACTACTTACAACCACGCCTATACCTGGAGAGGGTTCTCTCCAGGTCTATAGTTACAAACACTACCCGGTGTTTGTAACTACAGACCTATAGATCATCGCCCCTGGAGCCGTCTCATAATGCTGCCTCCTACTTCATGACATGTCAGTAGGCTGTTGGTGTAAGCTGCAAGACGTTCGACGTACATACCACAACACGGCTCTTCACTAACAAGTTTTCAGGAATCTAAATTTTCTAACAATTCAAACTGTAAATCTAATATTTGAAGTTTGTATTAGATACACTTGAACTTGTAGTACATACTATGTTATCTACTGGAGAAATGCACCCCAGCTTTGCAGTGCAGTATTTTATAGTCCACAATGCCTTTGTCTCACACACGAGATATTAGAGTGCAAATTTACAACCAATCCCTCCACCCAGGATTTTCTAGGTATACATTATATTTCTCACCTGCACTCAAAGTACAATTCGATATATTTTAGACATTCCTAACGAGTTTGGTATGACAAACATGTACAATTTTACGATCTGCAGTTTCGGCTGTCTTAAGTATGGCTATTAATATGTACTTCCGCCGCTTCCTTACACACAATCTCGGGGAGTCACAGCCCCTGCGGACCGATCCCAGACCAAGCCTTCCTGTTTATGGCTTAATCAACTAGGCTGTTGGTGCTGACTGCACGCAGTTCAATGCTATGGGAAAAACGGAGTTTAGCGTGAATATAATGGTCCTCTCATGGAAAGGAGTCTGGAACGAGTCAACACCTAGTGAATGGTATGGTTATATAGTTAAGCTAGACTAGAATTTAAGTAGCTTATTATGTTCAAAGTTTTTAGCTATATGCTTATAAATATGGCAACACTTGAGGGCCAGGTCAAGAGCAGAACAGTCAAGTAGGTTAGTCACAACAAAATTCATGAAGACTGAGTTACAGCCAAACCACCTCCGCAAAATCTGGGTGTGTATTTAGTGTCCCATTAATCGGTATTTGCGTGGAATCCTGGAAAGACGCTGTAACCAGTAATGGCCCAGCAGCCATTACAGTAAGCTACCAGTTTACTTGTTCTCGGGATTTGCGCAAATTTCACGGAATAGGTAAAACATGTCGGCTTGTGTCTAATTGTATGTCTAACGACGGAGTGAAGCTTTTAGACTACCCCTGGAATACCTCGTACACCCTCGTCTACAGAGGTAAAATACTTGTCAGCTAAGTATGAGATGGCTAGTATCTAGATGGGATTTGACTGATGTATTGACTAATCAGGTCGTCACGTCACAATAGAATACTTCTATTCAAGACAACTGTAGCCACTAAACCACAGGAATTACCTTCAGGAACTTCTCTACTTCCCAAAATTTCTGGTAATTTCTCTTATGTATGAAAAGAGGGTGTTAGAATGTCTTAGTTCCTTTACACTTATTTAATTATCTGTCAGTGTACTCACTGTACTCGAATATTTCAACAGGGGTATTGGTATAGCATCGTCTGCCGAGAGATGGTTATGCAGATTTGGGACTCATCTCTCCAGACTTTATATCTGCGAATTATTTATCTTGTGCACCTACATTCCAGGGAATACAGCTCAAGAAACTTCTGGAGTTCCCAATAATTTAAGTGCTTGACTGAATTATGGGCAGTGAAGATTCTTTGTATATTCTAAAGATCTTAGACTTTGCTTACTTTTAAAGAGGAACTTAGGGTATAACAATATTCCAGGCTAGAGAACAAGTGACAAGTGAAATCTTGTTTCGAAGGTTTAGTTATTTAGTTATTTTCCTTGCGGCTGTGATAACACTGCCGAATTATTACCACACAAACAAATTTAATCTCATTAAACATTATATTGTATTGTATCAGTGAAACACTTAAGTTTATACTAGCTTGAAGATCTGCTGTGCCCTTAATCGATCTCATACATACAAATTGTAGTATCGTCTGGAAAGGATGTTGGATATGAGAATGAGAATATAATGGAAAGTGGCCTTGAGGAACAAAGCTTTTCACCGTAGCAGTCTCTGACTTTGTACACGTGGCTAAGTGATAGCGCCTTCAACTCTCGTCTGCAAGACCGAGTTAGATCCCAGCACAAGTGGAAACACCGGGCAATTTTCCTTACATTTTCTCCGGTTCAGCTGGCAATAAACAGATACATGGATGTTAGCTCATCGTTTTGTGTCGCATCCAGTGGAAGAGGGTCAGAGGACCCCCATGGAAACCAAGCCATAGTGGCTTCAGATGAATCTCCTGGGTTACTAAACTTAATAAAATCATCTACTCTTTCGGTTTTATTTGTTAGAAAGTTAAACATCTATCTGCCCACCTTTCCAGTTATTTCTTTTTCACACACTGTGATCTTTCACCTTGACTTTTTTATGCACAAGTATCCCTTGGTTTACCGCATCTATGGAGTTCATGTTAACAGTTTATTATTGTTGGATATTTCGTGTTGTGTAGGAAAAGTGTGACAGTTTCAGTACAGCAGCTCTCGAAAATTTTTGAGACTGTTTTAATTGAGTCGTGAAGAATACAAGTACCGTGGCTGGAACAAATCACAAACATGGCATGGTCCAGAACGGAACAAAACGTCGTCTAAAGCTTCCTCTCTAAAGTGTGCTTTTGTGAATTTAATTTGATGTTATTGTATGACTTCTATCTGGCGGTTCACCTGCTACAGTGTGTAAATATACTGGTGTCCCTGTAGATGAATGGTTCAGAGAACAGTGTCCATGCCCACGCTTACATTTTAATTTTTTCATGGGTTTTCTTTTATGTTTATTTAGTTGCCGTTTGCTGAATGAGTCTCGTTGGTGCTTCCAGAATGAGAGGGTAGCTGGGAGAGCATCATCAACTGTATCAATGTATTTTATAATTGCTCCGAATTTTAAACACAATGGCTTGAAAGTTTCTCATACTCAAATACAGTACGAGTAATTGTGTTTTTCGTTAGTTATTAGATGCATTATTCATATGCAGTTAAAGAGCTACTGTGAAGACAACCGAGATTATCTATCTTCTTGACACACACTGACACAAAACTTCACGATTTGTACAAGTGTTCCTTGGGTATGTAGTCAGTGCTGGTAATGATGGTTGCTGCTCTGCCCACCTGATGACTACCCGTTAAGAGTTCCGGGGAGTTTCTGTCCCCGCTGGGACAATTGTATGTCTTAACCAGGTGCCAGATCAACCAGGCTGTGATGGATATGTGGGTCAGCAGGCCACCAGCAACAACAGTCTGGTTGACCAGGCAAGCACCAGACGAGCTTGGCTCCGGGAGTAGAAAAACTCTCGGAAATCATCAAAGGTATATCACAGGTAAAGACAAAGCGGCCCGGTACTGGATTACACCTCCAGGTTGCTGGCTTCATCAGTCATACTACTGGTGTTAGCAGCAATGAAGCCCAGCTGATCAGGAACAGTCTGGAGGCACCTGGAGTTCACCAGATATATTTTGCTCACCCACTTCCCAAGGAGTACAGCTCAAGGGACTAAAGGCGCTCCCAATAATTTATGTCCTTGACTGAAGATTATCTTAAAGGCACTGCTGTGTAGGTAATTTATATATGAAGGGAGAGTACACTTATTGGTGACATACCTTTAACAGGTATCAAGGTGTCTTACAATTATGTGGTCCGGTCTGAGGTCAGATTTGTCTACCGACTGACAGGTCTAAGCAGGCTGTTGCGGTCCGCATGCCTAAATAACTAATAAAATCTGAGGGATCTGGAACATTTAAGGAACAGGTTCAGGTTCCCCTACAATTTTTGTTCTGGCACTTTTTTATTACCTGACAGAGGTTGAATCCTTGAACTATGGATGTTGACACTGTTCTCAGACTGTACTTACGCCACTGTTGCTTTTCAGCAGAGAGAAATTGTAGTATTTGTAAATCACTTTGACCTGGGAGATCACTCATTGCTCTTGGCAATACAAATATACACAACACAAAAACACCAAGGTAAGAGCAAATAAAAATAAAAACCGCCAGCACAAATAAAACGCCCAACACAGTTAAAATAGCCCAACTCAGTTAAATAAAATACATAGATCAATAAATATACAAAGTAAATATCAGTATCAGAACAATCCTAAAAGTTCACTACATGCTTTTCACCGAGTTTATAATATATTACAAGAGTTAAAACTGGTCCAAGGGGTTTCATCTCATCTCAATATATTAAGAATATTTACTAACAACCCTCTACATATTTACCTATACGATGAATTGGTACTTAGTCAAAAACAATTTACCTCAGTCACTTCCCCTGGTAACTCACCTGTCCTCCACAACTCCACTGTAACTTCCCCAGTACTTACCTGAAATAAGAGAAGATTAAAAATTACATTAAAATACATCGAGATTATTAATATAATTGGTTCAATGCACAAGACTCACGAGTTGTTCAACATTATTTTAAAACTACGTTCATTATGAATGTACTACAGAAATAGAAAACTGTTGACGATCTCTGTCGCTCAAGTGTGTATGGTACTACCTATGAAGGAACACCTGGAAACTGGTTAACTGAGCAAAAAAAAAAGGGCGTACACTTTAAAAATCAGGAGGGGGATGTTGCATGCCGGTGTCTCATCAATGATAACGCTGACCTTCTGGAAAGATAGTCAGGGAGGATTGTTTGTTTTCATCTTCGGAGCATCCTTCCACATCTGGAAATAGCTGTTGAAGCTTATTACTTACCTCAATTTTTTTTTTTAACTATTATCAGCTTTATCCTATGAACTTGTAAAGACTGATACTGTAACAAATTTTTAAGTAAATAAGAGGCTAGCGCCAACAGCTTTACTGATCAGGCTATCAAACAGTAAAGAACACTGACCATGTAGTAAAAAGGTGGAAGGCGGCAACACTCAAGAAAGTTTACACAACGCCCTTTAAAATATACGGTATCAACCTGGAATCCCAGTGAAGTTCTCTTCAACCTCTTCATCTGAGTCTTATATCATCACCTTAAAATAGGTGGACATTAATTCTCCATAGGAAAATTCGGTACATATGTAGTTTGTTCTCGGCACACTGACACGTGTTTTCTAACAGGTGTTATTAAAACAGTCTCTGACAGCGGTTTTTAGTTTCACATTTGTCAGCGACAGATGGAGGAACCTTCACAACACCCCAACGTCAATTACAGCATCGAGTTTTCCCACCTTGGAGGTTGTTAACAAAGATAATTCTAAAATTACAAAACCGTTGCATACGCTGACAGCACTATATTGTTATGCCATACTGCATCCATCAAGTCGGGCTGCGTGTAAAAAAAAAAAACTATCGGGTGGAGACAGTGGCCAGGGATGGTAACCAAATGAGTCCATGACTTTCACATCCCACACTAACACCCACGCCAGTCATACCCGACCCCGCCCTCAGAGCCCGCCGAGTGTACTATCACCAAACTGTGTTTGGAAGAGACTCCTGGCCCCCGCCTCTTCAGCATTTATGGAGTTTGCCGTCACTTCTACATTCAACCATTCAATATCCTACTGTTCCGAGACTGAAAGAGAAACCTCAACATTCCTGCGATTCATCTGTTTTTAGCTTCCATCAATTTTCCTTTGACTGTGGTGTGAGAAAATACGAAGCGAGCTTGACTATCACCTTCAGCGCCTACACGCAAAATAAATGACCTGACATAAATGGCTAAGCGTTGTGGGTAGAGGAACTATGATAAAGGGTGACATTAGGTTGCATCATCACTGCTAGCCCCTGGGTGCTGCCCTTGTATGTCTGGCCTGCATCCCACCACTGCTCCACCACGCCTTATTACCCAGGCTTTCACCTCACTCATTTCCCCTCCTCTCTTTAAACGACTCTCGCACTAGTGATTCACGTATAGATCTGAACGTTTTTTAGCGATGCTCGGCTAGCGTTTATAGTTTTTTTTTAAACATAACCTTGCCAAAATAGAGAATAGTATTGGTAAATTACAAAGAGCGTTAAGAAACTGACGTAAGAAAACTAACGTGGTAGAATGAAGAATGGTTGGTCCCTCAGTGGCAGCTCCAATTTACAGAGGACTAGATGGAACAACTGGGGAAGCAGTAGGTGTTGTTTGAACCCCTCTGCTACAAGGTGACAGTGCATCCACAACTGCTCCCACTCACCTTAGTAGTTCTGCTGATGTAGTGAACATCCACCTTTAGTATTACTTTACTGACGTCCAACTTTAATAATACCCTACTGAAGTAATATTTTTTTTTCCATTCGAATGACAGTGCCTTCCTTCTCCCCACAAACACTTGACCATTTGTCTTAAGTCTGCCTCGGACACAACTCTCTTGTTGACACTAACACTGTTCACCAGCAATAATTTAAAAAATCAGCCATCAGGGTCTATTGTGACGACCATAAACACTTTAAAATACTTATTGTACGCTTGCTCACATGAACGTAAATATGACAGCAACGGGCACATATGATGGACATATCCACTAAAAGAAAAACATGAACCAGCCAACACAAATGCTAAAAAGACGCAGATGAGATTACAGACGTTGGGAAAGGCTATCTTAGGGTAGTAAGTAGAATGCACTAAATGAAGAGATGGAAGAGTCGAAAACTTGAAGGCCCTAAATTAATAAAACCGGTCGATAAATGTTGATAGGCGATACCGGTAGCCAGAGATCAATAACCCTACAAACACAACTTGGCGAGTACTGTGACGGGACGTGGAAAGGGGAGGACAACACAACTAGACAATTGTTCCTTACGCATGTGTACTCAGTACCTATTAGGGATATGTATATATGTAGTGCTCTCCTATTATGCCCATGGTTCCCCTACTTTTCACCTGATTTATTTTGTATTCCCTCCCATATTTCTCCAGTACGTTATGGTAATGTGCAGATTTGTGACTAGGCTTTCCAGTATCTTCCATGGGTATATCGTCACACGTCTCTCAAATCTTCTTTCCAGAGAGTACAATTCTACTTCTTTAGCGCATTCCAATAGTATAACGGCTTCACTGGTTCTATACGGGTATCAAACACGCTCTATTTTTTTCCAGCTCTTCTATCACAACTACTGAACGAAGCAGTCAACACTGAGCGGCAGTCCAAGTTAAGAGCTCACGCTCCATTTAAGTAGTGTTCTAGCTAGAATTATTTCTGTTGTGAAAATTTTCAGTATCTACCCGTTTTTTTTTTTCCCTTAACTTTACAGCATTTTTTTTGTGTTAAATAAAAAAATTGCTAACCGACATTATTACCCCCTAAGTCTTTTACAAGTTATTTTCGTTCTATGGAATGACCTTCCAGTTATGGAAAAATTAAGCAAAAACTAAAACGGAGTATAAAACTACACAATATAACTTAAAACTAATGTAAAGGGGATAGGGGTGATAATGTCAGAGGACCTATAATGTTCAAGGAAAACAAGTCATCCCAATTGCAAGGAAAATATGACGGATAACGAGAACCTCCACAACAAGGGATGCCTAGCGAATGATGGTCCTTTATAAGTTACTTGTTCTCTCTAGGTTGGAATAGTGATGTGCATTAACAGTCCCCCTTTCAAGGAGGACAAAATTGCAGACCTAGAGAATGTATAACAAACTTTCACCGCATGTACAACTTCAGTCAAACACCTAAATTACTAGGAACATTTGAAGTCCCTCAACCTGTACTCCCTGGAAAGAGGCGTGAAAAATGCATTGTAATTAACACCTGGAAAATCCTAGAGGAAATGGTCTCAAATCTGCACCCACAAATCACTCCCTCCAACAGCACGAGGCTCGGCAGATAATGCAATATACCCCCAATAACAAGCAGGGTGAAGGAGGGGTGTTAATGTTGCAGTTTAAAAACTGGAGTGTAAAGCACCCCTCCGGCAAGACAGTGATGGAGTGAATGATGGTAAAAGTTTTTCTTCTTCGGGCCACCCTGCCTTGGTGGGAATCGGCCAGTGTGCTAATAAAAAATAAAAATAAATAACAACCAGGGGTGCCAAAAATATGCTACGAGATGACGCAAGTGTAAGAGGCCTTCCGTCATGCAGGACTTACGAACAGACCCCTGGCTGTCTGCAGAAGGGAGTTGAACAAGTCCAAGTGGGTGCCTGATCAGCTGGATTGTTAAGACTTTCCCGTGCGTCTAGTACTAACAACCTGGTTGATCAGCTATCCACCGAGAGGCCTGGTCTGGGACCGGGCTGCGGGGGCATCGACCCTCGGAACACTCCAGGTTGACCATTTACCCTTCGAGTTCCTCATTTTTCCATACCTGAACATATTTTCTACCGCCCACTGAAAAGACTTCCTTTATATATTCTTGAAGGTTTTCGTTTTCTTCTGCATTTGACTTTCAAGAAAATTTCTGTGTCAGTTCCAAGGACTGAAGAAAAAGTTCTGATGGCGAAAAGTTTCCTTTTATCAATGTCCTGAACTGTACAACTGTGTCATTTTCCTCATCTTATCGATCTCAACACACCATTTACTTCCCAGGTAGGATCTCATTAGATGGCTTCGGAGATCCTCGACCCCAAGCCCCGGACCTCCTGGGAGGATAACACCTCAAACCTTGTAAAACATATGCAGGATCTCTCAAACTCCCTAAAGGAGGCATTATTTCCTATATCTGCTGGGTGGGTGAGAGAGAGGGAGAGCAAGCCAGCAAGAACTAGAGAGCCAGGAGAGAGCAGAAGCATGCATCTTCACCCACCCCCCTCAAAAACACTCCCCGCACATACACACCAAGAATTCCCTGTACGCCTCTCTTGGCCTCACAAAACAAGGAACCTGAACCCAGCAGAGCCATGACGTGAGATTCACTACGTCTCGTTGTGTTTACTTGCAGCACACCATGCAGTCACCAGTCTCTATCCATACACTTGCTTATATTTTCCTTTATGATTCATCTACTTCTTATGTGCTATCAGTGTGATTTTACGCTTGTGAAGGGCTCTTAATCCAGCAAATTGGATCTACCCTCAACTTGGACTGAACGTGATTACTTCCCTACTCACAGGTGCTATATGATCTCTACAGGTTTAGCGCTTAACCCGTGAAAATAAATCATGTGGACCCTAATCTTCTGGGGGGGGAGGGTGTCTTCAAGAGGGAAAATGATAGGTTCAAGTCAGTTCCTGATCAACTAGGCTGTTACTGCTAACAGCACAAAGTCCAATGTAAGCACCACGGCCTGGTTAGAGAGTTATCTGGAGAGAGTTCCGGGGGTCAACGCCCCCGCGGCCCGGTCTGTGACCAGGCCTCCTTAGGTCAGTCTCCCAGGATGCGACCCACACCAGTCGACTAACACCCAGGTACCCATTTTACTGATGGGGAACAGACAACAGGTGGAAAGAAACAAGTCCAATGTTTCTGCTCTGGCTGGGAATCGAACCCAGGCCCTCACCGTGTGAAGCGAGAGCGTTAACCACCACCCTCTTGAAAACAATTATGAATATGTTGGCAACCTTCCTTATATATAGTGTGGTACCTGGTGCTGACAGTTGGAGCAAAGGTAGAGAGAGGGTTGATTATGATCACACGTGTTACTCACCCAATGAAGGGTTCAAATCATGGCAAGCAAAACCTAAAAGTAGCAGGCCAGTGTGCTATCCACTGCCATTACGATTTCGCAAGTCACGTGTATTACATTCAGGAAGAAGGGGTAAACCCGTGTAAGTCTCACACTCTCTGGGAAGTGTTTGGAAATCAGCTTTCATCTCAGGATGGGAAGAGCTCTAATTTGGTTTATCAAGAGCCCTTTCACAACATCCCTTGAAGGGATGGATGTTGGGAAGGAAGAGAAAGAGAAGAGAAAAAGAGTGGAGAGAGAACAGGAATTACGCGAGAAAGCAATGGAAAAGAATAAAGACACTGAATTGACAAATACTAGTGTTGTGACCGTGGTGTGATTACGCATAAAATGTATGCAAAAGGAATAACTGGGAAAGTAGGCAGATGGATATTCAACTTAATAAAACACAGTAGTAATAGTAAACAGTGAAGTCAGAGACTGCCATAGTGAAAAGCGGTACCCCAAGGCACGGTACTCTCCCCACTTGTGCTTCTCATTCATATATACATCATCTGCTGATAACACCAGCATCTATGAGAGTGGCGTCCATCGAAGACAGCGAATCTTCGGGCAGATATAGTTTTCCAGTGGGCCTCAGACAACATTGTGGTGTTTAACTGAGACAAGTTTCAATTACTTCACTATTGGTGAACATAAGAAATAAAGATCGAAAGTCTCCTATGCGAGACTGAAAAAAAGATGCCGAAGATCTCTCATTCAAGTATCACAGCATTGTTGTCACTGCTGCCACCAGGAAAATGATAGGCTGGATAACTAGATCTTTGAAGACTGCAGATGGTGAGCCCCTGATGATACTCCAGTCACTTGTTCTCTCCAGACTAGAATACTTGCTATATACTAACGGCCCCGTCAGAACTGCTGAGCTGGAAAACGTCAAGAACCTTCACTTTTTTTTTTTACACAAATCAAGCCACATCAACTGTATTCTTTGGAATGTAGGCGAGAGAGGTACAAAATTTTCACCTGAAAAATCCTAGGACTGGTCCCAAATTTCAACACTCAAAATCACTCCGTATGAAAGCAAGACTTCGAAGACGGTCCAAAAATAATTAAACAGGCGCGACGAGTACGCCAATGATATATACCAAGAGTGTCAGAGGTCCCCGACCCTGCGCCCTCCCTCCGTGCACAAGAAAAAGTGCCAACAAACCTCTGGTGGTCTTCAAGAGGTAACTGGACAAATTCTTCAAATAAATGCAGCTGGGCTGTGGTTCGTACACTGAACTGCGTGTGGCTAGCAGTTACAGCCTGGCTGGCCAGTCTTAACCCCCGGACGGCAGAGGGCGTTGACCCACGGACCCGACTGTCGAAGGAAGGAGGCCGTGAAGCTCAGCAACTAGTGACGCCGAGTTGTCCACATGTCCAGCAGCAAGATGGGAGTGGATGAGAAGTGAAATGCACGGTGGGGTGGGAGAAGCTTAGCAACACCACCATCATGTGAAGCAGCAGCTACACCAAGGAGGTAGCAGCAGTAGCAGTAGCGGCGGCGGCACTATGGAGGCGGCAGCAGCAGTCGCCGTCGCAGGGAGGCAGCTCCATGGAAGGTAGGCGGGGGAGGGGGGGTGTGATGGGCAGCGGCTGTGACACTCCTGGCCATGACACTGTCGCCGCGGCCACCACCCATAACCAAGGCTGCTGCATTGCTCTACCTACCTCACCACCGCCAACACTGCCTGGCACCACACACTGGTATCACTACACTAATACATCAACACACGTAAGCCATTCTTCCACATTCTAACTACACCAAGATATCAATAGCAGTAACAGTGACATTTTACAGAGCACGTTGACCGCTGAAGAATGACACACTTGTGCAACGTTTTGGTATCTAAATTTTGTGGAAACGTTCCGCCAGCCAATGGCTTCCTCAGTCCAATACAGAGATGAACGATGGAAGATGAGAAGGCGCTTAAAACACTTGTGCAACATTTGGGTATCTACTGAAGAATGGGACTTGTGCAACATGTTGAACTCGTTCAACTCGACGGTTTTCCAAACTATTTATATACACGTCTGCCGTGTAACTCGCTTAGCATTAATAATCGGTAGAATAGATATACCAAGTATAAAACTAAAAGGACATAATTAACAAAAGCAAGGCAACCCAAACACTATTATACAAAGTTAAAATAACCAGCATGAATTAAAAGTCCCATTCTCAAAAGACGCTCCTAAAAGTTACCCGAGGTCCCTACAAGCACCTCGGTAATTATAAAATAAACATATTACAGAAAGACGTAAACTGTGTGCACATTTGAAATGTTCCACAGTCAAAAGCACGTCACGAGCTACAGAAACCTAGGTTTCATGGAAAAAAATAATGTAGAATTCTTAGAAGTAGCAAAGGTATTCGGCATACTGGAAGGAACACAGAAGTAGCACAGGTAACAGCAGTAGTATGGCCTATACGGATCTGGCGCATGTTTTACAATGTAGCGACACTAACAGTGTGGCACCGCTGAAGAAATCACCTGATATTACAACTAAGTATATATGAACATGTCAGTTAACATCAGCAGCGGTATAGCCAGTAACTGTGGTACAGCCATTAACAGCAAATGGCACAGCCATTAACAGCAAATGGCACAGCCATTAACAGCAACAGTGGCACAGCCATAAACACTCAGTATCACCATTAACAACACTAACAACCATCACCAGCAGAAGTATAGCCATTGACAGCAGCAGCACTGCCATTTACAGCAGCAAATAATTACCAGCACCAGTATAACCATTGCCAGCAACATAGCCATTAACAGCAGTATACCCATTATCAGTAGCAGCATAACTATTAACAGTAGGAGTGGTGTAACCAACAGTATAGCCATTAAAAGCAGAAGCTGTATAACCATTAACAGCAGCATACTATCTTAGCAGTATACCTGCCAACATATTTACAACAGAAGTACGCCCATTAAGAACTGCTTACCCCATTACAATCAGCATACCCATTAACAGAATATTTATTAGCAGCAGCATATCCATCAACAGGGCACCTATCAGTTCCACACACTTCTGCAACCGTACATATACCCCTTATTTGCACTAGTAATGTACCCTTCAACTACGCCAGAAATACATCCACCACCTTCAGGAATGTACCCATCCTCTTATTCAGCACTATTCATATCGTTGTTAGGTAAGACACATATGCAACAGTTAGGTATCTTTATTTCGAAACGTTTCGCCTACACAGTAGGCTTCTTCAGTCGAGTACAGAAAAGTTGATAGAAGCAGAAGAGACTTGAAGACGATGTAATCAGTCCATCACCCTTAAAGTTTAGAGGTGGTCAGTCCCTCAGTCTGGAGAAGAGCATTGTTCCGTAGTCTGAAACAATATGGAGTAGAAGTGACAGGATGGAGCCTTATATAGCACCAGGTGAGACGTAGGTCACTTTGGGAGGTCAGGTCCCTCTCAAATCAAGCCGTTCTCACTAGTAGAGGTTGTCGAAGTTGATTTTAGGTCTGTACCAAGATTTGAGAGGGACCTGACCTCCCAAAGTGACCTACGTCTCACCTCCTGGCGCTATATAAGGCTCCATCCTGTCACTTCTACTCCATATTGTTTCAGACTACGGAACAATGCTCTTCTCCAGACTGAGGGACTGACCACCTCAAAACTTTAAGGGTGATGGACTGATTACATCGTCTTCAAGTCTCTTCTGCTTCTATCAACTTTTCTGTACTCGACTGAAGAAGCCTACTGTGTAGGCGAAACGTTTCGAAATAAAGATACCTAACTGTTGCATATGTGTCTTACCTAACAACCTGTCGGTATTTTATACCATTTTATTGTTCAAGCTATTCATATCACCACTCCATGGAATAT
The DNA here is from genome assembly GCF_038502225.1 of Cherax quadricarinatus. Classification (NCBI taxonomy): domain Eukaryota; kingdom Metazoa; phylum Arthropoda; class Malacostraca; order Decapoda; family Parastacidae; genus Cherax; species Cherax quadricarinatus. The sequence goes on from NC_091369.1 coordinate 9,605,140, forward strand.
ACCAAAACAGCAGTAATATACACATTATCACCAACATTAAAAGTCTACCCATCATTCACACAAGTGGATCAGTAATTCTGCTATCTATCCACAATTAACATGAACTTCATCTCTGGCTTGTTCAACCCCCTTTCCCTCCCTTCCTTGATCTCTAAACCTTGTTGCTAAGTTCCATGAAGGTCAACATACCTGGCTCAACTGGCGGTCAACAGGGGGAGTGGGAAAGTTCTCGAAACCTCCAAGGGTAAATCATGTGCGTGTGAATAAAGATACTTATGCACAGTTCAAGATGTTTATCTAGGGGAACGTTTCGCCACCAGTGACTTCAGTCAATCATCCACATCTTGTATCTACACACCATTTGTAACCTGACGCAAGTGCAAAGAAAGTCTTAACGAAAGACGTACCAATGAAGAGTCGAGATGTGCCTATTACTTATTACACCTTAGAGAGGGGAGAGAAAAACAAACGGCCGTAGTAGCAACGATTGTTGGTGGCAGATGCAACAAAATTCTGAGTCGGCAGCGTCTACGATATTTTGGATGGAACTTCTTTCTCGTGCGGAGCTTTTATCAGTAAAGTTACTATCACCGAAAAGTTTCCTAATAAAACTTCTTAGTGATGTATGTGTGTCTTAAGTCTTATTTACATAATGTTGATGCATACAACTGAAGGAGGTTTCGGGGTCAACGCCCCTGCGTCCCGGTCCCTGATGAAACTTCTTGGTAGATCAAGGCCTGATCAACCAGGCTGGCCTCATGCAGTCCAATCCGTCTTATTTACCACAGCCCGGCTGATTCAATCAGAATAAAGGAACGTGTAACAACCAGAGGTTTGCTAAAATAACTGGTATTTGTCAATGAACTGTATCAATGATCCTGACTAAGAATACTCTCCTTAATAACCTTTGGGTGTTACCCCTCTCACGACTTGTAGACGTGTGATGCATGACAGAGTCACATCAGTAGCAGTGATAAAAAAAAAGGATAAGAGTGATAACAATGTCTTGTGCAACTTGCCAAGATCTTTTTCTAAGCTACTACTCTGCCTTTACGTGCAATGTTTGTAAACTATTGTTCCATGGTTGAAAAAGTGTCACAACAGCAAGCTTAAGCCGCTACCTAAATATGATACCCAGTATGATAAGGTCAATGGGTGACGGTCAATGATGATTACTGCAAGAGGTAATATGGAAACATCCTACTTACAGCTGTATGCCAAGGGTAGCGACCTCCATCCTCGCTCTCCAATCAACAATGTGAGGAACGCTTAATTTTTCCAATATAATGTAACTGACAGCTTCTTTACGTAGCTCATTATTCTTGCCACACACACAACTATTATGTATAAAGTCTTCTTCCAGTGAACCACAGAAAACCATATGGAGTTCAATGAGTACAAATTTCAGTTACTCCGTTATGGGGGGGAAAAAAAAGGCTAAAACTAAAACTGTATAAAACCACTTAACAGAACTAAAAACTCATGTGAAAGACTTAAGTGTCACAATGCCAGAGGACGTCACTTTCAAGGGTCACAATAGTATCATGATTATAACAGCGAGATAAAAAATGATATGATGGATAACGAGAACCTTCAGAACAAGAGATGCCAAACCAATGATGATCGTCCTCAAGTCGCTTGTTCTCTCTAGGTTGGAATATCGTTGTAAACTAACAGCCCCTTCCAAGAAGAGTGAAACTGAACGCACAAGTTCAGTCAAGCACCTAAATTACTGTGCATGTTAAAAGTCCCTCGACCTTTGCTACTTGGAATGTAGGCGACAAAGATGCATCATAGTTTAGACCTAGAAAGTTCAAGACGAACAGGTCCTAAATCTCCATACACAAACCACTCCCTACGAAAGCAAGAGATTCAGCAAAAGATGCAAAATGCCATCATTGAAAAGTATTGGTGCCATAAATACTCTTAAGTGAGAAACACAATACGTATGTGCAAGGGGTCCAAAACTTCTCAACGCTAAGTTCAAGACAGTTCCTGATCATCCGGGCTTTGCTTTGTAAGCGGGACTGCGTGCAGCCAGCAGTAACATCCTTGCTGATTAATACTTGATCCACTAAGAAACCTGGTTTGGGACTGGGCCACGAGGGCGTTGACTCTCGAAAACATCCTTCAGGTATCATTATCAAGTCTACATCAATGCCATTACTTCCCACCTGAAATATAACTTTTCTATGTATGGATAATACGATCCAGTTTATTATTAATAATAATATTACTGACCCCTGAGCCCACCACCCAAGCTCCTTGCCTCCCATAACACACTGGTTATCCCTCCTCACAACCCGCCCCCGTCTCTCGTTCTCACTCTTCTCATCACTTCCTACCTCTCCACCCCTCCCCGACAGCAGCACATTCTCCACCATGAAGGGGCAAACGTTCAAATATGGGCGTTCTGTATTTTTCCTTGGCCTCCTTGGTGCTAGAAGCATTTTGGAGCTTTTCTAAATTACTTAGAGATTAAATCTAAGTTTTTGTAAACTGATGTAATCTAACTTAACAAAATCTAACCTGAAACCTGCACTAAAGAAAAATATGAAAACCTTAAAAACTGACCCTGAACAAATCGTAAAAAAAAAAAAAAATAATGAAGTTTTTTAAACGAGACTAGTTGTTGCACACTCACATCCCCAGTTTCCTCCCCAATTACCCACCCCTCCTCCCCAGCCATCCTACGCCCATCCCCCCCCCCCCCACACACACTACTACCCGTCACCACCTACGCGCTGTGACTCACTCCAGTGTTGCTACCACTAGTCTGCTCGGCCATCCCATTAGCAACGCTCACGGCACAAGCTACCCACAATATTTTCGAACCAGTATGCGTGTATGTATGCACATATAAGCATTTGTTTTCTGTACATTACTAAGTACAAATTTAGATCTATATACTGATATCTGGGAATCAAAGATATCTGGTGGTTGAGAGGCAAAACGCAGGCAGAGTAACATTCCTAGCAAAGAAACCCCATATTAGAACAGTTTCGCAAAAAGTGAGCTTTTTTCATAATAAACAGTCAGTCAACTTCCCATATATACAGCAGTTCATATAGCCAGGGGTAGTGGTGGGAAGGTAGGTGGGTGCAGGACATCACTCGGTCAGGGTCAAAGGTGATTTGACGAGGAAATGTATTTTACCTGTGAATAGGCCGTTTCTACCTGCCGGCCCACATACCCATCACAGCCTGATTGATCTAGCACACCACTTAGGTAGTTGGTGAAGATGTCACTAGATGATGTGTAGGGTTTTGCCATGCTGAAGGCGCCGTGATACTGCTTTTAGGCATCTCGTTCTAGATTCCCTTTTAATGAGTTCAGCATCGTTACACGTCATTAGTATGCATGTGCTCTAATGAATGATGTGACACTGTTGGTGCGAGTTCTTCATACATACATATGTTCTAGAATGTTTGTCACCAACCTTCAGTATCAACCAAATCATCCTTCAAAAGTTTATTCTCTAAACTTTGGATTAGTTGTGACCTACAAATCATTATTCACAAGTGATTTTGGCAACAACGTTAAGGCAAACAACAAGAGTAGCATGGAAAATTTGTACAAAATATATTTCAGCATTATATTTGGGCGGGGCGGCTGCTCCCCCCCCCGGGTCATAACATGCATCAGTAATGTCCTTGGACCCGCCATGCACTAGCATCCTTCCTCAATGATTCATGCACTGGTAAACTATTTTGCTCAGGGACCATGAACACACTAAGATCACTACATTATACTATTTACAGATGTCAACAGTCGACAACAAATGTACGAGGATGTCAACAGTCGACAACAAATGTACGAGGATGTCAACAGTCGACAACAAATGTACGAGAGTTCAGGAAGATGTTTCTCTATCCAAGCGTTAATCTAGAGTTTTCTTGGCAGCTACTTTATGCAATACACGCACTTGCTGATTACTAGATTGTTCGCCTATTATTATTATTATTACAGTCATGAGAAAGCACTAAACTCTTAGGGCTCATATATCCCCAGTAGAAGGTAATCATGTTTGACTCAAAGGGGATACCTCCAATTCCTAGGATCAAGAGCCCTTCAACAGCATCAACCCCCCCCCCCACCCCTGAAATGTTTTAAAAAGTGAAAATTATAATGGTTAATTTAAAGCAAACAAAAGTAGACGACGTCGAGGGCAACAGACAAGTATTGATCTCGATATTGCGTTCTTGCTCGTTGCAATAATATATTTAACATGCAATGATGTATAATGACAACAATGTTTGAATAATGATGTTGACAGTAGGACACTAGCATTAATTGTTTACTACCCTGGTACACCCACTTGCCCTTCCCATCAGTATGACAGTTCCCCCTCCCTTCGCCCCGCCCATCGTACGTCTCTTCCCGCTCCCTCAATCCATTGTGTCCGCCTTCCCTCGACATTACCTCTCCATGTGTCTCCTCGAACCCTTGGCAACCCATTCTAGCACCACCGGTGAATCTGGTGCAGATCTCAATGTTCCCTAGTTCTGCTCTGCCACAACCTTACCAAACGTGGCACTAACTTGACATGCTTATTGGTGGTTAGATATATGATTTTAGACGTGTAACTTACACTAACCAAACCCAGCCTGAATAATATTTGCAAATTCTTAGGACGCGAAAGAAAATTTATGGAATAAAGTATGGCCAGGTTGTATTAGCGCACAGCCCACCCCACTACACACCAAAACAACCACGCCCACACCCCCTTAACACTCATACGTGTCCTTACTTGTTATCTAAATACGAGAGCTGCAGTATCACCCGAAACCTTCCGCTGCACACAAACTATCAAATACATCCTACCAAAAATAAAACACACCCAACTACCTCAAAATAACAGTTCACAATTAACCCATAAGTTTAAAATTAAAATGACGTTTTGGTCTGACCTAAGCTATTATAAGTCATAATCCAAGACGGACAAAGCGTGTCCCATTTCTTCCCGATATGTGGGTTGTTAAACATATATACATAGCTACCTAGGCAGAGGTTTCAAGCGTCAATAACTAGGTTACGCTCCATCGCAGGCAGCCTGAAGCGGAGCTAATGCTAGTATTTTGGTATGGTATACCAGTGTCTGAAGCAAGGCAGCCCGTTGGTTATGTTCTCCTACCCTACGCCCACATTATGTAACAGCGCCCTAAACATTTTATTAGAATCATAGCAGATTTACATAGCCCCATATTTTGCCTTTGTAAATATTTTAAGATTCATTGATTGACTCCGTCTGTTCTCTCTCTCTCTCTCTTTCTCCCCTTGTCTTTCCTTGGCCCCATGTCTCACCACCCTCCCTCTTTCCCTATCCTCTTCTCTTTCCCGATTTCCTATTTCTGATAATTCAGCTTTCACCTATCCTCTTCCCCATCACTTTCTTAACTGCCCGTGTCAAGTGTGTAGAGCAGAGCTACACATAAGGCTGCCAAGTCGAGCCACATTCAGTCAATGTATTGACCCTAAGTGTCATGGGAAAATACGCCAGGTGATACTGCTTGGAGGGCTACCTGACACGTGTTCCCTATCACTACCACCTCACACTCGCACCACCAGTACCATACCTCTTCATCGCCTGGAATGCCATCTTTATTGCATACTTTTAAAACCTAAACACCAGAAACATGCCTGTGATATAACTGTTACGGGTTCCGAGTGTTTTCCTACTGTGCAGCCCGGCCTTGGATCAGACTTGTCTTGTGCTGGTCTGCACCTGTACCACCACCTTTAGCACATATCTGCTAACACAAACATTTTTTGCAAGACTCACACTGGCAACATATGACATCACAACACCCGCAACACAACACCTTTATCAAAGACGACTTAACTTCCACAACGCACGTCATCACCTGGAACGCATCTTCAACACCTAGGTCACAGCCATAACTGCAGGACCTGCCACATATCTATACCAAAGCACACCACCTGCTCTCCACTGGTACCTAGCCTTCCCCTACACCATGCCTTTCTCTAGTACCTACATCAGCCTAGATAAGAAAAATGCATGTTTTCAAGTGTTATTAATTTGTGTGACAGGAGAGACAAGCTGAGCCTCGACCTACGAAGCGCCAGGTGTTCCCTCCCACACGTGGCGCTGTAGGACCCTTTCGGGCTTGAGTTTTCTTGTGAATAACAATATCGACGCACTCTTTGAATTACCCACACGTACATGACTGTAAAGAAAACTCATCGTTCGTTACCACACTCGCAATGTTTGACATTAATTCCTCTCAAACATTTTCAGCATTTTAATGACTCATGTTCTTAGTTACAAGAATACTAATGTGAAACATTCAGAATATGAACATTATAAATACTACATCATTGACAAAATCAGCTTGAGTACCATCTAATAACGAGCTGTATAGGAGTGTGGTTTAAGAAGTGAAGAACGAGAATAATCTAGATTTGACGGGTTACGCACACTAACAGGTTATGCAGCTGTATAACATTTTATGGAAGGAGTCAAGAGAGCTTAGTGAAAGCCATGACATGAGCAAAAACAATATTACTAGTGACACCAAGATCACTAACAGGTTACGTAGTGCTTAACAAACGATGGAGATAATGGAACTGGGGGAATATAGCCAAAAAAAAAATATATATATAATCATGAAGGTCAGAGAAGCGACAGAGATGACATTTTTGCCAAGCAGTAACTTGCTGAAGATGAAAGAATGACCTAGCAGGAGAAAGGTGGGGGTGGGGAGGTGGGATCACTGGAGAATGGGCGTGTCACCGAGAGGACTTGCTACCGGTGCAACCCTGGACACTGCCTTCCACACAAACACTTGTGGTTTATTTCAACCTTGTATCTTCTCTACTACCACCGCATTCCATGGTGACAACACTGATTTTAACACTATTACAACAACACGCCCACACTTTAGCACAACACACCGCAGCTAGCAGTCTCTAACTTTTCAAATCACGACAACGGCACCACAAGCCTTGTTTGTAGGCGAAGTAAAAAAAAAAAAAAAGAAACGGTGATGGCCAGATGACCAATTCACAACACTGATAAGCCAGCCAGTTTACGACACTTATAGTAGACGACGACCGAATGATAAACTTACCGCGGGAATGTCGTAGGGTAAGGCACTGGTGGAGCGGGAGCCATGACTGGAGGAAGTGGTGGTGAAGGTGGAGGTGGGGTCGAGGGATGGGTCTGAGGGTGAAGGTGGCTGATGCGAGGACCACGAACACAGGAGGGAGCGGGTGAAGTCGAGGGAGCACATGGACCCGCCATGTACTGCACCAGACTGTTGTCTCCACGCCCGCCCGCCGCCCCTACCGCGCAGCTCCCCTCACAGCCCCGCCCCCTTCCCACCCCCACACCTCCTGTCCCGCCCTCCCCCTGCTTTTCACCCAGTTTCCCTTCACCCCACCCTAACATCCTAACGAAACCACCTTCACCTCACCATAATTTCCTAACCACACCATCCTCACCTTGAACTCCTATACGACCTCTCTTCAGCTAAAACAAGCAACCAGATCCTTCACAAACTCACTGAGGAGAGGAAACTTCACATGACTTAATGGTTCGGGACGAACCATTAAGTCATAACCGGGCGAGAAAATGTTGAGATAATAGTCTAGGAAAGACCTAAACATCTAAAGCTTCATCTCTGAAGTTTAGGTGATTTGTGAACCGTTCCAGTATTGTGACATTCTTCTCCAGATGTTTCCACGAGCCGTCCGTTTCCCAGCTCAAGACCAGCCAAGTCAGTTCATGATCAGCTGGGTTGTATAGCATTCGTTAGACTGTGGGGGGATGGCATCAACATCCATTCAGTCCAGACCCTGAAATCGTCTCCAGGAAACCTCCGCTCCGCTGCCCAACATCTGACACCATCCCATGTCAATACTGGCAGAAAATAGACATGTTAATGTCGGATCATCGACTTTCTAGTTGACAGCCTGATCAGCTATTACTGTGGGTGACTACAACCCAAAGTATCAACCCAACTCCGCAAATCCTAGATGGACTTCTCACATATGATTTGCAGCAAATTTCTCTATTTACATTTAAGGATATGTTACGTTTAGTTACGTTACACTGTCGTCTATCAACAAAAAATAATTTTAACATACCACGATACCAATATATGAAATGAAAGATAAAGGCAAGAAAACGGGGACCCACAGAACGCACTCAAAGAATCAGACATATAATCACACAACACAAACTTCCTGTTGTCCGGTGTAAGGCAAAATGTAAAGCAAGTTGATCATGTTGAAAGACACGAGTGGTCTTGTTGAAGATGTTTTAGAAGCTTGTTCCCGCTTATCAAATATACTTTTTTTCAAGGAGACAAGTTGTGCAAGGAAGGTATACAATACCTCTTGTCGGTATTGTATACCTTTCTTGTACAACTTGTCAGACACTGCAACATCATGGAATCTTGGTTCAGAGGACATTTACATGACCTTCACGGCTACTACTACTAACCCATCCCTTTGGGTATGACCTATTTCCACTGGGGAAATCCCGCCTACCAGTGACTATGCCCTCGTCTGCTACACGTCCCTATCCACTGACGCTTATATAAGCGCCAGCCTCCTTGCCTGTGATCCAGAATCTCTACAACTACGGTGCTCTCCACACCAACTCCAAGGCTGAGGGACTGATTACCTCCTCTTTTGTATATGGTTCTACTGTCTAGTTATGCCCTAGAATTTGTATTGATAAAGCCACTGGATGGCGAAGCGTCTACAATAAAGATAACCAGATGTTGCACATGTGTCTTAACTTTCATCAGGGAGACAAGTACAGTGTTAATAAGAACGTAATAGTGGAACAGTGCAAGTCTACTGCCTCATGAAAGCGTATCCTAAAGTTAAGAAGACCTTATATTCAAGGAAAAAGTTACTATCACCACTAAAGAAAGTGTTAAGTTGGATAACGGGAAACCTATTCGTTATCTCTTACCGAGACTACTACAAAAACGCAATAATCAGCCTCTAAGGTTCACGTTAACATTTATTCAACAAAAAAAATGGCATCATATTTGTTTCTCCCTGCACAATGGCTTCTGGTCCCGAGGTTAGAATGGGATAAAACCTCACTTGCTCAGAGTAATGCACAACATGTGTGTGAAAGGTGAAGGGGGGGGAGGGGGTATAAAGGAGATGCGCGCCCACCCGTCAACTTGTCTCAGTGCAAGTTGTAGCTGCATGCTAAACAATAATTAGAGGCCAATGATCAACGAATCCTATACGTTGAGTGAATCAGTAATACCCGTGAGCGACAACTTTGCTGGGATGACGTGGACACGCTGAGGTAGGCTAGTGAGATGCGGTACACGGTGCAGAGAACTTAAAGATGTACGAACACTTACAACGTGTGGGGTGACTGCTGCATTACAGTCCCCAAACCCTCACGCTTCTTCAAATATCCTACCCTTTCCAGGAGTGAAGAAGCCACTCGTGGCGAAAAGTTTTGTTTCAATGTCAAACGCACCTATACGTCTTCCACATCATGAAGACCAAAGTAACAACGATGAGTCAGTTCACCAGAAGCAAATATTCAGTGGACCATCATTGTAAATACCCCCCCTCCCCATTATGTCTTAGTGCTGGTATGTAAAGTGTAGGAGACACTTATAACAGTCTACATATAAATCATAATCGCTCAGTTATGTCTTAAAGCAGCTGTGGTAAAGAGGAAGGAGAAACAAAACGTAACTTTTCTCAGATGCCGAACTGCCACCTATTTGATTCTAACGTTTAAAAAAAGTTATACAAAAACAACCTTAATGATCTTTTCATATATAACTACTCAAATTTCCTTTGAATCTCCATGTTCAAAATGACTGCCTTATTGCGTGCCTAGTTGAGTGACCTTAAAAACTCTGACCACTATCTTATGTTACTTAGTCCTCAATATACATTGTGTTCGTATTCACAACCAAACGGTGTACACGACACTTTACCTTGGTAATCAAGTCGTCGTAATTGCAAGACAAATTAGTCAGATTAGCCCAAATAAGGGTAAAAAATGAGGAAGCCAAAAGGAGGACAATATACAAAGCACAGGATGGCTACCAAATTGAAGGTAAAGAACATCTGAAGAACTTGAGTGTAATTATGACAGCTGACCTGTTGTTTGAAGAACACAAGGCAAATATTGTGAAAGCTTGACAGTGAATAATGAGATAATGAAAACGTTCAAAACGTTGTCGTTAATGACGCTATTCAAATTGCTTGTGCTCTCTCGACTTGAGTACTGCTCGGTGTTGACGCATTATCCGGGCAGGAGAGATTATAGAGCCGGAACACAGACACCGTTTATAAGCTGCATAAAACCAATATATCATTTAAATTATTGGAAATGCCTAAAGCTCTGAATGTGTACTCAATGGCACGGAGTAGCGTTAATGTTCTGTATTTTCCAAAGTACTAGAACTTTTGTTTATTCAATGCTTTTAATATATTCAGTTTCTAACATATAACAAATTTAAGCTATCAAAAACGTGCTAGCATCGTAACCAATTCATTTATATATATTACATAAATCATAATCACAATGCAAGTACAACTATTCGAAATCTAGTTTTCACATTCCACACTCAATGTCCATAAAACGCTCCATGCCATCGGTCAGAAGCGAACAAATTTAGACCAAAATGAAAGCATCCCCAACCATATATGCCAAAAGGGATGCTGTGTTTTCAGAGAAGAGGTTTCTCTTCCCCAAGGTACGAACTACAAACCAAACCACCGCATAGTGTCACTTAGCATCAGGGAGTAGGAGCAGACGAATGATAATGCATACATACACGATACCCGAGAGCCTGGTCCCAAACCAACACAGTACCATAACGCTGGAGAGATATAAGTGCCCAGGGGCGGTATTGTATCAACCAGACTATTTAACATTTTCCAGTAGATATCAGAAGTACTGCTGGGACAAAAGTTGAAAAGTCTTCAGGAGGAAAACTCCACCAGTATCTCAACCGGGATTCAGATCAGCTATTCTGTGACTACTATGTGGGCCAGAGGGCAGTCAATTGCAACAGCCTGATTTATCAAGCAAACACCGAACAAGCCTGGCCCATGGACAGGCTACGGAAATAAGATAACTCTAAACCGATTATAGGCAAGTATATACATAAAATTGAGCTGAATTACTCATACAAAATTAATTATAATGCTCAATCTTAAATATCAGGAACACGAGTAAATCTGACTAGAAAGAATTATCTTGACTGCAACAGATTTAATTGGAGAGAGTTTAATTAACAAATGATTCAAAGTTAATCAGATTAGGACCAACTTCCACAGCCCACGTTATGTTGCATCATGCATAGCTTAATGTATTTTGGCTTATACCTGACTTCCTTGTTGATTGCCTGATCAAGCAGGATGTTGCTGCCCATAGACCCACAAATTCATCACACCCTAGCTGATCTTGCACTTTCTTCAGGAACTGCTGCACTTCCTCCCTCCCGCCGAGTCTTCCAACTTCGTTCTGCCAATGATCCATTAAATACTGACCATATGGAGGACGAATGATCATTTGTTATAAATACGGTAACATTGTATGCAAGTGCAAACTCCACAATCATAAGAGTCCAACGTTGCCGGAAGAACAAGAACAAGAAGCAGCATCAGCAGTGTACACCGCTCATATTTCCACCATCTTAACTTGGCTCACGCGACAGGAATTTTTAATACCCTGCAGAATATACCATTTAGTATTAGTATTCGCTTTGCACATTGCCAATCGATGAATAAAGTACTATGGTTTTGCCGCCTGTCTGACCGCGTGCGCGCGTGCTTGCTCATTTACGAGAGCATGTGCGCACGCATGATCCCCCAATTAGTTTAGTTTACATGGGACAAAACTGCTCGTTATCCAGCTTGCCTACCTGCCTCATAAGCCTTTTAATAGTAGCTTACCTTTGATACATCTTTGACGTATTTCGTGTCTTCCTACTCCAGCACCCCGGCCCTGGGCTAGGTTTGTCTAGTGCTTGTTTGGTCAACGAGACGGTTGCCGCTGGCGGCTCCCTGGCCCACATATCCATCACAGACTAGTTGATCTGGCACTTGGCGGAGGTACTTGTTCCGGCAGTTTCTGACATCTTTCTGGAAAGATGTTGGAAAGTGTGGGCCACGGATGTTGATACAATGTTCTCTTACTATGCCCACGGTGCCCCTGCTTTTCACCGAGTTCAACTGACATTTTCATCTATATCTAACTCTAGCATGTTATGGCAATGCACAGATCTGGGACTAAGCCCTCCAGTACTTTCCACGTATATACTGTCATGTATTTCTCTCTTCTCTGCTTCAGAGTACACATTTAGAACTGCCATAACCAAGAGGGGAATGTATGAGAGTATAGTTTTACCAACGCTCTTATATGGGTGTGAAGCGTGGGTGATGAATGTTGCAGCGAGGAGAAGGCTGGAGGCAGTGGAGATGTCATGTCTGAGGGCAATGTGTGGTGTGAATATAATGCAGAGAATTCATAGTTTGGAAGTTAGGAGGAGGTGCGGGATTACCAAAACTGTTGTCCAGAGGGCTGAGGAAGGGTTGTTGAGGTGGTTCGGACATGTAGAGAGAATGGAGCGAAACAGAATGACTTCAAGAGTGTATCAGTCTGTAGTGGAAGGAAGGCGGGGTAGGGGTCGGCCTAGGAAGGGTTGGAGGGAGGGGGTAAAGGAGGTTTTGTGTGCGAGGGGCTTGGACTTCCAGCAGGCATGCGTGAGCGTGTTTGATAGGAGTGAATGGAGACAAATGGTTTTTAATACTTGACGTGCTGTTGGAGTGTGAGCAAAGTAACATTTATGAAGGGATTCAGGGAAACCGGCAGGCCGGACTTGAGTCCTGGAGATGGGAAGTACAGTGCCTGCACTCTGAAGGAGGGGTGTTAATGTTGCAGTTTAAAAACTGTAGTGTAAAGCACCCTTCTGGCAAGACAGTGATGGAGTGAATGATGGTGAAAGTTTTTCTTTTTCGGGCCACCCTGCCTTGGTGGGAATCGGCCGGTGTGATAATAAAAAAAAAATAAAATAATAACCAGCACTGTCTCTCATCTGCATGCTGTCAGTATACTTGACCAGTCTACTACTAAACCATAACCTCCTGCCCTTTTCTTACCCTTCAACTGACTTTTTTATTTTTTAACTTTCTCATGTTTGGTGTTGATCTCTCGCGTCTTAACACATTCTATGACGTGCATCATCTCTTGTATTGTCTTTCCAACTCTTTCTCTCTTCCAGCCTACTTCCTCCGTAAAATTGCTTAATTCAACGTAGCCACATTCATGAAATCTGGTTAAGCACCTTATTCTCGCACCCAGTTTCCACTAAGTACTCAGATTCAGTACCATATGGTCGCTGGTTCCTAGTGGTTCTTGAATTTAATTTCCTCAATGTCATCCTTTGTAATACCAAGGTCAAGTCTTACTGGTTATCTTCCCCTCGCTCTCTCGTAGTTTCCTTGGCATGTTACCTAATGAAATTCCCCACTGATGCTTCCACGAGCAACGCTTTCGGACCTCCATGTTGGAACCAGTTCCCATTGACTTTCCTGAAGGATGCTTTCGGGAGTCAACGTCCACGCGACTCATTCCCAGACCAAGCGGACTGGTGGATCAAGTCCTGTTCAACCAGGATGTTACTGCTGACCACACACAGTCCAGCGTATAAGCCACAGCCAGGCTAATCAGGAACTGAACCGAGGAACTTGTGAAATTCTCTTGAAGTCAGTCAGAGTTATGTTGGTTATTACATTTATGCACGGAGGGAGGGCGTTGAAGAGTCGGGGACCTCTGACATTCAACGAGGTCTCCTAGCGTAATCGTCGTGTTTTCATTCTACTTCTTCTATCTACTGTTTCCAATAAGTGTATCGTCGCCATTCTCTCTTCATTCTCCTACCTCGGCTTCTTGTTCGATACAAACTATCACCATTACCTTGGTCTTTCGGGCGTTAATAATTCTGCTCTACATTTTCTGAAACCAGCTTGTCATTATCCAACTGCATTACTTATTACTAGTTATCGTCGTATGCCCTCTTCATTTTTTATTATACAATAGAGGAGGAGGAGGAGGAGAGATGCCTAATATATATGTGGAAGGTGCTTGAGGGCCTGGTCCCATATCTACACACTGCCATATACTGGAGTGAGAGATATAGGAGAATGTGTTGGATAAAACCACAATAAGAGAACACTGTATCAACATCCGTGGCTCCAGACTGACACTTGACCACAAACTATGAAAAAAAATAGTTCCGGAGGAAATTGGACACGTACCTCAGCCAAGTGCCAGATCAACCTGGCTGTGACGGATACGATGGCCAGCATGCTGCCCGCAGTGACAGCCTGGTCGATTAGTTAAAGCACCAGACAAGCCTGGCCCAATGCCGGGCTGCGAAAGTAGGAAAGCTGGCGAAATATTTCAAAAATATATCAAAGGTACAGTGCTAGCTAAACCAGAGCAGTAGATTTAGAGAGACTTCTTTTAGTCTAGCTGTAATCCATTACCCTCAGTTCCGGTATGAACCCTGAAGCCAAGCTTCGGATCTTAGATTCGTTTAAGTTACCTGTACATGTGTCAGGCTGGTATAGCAAATCCAACGGAGGAAATTTAGTGTAAAGTGTGTAGAGAGGACTAAAACACACACTGGTGCTATATATTTTAATCTAGCAGAGTTCAGGAATACATACTGCTACTAATAGACAATTCTTTACATAAACAGGTTTAATACAATTAGACATGCATTATTTTAATAGTAGTGTCCACTATATGGATTAATGTATTAAGTTTTATGGTCCTATGTTCAGTCACAAGATCAGTGCTGCCGTTTAATAAATGCAGCCCTCTACATAAAAAGTAGAAAAATACATACATACACACACACACACATATATATATATATATATATATATATATATATATATATATATATATATATATATATATATATATATATATATATATATATAAATGCATCTGTATGCTCCTGTGAGTACATATTTATAACTTTTATGCGTTCCTAATAATTTAAATGTTTAATTGGGTCTATGTGGGCTGTAAATGATCCCAACTATATTGAAATCTGTCAGCCTGAGCTGAGAGACTTCAGTAAAGCGATAAACATGTTCTACATAACTGGAGTTACTATTACTTAGGAATTACCATCTCTCAGGTTGGCCTAGCCCATGCGAGGAGAAATAAAATTTTAAGAAGATATGACTCACGAAATCGTAATGACACGATTGCAAACAAACCATACCACGGGTGGGATTTGAACTCGCGGTCTGGAGTTTTGAGACTCTGACCGCGGGTTCAAATCCCGCCCGTGGTATGGTTTTTAAGAAGTTATCTCCATCAAGTGAGCAGGGCCAACAGAAATTAAACATCTCTGTTGGGAGGGGATGAGGGAGGGAGACGGAGAGAAGGGGATATCAGGGTGAGGTGTCTTCAGATAACCACTTCAAAAACCTTTGTATATCAGGTAGTCGAGATGGCCAGTCACACTGGAGGGAAGGGAGCATTTGGGTAAGAGGGCATGTATAAGCAGCAGCAAATGAACAAGAAAAGGTGGAGGGGAAGTGGAAGCGGAAGAAGACTATTCTAACAAGTAATAATTGCACAGATTTTAATGAATCCTTGTTATTTTCAGCTACCCAGTTGCCAGACTTACAACATTCATTTTTTAAATACTGCTGTGGCTAAATATACGTCTTAATAGGTTTTTGACCTAACTTTTTTATAACCTAGTATAACCAACTAATTTAAGAAATATTGAAGAAAACAGTATTTGCAAATTTGTAGGAAGCGTTAACAAACTGAGGTTGGGCACTTCACTGAGTGAACTTAATACTGTAGTATAATCTCATACCCCTGTATCTCACTGTACCCAAGACAGTACAACTACCTTAACATACATAGGAACATTAATTCATCTCTCCCAGACAGGAGCTACAGATCAACACTCCACAAGAGGCCCGGGAGCTGAAACTACTCAAACACAAAGATAAATTAGATGAAATTAACGTATTTTTAATTAAAATACTTCTACTTACTTACCTATCTGGAGATTGTTCCAGGAGTCAACGCCCCCGCAGCCCGATCCATGACCTAGTCTTCCGGTAGATGAGGGCCTGATCTACCAGGCTATTACTGCTGGCCGCACACAACCCAACGTATGAACCACAGCCCAGCTGGTCAAACACTGACTTTAGGTATCTGTCAAGTTCTCTCTTAAAGACAACCTGGCTGATGGGAGGCTGCCGAACAGTCTTGGACCCCTGACACATACTGTTTTCTTTCTCCTAGTATACTCACTGCACCCTTGCTTTACACTGGGGGTTATGTTGCACCGTCTGCTGAGTCCTGGCTTTTGTAGGGAGTGATTTCTGTATGAAGATTTAGTACCAGTTCCTTTTACGATTTTCCAGGTGTAAATTATGCCTGCGTTCCAAGAGGTACAGGTCAGGGGGCTTCACATGTTCCCAGTAATTAAGGTGCTTGGCTGAACTTATACATGCAGTGAAGGTTCTCTGCACATTGTCCAGATCTGCAATTTCGCCTGCTTTGAATAGGGCTATTAGTGTACAGCAGTATTCCAGTCTGGAGATAACAAGCGATCATCACTGGCTTGGCATCACTTGTTTTAAAGGGTCTTATTACCCATCCTATCAGTTTCTTCGCAGTTGTGATGGTAACACTGTTGTGATCCTTGAAGGTGAGATACTCTAATATTATCATTCATCAGTCCTTCACTTTAGTTTTTAGCTCTACTGTGTGGTCAGACTGTTTTATACTCAGCCCTAGCTTTTATTTTCTCAAGTTTTCAAAAACGAGAGTTGGATGGATAAAAAGAAATTCCAATAAAATTTTAATTAACAAAATGACAGTTACGAAGATTAATACAGATCCTAATAAATCTTTAATTAAAAAAAACAGTATTCAGAGTTTGAAGATGATCAGAGGAATTTTTAAGTTACCGCACCAGTAATAACTCAATTTCTTAAAAAAAATGTAAATTCGATATCTGAAAAATAAACTTCTCAAAGATAGGTCAGTGACCTAGATGTTAAGGGTATAGGAAAGAGTGAAGTAGCGGCTTAGATGTAGAGGCAAATGGAAGGTGGGGGTAAAGGGAAGGGGTCCAGGGGTGTTGGAGGACAGTGAGGGCGCCGGGAATGTAGGAGCCCGTCTTTAAAATTGATGTTGGAGCCGCCTGACCCACTTACTTCCCTCTTTCCTGCCGCCGTCTACGATGTGCCGGTGTGAAGCTGTATATACGGGTGGGGGGAGGGGGGGCACACACTGCATATATGGAGACTAGTTTGCATGCTTTTCTGTATACTGATGAAGGTCAGCCCGGTTCACTAGACATGCCAGTGTGAGCACACTTTATATTCTAATATATTCACAGCTGTTATGTGACAAGGGATCAAGTGCTATGTACTCATGGTGCCCAACAAATGATAAATTTAGTATCTGTAGTTCTTTAATTAACGTGTTATCTGCTACACAAAATTGCCGAATAAATCCTTAATACTGAAAACAACCGTAGAGTTTATTTAAAGAGCAAAGGAAATCTTATTTAAACAGAACTTTGACCTACGAAGTCATTCAGTTCTTTAACCCTTAAACTGTCCAAACGTAGATCTACGTTTTTTCAACATTTGAAAGCATGTAAAAAAAGGTAGATTTTTTTTTACAACTGAAAATGTGCAAAAAAAAATTTGATATACATTTTTTTTTTGTTATATTTGAAAATATGTAAAAAAAACGTAGATCTACTTTTGGAGCACTACGCATGTGAACTTAGATCTGTTTGGACAGTTTAAGGGTTAAACAAAAGGATACATACAATCACACACTAACATGTATGGGCTAAAACCGATACATATTAAGGGGTAATAAATGTATATACGTATTGTTTTTACGAAATTTCGACAAATTCTTCAAATATAATTAAGGACTTTGTACCAAGTCTGAGCACTGAGATAACATACTAGAGAGAGACACATGGAAGAAAAAGTAAAAGAAATGCAGTGAAAAGTATAAGCGCCGTGAGCACAATAAAAGAGCATTCTATCAACATCCATGGGGCCCAGACTATTAGAAACACTGGAGATCAATCAGGATATGTGGGCCGCTAGTACCTACATACTAGTTGACCAGGCAAGCATTAACCCGTAAACGGTCAAAGCAGATCTACGTCCATATGCGTAGTGCTCCAAAAGTAGATTACGTTTTTTTTTTTTTACATATTGTCAAATATAACAAAAAAAAACGTAGATCAAAGTTTTTTTTACACGTTTCCAAATGAAAAAAAAAAAGATCTACTTTTTTTACATTCAAATGTTGAAAAAACGTATGTATACGTTTGGACTGTTTGCGGGTTATTAAACAAGCCTGGCCCAGGGCCTGACTGCGGGAGTAGGAAAAAATCTGGAAGCCCTTCACAGGCATATCAAATGCAAAGGTTCCTGGAGTAGTCTAGGCGAATTTGCTAATTTAAATTGGCATTTGCACCAGCACATACAAACCTATGAAGGTCGACATATACAGTCACCTGAGTATTAACAAGTTAACTGGACATAATTGAGTGTAAGAACGATTAACTACAATGCGTATTATCCATCCCTATGAGGAACTTTTGCTAAGAACGATTAACTAGGAACATAAAGAAGGAACACTGCAGCAGGCGCTCTGGCCCATGCGAGGCAGGTCCAAGTCCCTCACCGGCCCAAGCCAATGCCCCAACCTAGTCAGGTCAGGTCACATTCACTTAAGGAGCACGGCATCTGACCTAATAGCACAAGCTAGTCAGGTCAAACACCCACTTACGTATTTATCTAACCTATTTTTAAAACTACACAACGTTTTAGCTTCTACGACGGTACTCGGGAGTTCGTTCCACTCATCCACAACTATTACCAAACCAGTGCTTTCCTTTTTTTTTTTTTTTTTTTTTCAACAAACCGGCCGTATCCCACCAAGGCAGGGTGGCCCAAAAAGAAAAACGAAAGTTTCTCTTTTTAAATTTAGTAATTTATACGGGAGAAGGGGTTACTAGCCCCTTGCTCCTGGCATTTTAGTCGCCTCTTACAACACGCATGGCTTACGGAGGAAGAATTCTGTTCCACTTCCCCATGGAGATAAGAGGAAATAAACAACAACAAGAACTAGAAAGAAAATAGAAGAAAACCCAGAGGGATGTGTATATATACATACATAAATATGCTTGTACATGTATGTGTAGTGTGACCTAAGTTTAAGTAGAAGTAGCAAGACATACCTGAAATCTTGCATGTTTATGAGACAGAAAAAAAGGACACCAGCAATCCTACCATCATGTAAAACAATTACAGGCTTAGTGCTTTCCTATATCCTTGAATTTGAATTTTACCAACTTAAAACCACTGCTGCGAGTCCTGTCTTGGCTAGATATTTTTAGCACGCTATTTACATCCCCTTTATTTATTCATGTTTTCCATTTATACGCCTCAATCATATCCCCCATAATTATACGCCTTTCTAGAGAGTGCAGATTCATGGCCCTCAGTCAATTCTCATAGGAAAGATCTCTGATACATGGGATCAACTGTCATCCTCCTTTGTACGTTTTCCAGAGCATTTATACCTATTCTGTATTATGGTGACCAGAACTGTGCAGCATAATCTAAATGAGGCCTAACCAAAGATATATATAGTTGTAGAACAACCTGCTTCTTGATATGAAGCCAAGGATTCTGCTCGCTTTATTGCGAACACTTATGCATTGTTATCTTGGTTTTAGATTACTGCTAACCAGAACTCCCAAATCCTTTTCGCAGTCAGTAATATTAAGACCTACATTATTTAGTTTATATGTGGCATGGTTATTTTCCTGTCCAATGTTTAGAACTTTGCATATGTCTATGTTAAACTGCATCTGCCATTTCTCCGACCACTGCATCAGTCTATTTAAATCTTCCTGGAGTGCTCTAATGTCCTTGTCAGAATGAATTCGTTGGCCTTTTTTTTGGTGTCATCGGCAAACTTTCTTATATCGCTATTTATTCCCTCATCTATGTCGTTAAGGCAGATTGTGAACAAAGAAATTGGAGCTACTCTCCAATTCCTTGGATGTAACCCAATTACGTCCCATTCCCCAGGCGCGGCATGAACCTTCCACACGAAAATAACAATAATAAATAAAATTAACAATACAACAACAATGCTACAACAAAAGATACCACTACGATGAGTATTATTTATCCCTGTACGAGGAACTCTTGCTAAAGAACATTAACTACAATGCGGATTATCCATCGCTATATGAGGAATTTTTCGATATATTCCAAGACAAACACAAATATATAGACATCCTAGCCGGCACCTGTAAGCATCGACCATGGCGAGAGGTACCCGGCGGATTCTCTCTCCAGTGTGCTGGTGCTAAATCAGCAGAGAGAACCTGTGACAATCTTGCCTATCTTTATGGTCTGTCCAAGGCCTCTAAAATAGCGAAAATCTTAGCCAAACATTTATTCAGTCCTCAGTGTTTCGTAATCACACCAACACTCCTGGGACACTCTTCATCATCGCCCTCCTGCGGAGGCGACGGCGGAGGTGATGGTGATGTTGGTGGCGGCGGCGGCGGGGACGACGGCGGCGGCGGTTCCACCTTTTCCTCCCGTAACGAAACCGACAAATGGCTTTAGGGTCATCATGGGAAGGAGTGGAGGGAGGAGTTACGCTGCGTAACTTTAAGAGGTAGATTAAGTTTTTATAATTACACACACAAGTATTTTGTTTGAAGTCAATGCAGGAAGTAGCTCATGTTCAGGAACAGTGTCTAAAGTAGCTCATAAAAATTACACAAGCTAGAACGTTGATCACCTATTATGATGTACGACTTGACCATATGGCCGTTGTGATGAATAAGACATGTGCAACACCTGCAAAACCTGGCTGGCGAACAAGATAATAAATAAGACGTGTTGCAAATGCGTCTTATTTATTATCTTGTTGGTATTGTATACCTCTACTGCTACCATGGTCTCTTAAGTACCAATTTTCCCATTCAGAATGGAAATTACCAATGTAAAAATGGAATATAAACTGTCAGCAGCCATCTGATATACCTTTGATGAGTTTCGAGTCTTACTACTCTCTGAGCCCGGCCATGGGCCAGGCTCGTCTGATATTTATTTACAATATTAGACAATAACGACACAACCTCATGTTAATTTTGTATCAAATATTAAGAATGATACATTATAGCTATAAAAATTAATTTTAAAATGCAAATTATTTATAAACAAACTATTCTGTTATATATAATTAATTATGTTATAAATTAAGAATGAAATCTGTTCAATGTTTTCTATACTTTGCCAAGATTACATTATTCTTTTGTCTCATTTGTCTATCACTGTATATTGTATCACTGTATATTGTATCAGTGTATATTGTATCAGTGTATATTGTATCAGTGTATATCGTATCAGTGTATATCGTATCAGTGTATATTGTATCAGTGTATATTGTATCAGTGTATATTGTATCAGTGTATATCGTATCAGTGTATATCGTATCAGTGTATATTGTATCAGTGTATATTGTATCAGTGTATATCGTATCACTGTATATTGTATCAGTGTATATTGTATCAGTGTATATTGTATCAGTGTATATCGTATCAGTGTATATTGTATCAGTGTATATCGTATCAGTGTATATCGTATCAGTGTATATTGTATCAGTGTATATTGTATCAGTGTATATTGTATCAGTGTATTGTATCACTATTTTATCACTGTATATTGTATCACTGGTTTAGAAAGACACGTAAGCAAACACTAACATATTTATTAGAAAACGTTTCGGTCCTGGGACCTTGATCACTTCTAACATACAGAGGCAAAGCAAACAAGTTTAGGTAAGATCCCAATGGGATGAGCGGGGAAGACGGGACAGATGAAGAATAGCTCTGGAGAGGAGTGTTCTTAGTAAGAGAAATAGAGCCAGGGCTTAACCCAGCAGCTAAGGCGATCGTGGGGCAGACTTGAGAACAGGAATAGCAGGGACTGTTGCATTGAACTTGTTGTAGTTGAAGTCTTGAATCTTGAGTAGCTGGCAGCAGGCTAGGTCACATCAGAGGGTAGAACACATATTGGAGTTATAGGAGTAACTGAGGAGGCAGGTTAGCAATGGAGCCATTTTCAAACTTTTTGAAGCTGCTTCTAGATAGGTGGTATAATTTAGCCTTGTTGCTGAAGGTGAAACGTAGAGGCTTGATGAACTCAAGAACTTGGGTGAGTGTGAAGTGAAGCGGTGATTCACATGCATACTTGACTGTTCCAGCACCGAGGCTTTTGTAGAGTTCAGTACAGGTCATGGTGTCAGTATTTGAAGGAGAAGTGTAAAAGGTAAGGTTTTCCCATGAGGGTTTACTGGAGTCGTCGTTATCTTCCTCTTCTGGAGTGGATTCACTGGGAGAATCTACAATGGTGGTAGCAGGTGACTGAGGTTCGACAGGAGCAGCTGTGAGGTGTAATGGTTGTGTAACAGCAGGCTGGGAGAGGTGGGAGGCGGTGGTTGAGGCAACTTGATCAACGTTGTCAGCGGTGGAAGTGGTTATAGAAGTTACAGGAGCAGTTGCTTGGGCAGGAGACAGATCTGCAGGTGCAGTAAAGTTCAGGACGTTGGGAAGGATCTTGAGGATGTCTTCTGAAGGTGTGGATTCCGGAAAATTGAAGGCAGGCATGTTGTTCAGACGGAATAGTTCGTTAATAGTGGTGTTGAAAGTGCCGGGGCTTGCTGCGTTTGCAAGGTGTGCATACACCATGCAGTACAGCACCTTGGAAGGAGCACCGTCGGGGAGTGGAGAGAGGGAGTTGCTGGGCGATGGTGCCTGTAGATTAGCGTGTAGAGTCTTGATGGCATCGGTTTGTGGTTTGGTTATTGCAGCATATGTCGGTGAATTGGAGGTCTTCAGAACTTTAGTTTTCTTCAATATGATTTCTTTCCTGAGTGGGCACTTAGCTGCAAGGGTATGATGATTACCCTTGCAGTTAAGACATGTTGGTGTTGTAGTAATGGTGCAGGATCTGAAATCGTGTCCATCATTCCCACATTTTGAACAAAACTTCTTATTCTTGATGGGGCAGTCCTTGGTGGTGTGATTATAGGAGTAGCAGGTCCAGCAGTGGGAGATGTATGTGAAACGTTCTTGTTCTATATGACTTGGGTGAATGTGGTAATATGAGATGGCCAGACCGTCAGAGAGAGCTTGGGCAGCCATGGAGATGTCTGAGAATGTAATCTTTAGCATTGATGTGGCGTTGGGGATCTTTGAGATGCTGTCTACCGAGGCCCACGTGTTTTGTTCCTCAATAGATGTCTTCAGTGCTTCAATAGAGAGAGAGGTGACGATATTGTCAAGTCTTTTCACAAAGACCGAACGTTTCGACTTCAAGAATGGAGACGGGGATAGAGTGAATTGTTGTGTTTGTAGGGTCCTGATTGAAGAGTCGTCCATTAATTTTAGTGCTTCCGTGTCATCTGTGCAGACGACAATGAAGGAGTCTTTCAGAGAGTGGATTGCCGTAAATTTGACCTGCAGGCAGGTCCTAACGACGGTAGCTAAAGCTAACTTCGAGGAGTCATTTATTGCACCATTCACAGGCTTGATTTTCACACGATTCGACAGCATTGTGAAAAGGATATCACGTTTGTAGAATATAAATTCTACACCCCGACGGGGTCGAAGAGAGGCTTCTTGCGGTGTAGAGCAACTGTATGATCGGACTGAACCTTTTTCGAATACGACGCATACAGAGGTAGAAAGACATTATATATATAGCCGGAGAGTGAGATGTGACGCACGTGACCTGACCAACAACACAGGAGTCACATGATTTCATCGTCTACCCGTCCTCATCATAGGTAGAGGTTGTTTTGATAAGGACCTGCCTCGCATGGGCCAGTAGGCCTTCTACAGTGTTCCTCCATTCTTATGTTCTTATGACATTCCTCAGGTCACGTGCGTCACATCTCACTCTCCGCCTATATATATAATGTCTTTCTACCTCTGTATGTTAGAAGTGATCAAGGTCCCAGGACCGAAACGTTTTCTAATAAATATGTTATAGTGTTTGCTTACGTGTCTTTCTAAACCAACTTGTCGGTATTTATTACCAAGGTTTATACCATATTGTATCACTGTATATTGTATCTCTGTATATTGTATCACTGTACATTGTATCACTACATTGTATCACTGTACATTGTATCACTGTATATTGTATCTGTACATTGTATCACTTTACATTTTATCACTGTACATTGTATCACTGTACATTGTATCTATGTATATTGTATCTCTGTATATTGTATCACTGTACATTGTATCACTGTACATTGTATCACTGTACATTGTATCACTGTACATTGTATCACTGTACATTGTATCACTGTACATTGTATCACTGTACATTGTATCACTGTACATTGTATCACTGTACATTGTATCACTGTACATTGTATCACTGTACATTGTATCACTGTACATTGTATCACTGTACATTGTATCACTGTACATTGTATCACTGTACATTGTATCACTGTACATTGTATCACTGTACATTGTATCACTGTACATTGTATCACTGTACATTTTATCAGTGTATATTGTATCACTATATTGTATCACTGTATATTGTATCACTGTATATTGGATCGCTATATTGTATCACTGTATATTGTATCACTATATTGTATCACTACAAAGCTAAAACTTGTATCCAGTTTACATTATTTTTCTATGATTGTTAATAGTTCATAGTCCTGTAAACAGTTTACTTTCAGATTCATGAGGCCTGGTCTGAGACGCAGTGGATGAAATTTATTAAAATACTTAGTTAATGGTTTGTGTGTGGCATTAACGTGTCGTATCTGAAGTTACTATAACTTTCAGAGTTAGCACACTGAAAGTAGAATGTAGATAGGTAAGCAGCTAGTTTATTAGTTTACAAAATGCTTTAACCATGTACATCATTCAGTGTTCTTGGCAATATATGCAACACACAAAAAATGCAGAAAATTAACAAGAAACTACGATCAATAACACGGTACAAATAGTACTAAAAAACAAACAAGACTTGGAGCCACAGAGATCAGAGAAAAATCAGATGACTTCAGTGGAGTAGGTCGCACCACGCCAACCTCTGAATGCTGAAACCCTGCTGATACTATTGATGTGGGCACCTCGCCAGAAACAAGCTTACCGTGCCACCCGAAGGGTCCTCTACACTCTTCCACAACCACCTTCCTCTTAACACTAGTTGTTGAAGGTTGTTTTTGCTCAAAGAAATTGGAGCTACTCTCCCCTTCCTTGGATCTAACCCAATTACGTTCCATTCCCCAGGCGCGGCATGAACCTTCCACACGAAAATAATATTAAGAATAAAATTAACAATACAACAACAGTGCTACAGCCGTAGTGCGACCATCACTAATACAAAAAATACTACTATTGTCAATAATAATAATAATAATAGAAATAATAATACATCTGTAACAGCTGTCATATTGCTATTACCTTAAATATTAAAGCACATGTTACAATACAACCAATCTTTTAGAAGTAATTAATCTTAGTTTTTAACTATTTAAGCCAGACATTATCCGCCACTCCCCTCCCGCGCTTAGGTAATGTTTACTAGTAGTTACTGCACGTCAATGTAAGGTAATTAAATGTATATTAAAGTTACAATCTCTACTTACATCCTGCAAAAGTTGACGCATTCCCAGGTAGAAAAAAAAAGCAGTGTATTTGGAGAAGTGGTAATTACACTACTCAGTCCTTCCTTGGTACTATTCAATCACAGTCCCCTTAGTATTGATAACCTATTCTTGTCCCACGAGTGATATTCGTACATTACATTCATAGGGGAATAGGATTCAATCCGATTCAAGAAATGGAGAGGCAGCTCCATTTCCTTGAATTAGGAATCCTTCAATGGAAGTGCCTTGATTCCACTGAAGGTCAACACTTACAGATATGAACGTTTCCTGGCGTTGCTCACCCACCGCTACCTTTTTTAATTTTATAATTAAATGTACGTCTTTACAGGTATGTGTAATCTAATTTCTTAAAAGCTTGCTGCCTCCTGATTCTATATTACTAACAAAGTTCCTCAAATCAATTCCTGATCAGCCGAGCTGTGGTGTTTAAGTTACGGTATGCCTACCCCGTAGCTGCTTCTCATAGTCACCGTCAGAGGAGCTGCCTTCTTAGGCCTGTTTCCCATAGCACCCACCAGGGGGCTGGCACCAAGGTGGCTCATGTGACCAGCCCTCTCCCTCCCTCTGACGGCGGCTACACTGAAGACAACACCTGCTTTTCCTTGGCCCTTGATTCGCGTCTCCACGGAAGAACCCATTTCCAATAAACCATGGTCTAGTCAACGTGCGTTTACGTTATCCTGCATTGTTCCCAACTCTCCAGCTGCCCCACCATTCATCTCGGCAATTACGGCCAAGTGGGAATGCCCCAACCATCTACCTCCACGCTACACACCGATTACATGTACGATGGACTACGTGTGGCCAGCAGTGATAGCCTGACTGATTAGACGTTGATCCATCGGGAGGCCTGGTCTGAGACCGGACAACGGGACCGCTGACCCCCGAATACATCCTTCAGGTATCCTGAATGGTTAAAGACCGAGCCGGAATTACTGGATGGATGATAGCTTCATCACTCCCTGTGCTGATCCGCACGGATTTAGTGCGTCATGGAATACACCACCAACCACCCTTCAAGGGTGACTGGTGAAGGTGCATGACTCCATCCTTCCTCGGATTAGATCAGATTACTTCCCATTCCCCAGGCGCTGTACGACTCCTATTGGTTTAGCACTTGTTGGAAATAATAATAATAAAAATATTATTATTATTGGCCAGAAATTGGTGGTAGAGTGAATGTGTCACTCCTGCCAGGTACTTGATGTTCCTGAAATCTTCAACCTCACAATCTGTGACCTTGAATAAAGGACACACCTAGGAAACCCTTTAAACAGTCAAGATGCTCTTAACGAGCCACTGAGATGGTCATCTTATGATCAACACCTACGTCTAGAAATTTTCCCCCATAAATTAACTATAATAAAGTTGACATCAAGACAATAAGTTGGATTTAAGGTATATGAAATTTAACTCATCTCTGTAATTTTCCATTTTTTTGTGACAGAAAATATTTTAACATCAGATCAACCAGGCTGTGATGGATATGTGGGGCAGCGGGCCTCCAGCAGGAACAGCCTGGTTGACCAGGCAAGCACCAGACGAGCCTGGCCCATGGCCGGGGTCAGAGAGTAGATAAACTCTCGAAACTCTTCAAAGGTATATCAAAGTATTGCATTTGGTATAACTGGTTAAATTAGGTCAATTTACATTATCTAACCACCTTAGAAAATTCATATATAAGCCATATATGCATGTAAACTATATATTAATGCTTCTGGCAGAAAAGTTTTTCCTGGGTAGGAGGGGTTATCTGGGCACAGTTACACAACATCACAGGGAACAAGTTACGGGAAGACGGTAGGATACAAAATTAAAATTACACACAAAAGAATGAAGGAGACGGAGCAAAGCGAGGAGACTGTAGGGGTGAGTGAACTCTCCTTGTAGAAGCGTGAACATTCTCTCCGACCAAGAGCTTTCACTCTCTGCAAGAGACCAAATATCACACTACAGTGCTTACGCTAAACTATACACGAGGCAGCATGTCTTCAAAATAGTAAGGGAGTTGTAATACTCATTACACTTCCTTGATTTCTGTAAGCCTCGACAGAAATGTTATTTAAAGTTAAGGTAAAGTAACCTATACTTACGTATTGCTGACAAAAACGAAAAAAATAGGTAGGTGACATCTAGCAATGCGGGACACTGCACTCTCTTAGAGCGTTGGTATTACTACGTATGAAGTTTCACTGAGGATGAACTGCATGAGATTATCTCTATGCACCAGCTTAGGTTTCATCTCTACAACGAGCAGAAATTATCATTAAATAGTCTGAGTAAGGAAGGCACCTTAAATAGAAACACCGGATTATTTTTTTTCAAATTCGCGAGAGAAAAATCGACCTTAAAGCACCAGAGTTGAACCAGCAGGGGTTATGCAGCTCCTTGGAACAAGAGTCCTTCACCGTCATCAGTGTACTCCCCTTAAAAGGGTTGGCGGTGGATACACACCTATCCACAGTGCCAGATGACCCTTCATGACAGACAACACTCAAGTGACAAGCACAGGTGACGATGACTAACAAGTCCAACACGTCAACAAAGTCAGTGACACCTAAGTACAAACACGCTAAGTGACGCGCCGAGGCAACACGCATGGCAGATCAAGCACATGAGCGCCACGCGAATAACAAGACCACACATTGAAAATCCCACACAGTGGCGCAGTGCGTCACTGGCGTAAATCTCAAATAGGCCAGAGGATCAGCCCTGGCAGCCGAGTTGGCAAACTTCTGGGAGTGATGGAGCAACTAGTGCCACCGTTAGTGGGGGTCACCAAGGTAGTCTCCACACACCTAGGCGAGTGCCACGCGAGGATGTGGTGCTGGTTACTAGCAGATGTTTTCCACAACCTATACATGTTAAAAAACGTAAAGTTATACTACATGTATTTACTAGGACAACGTTTCGCTGTACATAGCTTTATAAAGTCAGAGCTTCATAAAGCTCTTCACAAAATGAAAAGTTATCTCAATAAAAGCTTATCTTCTTTCCTTCAGTTTTGATTATACTGTACACCATTTGAATTCTCGCTACAAACTTCATGAATTACTCGCCAACACCTGCAGGTGGTGGAATCAACTGCTATACACAGTTTTAGCAATATATATGATCAGATCCTGGAAGCCAGAAGTAAGTGAAACCGCCAGGACCTAAGAATCCCTCCCCCCTCCTCTTATAGACCCAACCGAGTACAAATAGGCGAGTTTGACAACACGTATAACATAGTATACTCACCCGCATTTTTCACAAATATTCTACTCGTTAAAAAAAAAAAAAGTTATGGTTTACCTATGGCAGCTTCTGAGTGTTTTACACCGAGTCCGACCTAACGTAAAATTTCAACTGACATTAATAGTCTGCACGACTATGATGATTTCTCTTGTTTATTATTTTTGTAAACAGTTCTATATATGATGAATTAGACGCTTATGCATCACTTGGGTATCTTTATTGCGGAAACTTTTCGCCCACCACTGGATGGCGAAACGTTTCCACAATAAAGATACCCTACTGTTGCACAAGTGTCTAAATCATCATCTTGTCGGTTCTCTGAACCATTTATCTACAGCCCTGTCTTAGACCAGGCCTCCTAAATTTGTAAGGTAATATCACAGGACTAAAAACTAAGAAACACACGGTGAAATAATGTATATATTGAATCCACTGCCTGGTTGCTCTGCCACCTGGTGAAGATACTTGTCCAGTTTCCTCTTGTTTATATACAAGCTGCCTATACCGTGCACTATCAATTACTACTACTTTAAATTGTCTTACCGAGGCCTCTAAACAAAACAGCTACAAACATTAAAATCCCTTCAATCTGCAACGATTGCAAACACCTTCACGCAGTGACACAGATAGCAACACGTGCACATTACATCACCGCCACACTGGTATATACACACGTGTACACGTCACCGCCATGCCAATACCACCCCCACTACATTGATAACAACACAGAGGCACATATTCGTAATTTAGACCAGCACGGTTAGAAAGTCTCATGGTTACTAGGCGGAGGCTCAAGCATCTACCACTGCCCTGAATGACAAACACTGATTTAGAGCTTTAAACTACATACATTTCCACCCCCACCCTCGTATACAAGAGCCCACACAACTGCTCTCGTCATACACAGAGTCCTACAAGCAAAAGTAGAACAATCACCGTGGTAATATTACCTCAACTTGATCGACAGGCAGTTTGCAACTACTAGATAAAAAAAAACTGTATGGAAGTAAAGAGTGTAGGATATGAGAACAGTGTGGACGTTGTAGTCATGACAAGGGTAGTGTGTACCGAACACGGGTGGAGGTGGGAGGCAGTGACTGGGCGGTGGTGCCACGTAGCCCACTCAGCAGTTTCTTTTCCTAGGCTGTAATAAAACGCTTAAATACTTGACCTAAACATACACTAATCAACCAACTAGAAAAAAAGTTGTAAAAACTAAGTTCAAGTATGTCATGGAGTACCTGAATGACAGGAAATATTGATACTGGGAGTGAATGAACTAGTGTAATGAGTGGAGCACAAAACTGAGTTACTGGAACCTTGCTGTTTCCAATACACGTAAATGATCTAGCTGATGTGGTAAGTGTCTAACATGACCAGTAATTATGAAAACCACGACATACGCGAATAGGTCTAAGTCGTGACTAAACGGTAAATATGTTCCGCAGTCAGATGCACGTCACAAACTACAGAGGAGAACCCGTCAACAGGTGGCATGTTTTCTCCCGATCCTCAATCGACAATCTTCTGAAGGTGAAGAGTCGTCTCTAAGGAGGGTCAAACACCCATGTCTTGCCGAACCCTGTATAACTAACCTAAGGTGCACCACTTAGCAAAGTGGAGAACCTTATGATTCATGAAGTTAATGTGAGTCAAGAGTCTACTATGTGGTAGAAGAGAATCATAATCATTAACCAATGTACCATCTTCAACAGACTTAAACGGCTGTAGTTCACTACGTGATGAGAATCTTTATGTTTAGTGTATGAAAGATTAAAAAAATCTCATCAAGATGAGTGGTATGGTACAAGTGCGCATAAACTGTAAAGAATTGGCAAAGCGACATGAACAGCAAGCGGTGTACTCCACCTATACAAGGTAACTCATTTTCGCGACACCACAAACTGCAATATTACGTGAGCAGCAGTGTACCCCACGTGCACAAGGCACCTTTGCAGGGGCAACACATGCTGCAATATTACGAGAGCAGCAGGCAGTGTCCCCACGTACACAAGGCACCCTTGCAAGGGCAACACAGGCTGCAATACATGTATTACGTAAGTAGCAGGCAGTGTCCCCACGTACACAAGGCACCCTTGCAAGGGCAACACAGGCTGCAATACATGTATTACGTAAGTAGCAGGCAGTGTCCCCACGTACACAAGGCACTCTTGCAAGGGCAACACAGGCTGCAATACATGTATTACGTAAGTAACAGGCAGTGTCCCCACGTACACAAGACACTTGTGCAAGGACAACACATGTTGCAAATGTTACGAGAGCAACAATGAACCCTCACGTACATAAGGCACCTTTCCAGCGAGAATCGAGGCCAGAAATGCCATTGAGAGGCGTGTCACATTAAGTGACAGTGCAACACCAACTGTCACCATTGTCGTGGTATACTAACAGGTCACATCCGCCGACGCTTATTATACTTCAAGAAAAAAAAAACTTCCTCTTTGCTCTACTCCCACACTATCAACATGAGTGTCTACAAACATTCACCAACTTCTCACACTACCACCACCAGGTTCAACCAAGCTTCACAAAACAAGGATGCTCTTTACTTCTACAAAGTAAACAAGTGAGCCCCTATAAAACATCCCCTTCTCACATATACCTGGATGCACAAACACCAACTGTCCAACCCAAGTTAGGTCCTCTTACATGTCCAACACAGTTTCCAATTAACGTGTAAAGAACCTTATCCCGTGGGTATACGTAGCCCAACACGGTGTAACCAGTTTTCTATTAGCCACGCTGTAATAATTTCGCCATTAAACATTTGTTACTTTGGAACAGTAATATCAACCACCTCCTACGTGAGCTTGATAAGCCTTGTTGTGACCATGTTGGCCTGCGAGTTGTTAACACCAACAGCCTGGTGGGCCAGGAATCAACAAGGAAACCTGGCCTCCAGTCGGTCTGGGAAGGTGAAAGAAACCTCGAAAAAAAGTTAAAGGTAGTAGTTAACTAAAGTAATAAATCATTAAGTGAAAAACCCTTTTGAAGACTTACTTAAAATTTGTTAAGATATAATAAATTAGGAGGAATGCGGATATCTCAGCGCGCTGTCTCCCTCTCTGGTTTCCCGGTTCTGAATCTTCACAGAAGGAACCTTCTTCGGGTTCATTTCTGATTTTAAGTTCTTGCAATCTATATAACAGAACAGCTCACACTGCGCCTTATAAAACTGCAATTATAATACAAATTTCTACAACACCTAGTTTGAAGCAGGACAGAAAATATTACTGCACACAACCACCAAGCACTATCTTGGTCGTAAGACCAGCAGACTGTGTAAATATGGTCAATTTACTGGTTCCTTTTGCAGTATTGCGCAGAGCTGGCCATCATAAGCGGGTATGCAGTCATCAGTAACCACGTATGAAGACAAAGTTGAAAAAGTTTTTACTGGGATAGTTTCACTCTGAACAGTGCTAAATGTCGCAATAAAGGTTTGCTGTAAAAAAAAAGTCTTCATATTTATCGGCAATATGCAGTTTCATCCAGCAACAGCCAAGTTAATCAGGCAGTAAAAAAAAAGCATGGCCTCAGGCCTGGCAGAATAAAACTGGAAACTCGTGAGAGTCGCATGCATAAGCACAGGGGTAAAGCTTGTGCCTCGCTGCCACCTGCATCGTAAGGTCCAGTAAAGTCAAGTTACTTGATGAACACTCTGCGGTAAGCAAACACTTGATGCCATAAATGGAATAGCAACGTCAAGAGATACTCTCTTCTGATTAAACTCAAATACACGAAGCTACGTGATGCTTCACGCAGGCAGCTGAAAATAGTGCATCTCTTGATGGCGTGTGTATTCAAGACGATACGAAGCTGTCTAGATTTGCCATCTAAACTATTCCTTTATATAATACTGAAGACAGCTTAGCTAATATTGCTCCATATAAAGATAACTACTCTGGTTTTTCTTTTTAGGTCATCTTGCCTCGATGGGGGAGACCTGGAGGGGGGGGGGTTAAAAAGATCTTAGCTAATCAATACGTACTGTACCTGAAATTCACAAGGACATGTATGAAGTCAGGTGGCAAACCGTTTAATACAATTTAAAACATGAAGTTAAACACATGAAACTCCAAGGCCTCAAGATAAATGTACACAGTGTAAAGTAATTTGCTAAAGCTCGTGAAGCTTGCCAACTTGTGGCCCAGTTTCAATACCCCTGAGAAGTGTATATATGAACTGGCTATACAAACCCATATACGAAACTAACTTCATGTAGACATTTTACTAGCACCAGCCCCATAAATTACTTCAACTTGAACTTAAATAACTTATTCTCTTCTCCCTACTCCAACACTTCTATTCTCCTCTCCCCACTCCCACAACACTTACAGCATTTCCTTTCTCTTGCCTCTCCTCTCTCCCCCCTCCCCCTCACAAGAGACAATAACATCAGAGGGGATGCTGCGCGCACACTACATCACAGACGGCCCAGGATCAAGAGACTAACTACGCACGGTTACCAATGAACAGGAGAGCCACGCTGGGAACGCGAAGGCACGGCTGGACAAGAAAGCACGAACAAAGCGGCACGGAAATATTAAGAGGAACCGGCAAGAAGAACAGCGTTCAACACCTATAAGGAAACTGCAGACACGGGAGGAAGCAAGGAAATTAACATCTCCGAAAGAAGCACAAAGAATGCGATAGTTTAAGGCAGCATGGAAAATGAAGATAAAAGGTGGAAATATACTAGTAAACAAGGAAATACTGCAGGGAAACAAAAGGAAAAATAATTTACGAAGAACATTGCATCTAGTAAGAAAAGTAAGATACAACGAGGAACAACAAGCAACAGGTTAAAAAAAATAACAATGGAAAAAGCTACGAGGAAAGCTGGAAAAAAAAGGAACTGTGTGCGGCTTGCACAGACAGCCTAATGATTTGTCTAACAACCAGGTCTAGACAAATTAAAAAGTCGCTGAATACCTATACACCTGACCAATAAAAGCTGTCAAGAATTATCAATATTCTATTACATATTTGTACTGACTTAGCTTGTTAAGAAACAGAGTAAATGCAATACGTACAAATACGCATGTAGTTCTCAGACGACAGGTTGCGTCACTCGTTAGAAATTACTGTACAAGTCTAGTTATCCCTATCCCAGTGTGCCGGGTCACCACATGGCACAAATCAGACTCAGAAGTACAAAGATGACAATCAATATACTTTACATTTCCTCCAGGACTGTATCCAGTGACTCCTTGCTCATCTCATTTTACTAATAGCGAAAACACAAATTTCAACGTTGCCATTTTTTCTCATCCACCTCTGCCACATTTGTCATTTTTTTTTCATTTATGTGTAGTAAAATATGCATTTTCATAGGCTTTTGTTATCTAATTTCGATTGATTTTACCTAAGGAAAATAGGATTGAAAAAACACTAGAAGCGTTAAGAAACTGACGCTGAATATCACAGTTATTCAACTCTGACAGTCCGGCTTGAGGGCCACCAAATCCGATGCCCACCTGATAAATCAACCTGTTGCTGCCCTCACGTCCAAGAAGTCAAAACACACTGACATTTCTGAACTTTGAGGTCTCTACCTGTGTTCCGGCAATATTTTATATACCTGCAGCGGAATTTTGTGTAGTCGTAGACCACGGGTGTTGTCACTTTCTAATAAATTGTACTTATGACACCGCGGCTTTCACTGGGTTAATTCTGCACTTCCTCTCGCTCCAGGCACCTGGCTCTCCAGTATTTTCCAATTATATAGTAATGATAATGACCTATAATGCCTACAATTATCTATAATTTATAGTTATACATAATTATTTATAGCACAGTCATCAAAACAATTATATATAATAATTTGTGAGAACAACCACTATTAGTAAAGTTATGAAACCAGTATTTTGCTTTGCTACGTTATATAGCCTCGTCATCTGCCAACACGTCCATAAATTGTGTTCATCGCTCGGGGACAAAACGCATGTATGCTCCGTGATACCCGACACCCGAAGGCTTACGCTTCCGCCGCCCGGTTCCAGAGCAAGCCGGGAATCACTTTAGTTAAACGGACACGCTTGCAGTCTATTTATTCTTGTTTCGCCCGCCGCTGGAAACTTTATAAAGATTCATGCTCCCGCCGGGCGAAACTTAGCCTAAACTTTCAAACATTAACGTCGGTATATTTGTACCGATAACACACCTGGTTCTACTTGCCACTAGCTGCCAGACATACGCCACGCTTTTTGTTGGCAGTAGAAATAATAATAATAATGAATAGGTGTTACCCATAGCAACAGCCTGTTGACCAGACAAGCACCGAATGAGCCTGGCCGAAGGCCGGGCTCTAAGAGTACAAAAACTATCGGAACTTATCAAACGTACATAATAACAATTTATTTCAAATTGTAAAAGTATACAATAATTTAAAAGCTCATGCTTTGCACAGCATTTGGGGCAATCATACATCAAACAATGTTAGAAGTATACAAAAACCACACAAATGGCAATTGGTAAAAAACTGGACGTTCAGACTAAAAAACAGGCTACATGTAGAGGGAAGTGGGTTGAATTATACCCATGGTTTACACTACAGTGACCTGCTATCCAGAAGCTCTGACGAAACCGCCACAGAGTTGGGAGCAAATTATCGCTTTGGAATATGAATTTCAGTCAAATCTAAGTTTGGAACCGATGTAATGACGGTTCAACACAACTTACAGAGCACTCTGCAATTAACTATCAGGTAAGTTCTGAGGTTCCAAAATATTTTGAGAATGATGCATTGCCGACAACACCGAACAAAACCCAGGTTGCAAATCAACCTTTCATGGCAATATTCTCTCGGCCCTTGAAGCTAATGCAAAATGAAGCCCAGAGAATTCTTCTTGGTTGTCGTAAATTTACCAACGTTCTTAATACGAGGAAGGAGCTTGGTGTTTCAAGGACCAGTGACAGGATTATTGGAATTAACACCATTTGGTATTAGAAGTTAAAAAATGAACCAGACACTGTCACTACAAATCTTACTTTATGTCCAGAATTAAATTTACACAAATTTAAATGGGTTATGAAAACATGCAATTATATTAAGTTTTATAACCTGCAGGTACCATCACTGTAGATAAGACTATTTCACCCCTCCATGAAAGTTGTTTATTTAACTTCTCATACCCGTAAGACCCTCCCTCAAGAAGTTCATCACAAGTAATCCCTTCCTTAAACCACTTGCAAAGGTAACTGCTCAAGAAGAAATTAACTGTCATTAATAATTTATCAAAGTTATATACACTGACGGATCTCAGCAGGAACCTAGTGGCAGGGCTACATCTGCTCTAGTTGCCACCTCCTAAGATAAGAATGACAGGAACTATGCAGAGTTAGGCATAAGAATTAACAACTGGCCGTCTTCAGTGAAAAGTGAATAGTTTGCCATACTAATGGCGCTAAAGCTGACTTATGACACTAAGCTTGGCTATGATTATTACTGATTCTGTCATCACTGAAGACTTAACTCGCATAGTGACTAACATGCTTACTGGAGAAGCCAGATAGATACACTCAAAAATCCCGGAAACGGAATTTAATGTACAATTGTTATGGATTCCATCACACATTGGATTACCTCTTCCTGATAAAGTTGACAAGTTAGAAAAAAAAAAGTACCTTGAAAAAAAATGAAGACTAAGTTTGGTGTGCGTGTGTTTAGAATTATGAATAAGATTAGGAGAGAAGTAAATAATGAAAAATGTTATAGAAATGCAGTTCGAAGTCTGAGTAGATCGATCACCCACATGAACGTAGATGAGTGCGTTTATGGAGCAACTTGCAATGTGAACAGACTGACTGACATTGATGTTAATTAGCTAGGTTTAGGCTTGGCTACAAGTACTGTGGCCAGCCCTATAATCTAAAAATCCTTCACCTGACAACGTTTCGCTGTTACAGCTTCATCAAGTCATGATTTGATAAAGATCTACACAGAGCGAAATACTTTCTCAATAAAAGCCTCTTCCGTCTTCTGTAAATTTTCTTGTCTTTACTTAAGCTAGCGTGTGTACTTCATTTTTCTCCTTGCAGTGTAAAAATTATCACAAGAGATTGCAAGTCACTTGGAAAATATTTTTATCTTAGAGAAAAAATCAGTAATTTAATAGATTACATTAATGATATAACTAGTCGCTTTATATGGTGGATGGAAAGTGTGAACACTAAAGATTTAAGGTTTTACCTGGAGTTTACCTGGAGAGAGTTCCGGGGGTCAACGCCCCCGCGGCCCGGTCTGTGACCAGGCCTCCTTAGGTCAGTGTCCCAGGATGCGACCCACACCAGTCGACTAACACCCAGGTACCCATTTTACTAATGGGGAACATAGACAACAGGTGGAAAGAAACACGTCCAATGTTTCTCCTCTGGCTGGGAATCGAACCCAGGCCCTCACCGTGTGAAGCGAGAGCGTTAACCACCTCCGTTTCTTAAAGAGTTAAATTTCCTGACACTAAAATACAGTTATGTAGTGTGGCCTTGTCTGACTATCTCCATACACTTGTATGTAATTTATATGACTGTCTTGTCAGAGAGAGAAAAGATATTCTAGCAGTAACATCTCTTAGTCTAGTGATAATGCTTTTATTAAACACGTTTGACCTTGTACATTTCATTGACACACATTACTTCATTAACATACAAGTGCTACTTCTTTTAATAAACATGTTTAAAGTTGTGCGATATTTCATCGTGAATCAGCGCCAAAGCATCTACAAGCTGGATGGCCCATATGGGTTTAATACATCATTTATCAGATTTCTAGAAGACTAAGTGAAAGGAAACACACAAATAACAATCATTCTGTCAATTCCTGTCCTCAGAAGAGTTCCACTTTGATGTTAAGACTATAGCAAATAATGAGGATAGGATGCCTGGTATGACATTGTGGTTGTAACTTCTACAAGTCAAGCAGACAATTTGTTAATCAGTTCTATTTGTAAGTGGAAGAAAGGGTATTAAAATGTAACATTAGTGGAGGATTCCCTTTTTGGTACAGGCTGCAATATAATGTAGGTAGAACACAACAATTAAGTAAGAAGGCTATAAAGAGGTAGCGCACACCAGGTAGCTTGCCAAATGCCAAGGAAGAGCAGCAGTAAACCTGCCTCTCCTAGGCCTCGTGTAACACACAACGATTCCTGCTGCCGATGAAAACATACTAACAGAAATGTAAACTGCTTGAAGACCAAGCTTTCTCAAGTCTATATACATGGTATTATATAAATTTAAAGCGTGGTTTCCAAGCAAATGTTTGGCTTAATAAAGTTTCCATTCAAGTGTAGTGTTTTATAAACTCGTACTCCTGTACTACTGGTGTGTGTACAATATATGGATCTCATAGGACAAAGGGAAACTGATATGAAACGACGCTCGTTCCAATCTGTAGGAGTCTCTCGAGGTGAGATAATGGCTTACCCAGTTTCAAATAGCACTTTCATTTTGGAGACGATTTTTTTTTATTAATTGGTATCTCTTACGAAGTTATAAATAAAAAGCTTATCTAAACACACAATCGTATTTAGGATACTCGATCCTCCGTCTGCTGATTTCGACTTAGCATCTGTGGCCTGAAAGTTTGTCAAAACATTAATATTACAATACAATTACCATCACTTATTACTGTTCCATCACGTCCAGCACTAGCATGAATACACTGTTTTAATCAACGATATTATAGCACTAAGAAGTAAACTGAAACTTGTAATAATGTAAATACAATATTTTTCCGAATTTATACTTACAATATTAAACCTTGCAACATTAGTAAGATATAATGCAACACTACTGCTGCATTTTACAAGATTCACAGACTTTAAAACTTAGTATTTTAACATGTTGAACCTGTT
Organism: Cherax quadricarinatus; assembly: GCF_038502225.1. Classification (NCBI taxonomy): domain Eukaryota; kingdom Metazoa; phylum Arthropoda; class Malacostraca; order Decapoda; family Parastacidae; genus Cherax; species Cherax quadricarinatus. The sequence continues at coordinate 9,644,044 of NC_091369.1, forward strand.
AACTGCTATATAACAGTTTGTCTTGCATTAACAGTGCAGAAATCTAAAGCAAAATATAACACGAGTATGATACAAGTAGTAATTGCAGGAGACTCCGCCCCGCGCCGTTACTGCACAGTTAAGACAATGGGGCAGCGATCCACCGCCTCCATTACCAGCTTCCGGTGTTCTGTACCACAATGTACCAAATCTTTAAGCCTTTTTATAACAGCTACACGACGACCTGCAAGAATAAATGCATCGAACACAAACTAAATGCGTTTTAAAATGTGTGATTATGGAATATAAATGTGGGTAAATAACTTTTGAACATTTCCTGCACCTTCCGGGTGCAGGCAGTGTCGTCCAGTGGTTCGCCTACCAGGAGGGGCGTTGAATTTTTAGTATGTGCAGCAGCTCAACCACCACATCTTACATTACTCTTGCGTTTACATTCACCAAACAAGTGGCTTAGGTTGTCAATCAACGTATTTTTATCATACATTACTTGAATACATATATACAGTAACTCATAATATAATTACTGTGAAGAAGTGGAATTTTCAAAGCTGGGAAAGAACACATTTTTTGATAGAAGGATCACTGTAAGAAAAGCAGTTAATGTGGAACAACATAATAGCTTACTTACCCGAATCATTTTCTCCGGTTCGTTGGACTTGAAATGCATTGTTGATGTTGATGGTGGTGGTCGTCGTGGTGAGGCGACGACAGAAATTAAGTGGCGGCGGCGGTGGCAAAGAAGCAGCGGCTGTGCAGTAAACCTCCAAGAGCGGAAGGAAAATCCTGACGATGACACGAGGCAGCACGGAGGTCGGTGCCTCGCGATAACTGTGGCAGGTCCACGCTAGGCAAGGCACCAGTTAAGGCACATGTTCACTTCACTTTGGCACACTTACGGGGGAATGAAATAAGGGTAGTTTAAGATAACCTACACTGTGATGTTCTGCCCTCTTGTCCCACACCCACACAGTTACCACAACACACTTTTGGCGTCACCTTTTAAGATAAATTAAAATCAACTTCACTGAGCAGGAAACGAACTGTATCCTAAGGAAGACTAAGGCATAGTGATGCCTCACAGCCAGCCATTGGCCTGGTGGCTGCGTTCCCAGGGCAACCAACCTCGCGTCATTAGTCTTAATTTAGCAGACTTTGGGCTCCTCCGTCAGGTGAACTTTTAGCCCCTACACGTGGGAGGGGGGGGGCGGTCCTTTTCCAGCAGCACCACCGTCACACCATCTAGTAGTTTCAGGTGGGCGAGGCGGGCCGTCCGAAGCAGTACCACTACCTAGCCTCCCCAGTGACAACCACACCCACAAAAACCCTAAACAGCTAGAGGTTAACGAAGACGTAAGATGAAACTTGTGATGGAGTAACAATCTATTACTCCCAGAGGAGACGAAGCCTCTTAGTAGATGGAGGAACGAGGCTCCACCACTCCTTGCGCTGAATGATCCACACAGGTATAATGCTCATGAAATAAAATCCTAGTGGCAAGAGCAGCAGTGGCAGCGGCGAAGTCATGAAGGCTGCCGCGGGTTGAGGAGGCAGGTAGTGTTAACCCAGCCAGGCAGCGGCTACGCGTGTACTGAACCCTGCCTGCTAGCACAACACTAACTTTCTAGGGATGCTACCACCCGGTCAAGAAGCATTGCGCCACACAGTAGCAGCCCGGAGAGAAGGGGAAGATAAAGAAAGGATTAAAAAGCAATCAAGCAGAGGTACAATTTTCTACGAGAAGGTAATGGATGCTGGGTTCAGCTTCCGTGTTAAGTTATCCAGGGCGTAAACATGGTTGCGGGAGGATGAGAAGGTAGTCTGGAAGAATGCCAGAAGACTATCAACAATGCCAGCCTCCTTAACGTGAAGATCATGGCGCTTCCCAGAGATCAATGAATCATTACACACGACCCTAGTTTTGCTACCAGTTTTGTTATAAATACCACAAGAGGCTTATGGCAAAGACACCTACGACTATATAAGATGCGCTCACGAACGAACAAACGAGCACACGCGTGCGCGCGCACACAGAAAAATGTGGAAAGGAGTGGGGAAAAAAGGTAGCGGATAAAGAAAGTGTCTAAAATTTAACACGAGAGAGAGTTCGCTCTCGGCTCCAGTATATACCACTAGACTGATTACCACAACCCCCCCCCCAGACATTATGCTTTTACTTGCTGCATAAGTCACTCAAAGCAATCCCAATGTGGTAGTAATTCCAGCTCTGTTAGAACGAAACCATTTAAGCCCTCATAGCTTCCAACCCAGTGAAATGCTTGAAACCCAGCCGCATCGCCCTACTGAAGTTTTCTAGCTTCAAGGTGAGAGATTTTATTACCACATGCATGCAAAACAATGATAGAGAACGATGGGAAACAGCTATATTTTCTCACAATTAAACTATAATACCAAATTGAATAGCTGTACATTCCGGGTGTAATTAACCTCCTTTGAAAATAATGAATTAAAACCTCGACCCCAGCCGAACTAAATTTGGCATTTTGACAGTCTTCAACATCTTTGAAATGTCGACAGCCTTGCTGTTACTTACAAGGCAGTGTTAACAAGCCCTTGTTCTTTTTGAGCAGTTCCAACTTTGTGGAAAGGCAGCTAAGATACTACAGGACGGGCAGCCTGTGGACCTATCTTCCAGGTTCAACTCGTTTAAAATACTTAGCAAACCTGTTTGACATGTTGCTGCTAATTAGCAGGTGGTTTGGATGAAGAACAATGATAAATACTAAATTTTCACTATCAACACTTCAACAAACGAATAAAGCTTAACGTGCATACTCCACCCCTGAAGTCGAATGTTTAGGTCACATCTGCTAAGACTACCCCGGTATCCGTACTGGGTTGTAATAATAGTTTTTAATAAGGGTATCTCTGAAGTCTTCACGAGGATAGTGAGGCTCAGGTTAGATCATGTAGGAGAGAAGGAGATTATTCCCCCAGTAAAAGTAGGCCTCAGAGGGGGATGTGTGATATCACCATGGTTGTTCAATATATTTATAGATGGAGTTGTAAGAGAAGTGAATGCTCGAGTGTTGGCAAGAGGTATGGGGTTAAAAGATAAAGAATCTAACACAAAGTGGGAGGTGTCACAGCTGCTTTTTGCTGATGACATTGTGCTTTTGGGAGATTCTGAAGAGAAGCTGCAGAGGTTGGTCGATGAGTTTGGTAGGGTATGCAAAATAAGGAAATTAAAAGTGAATATAGGAAAGAGTAAGGTGATGAGGATAACAAAAAAATAGGTAACGGAAGATTGGATATTAGATTGGAGGGAGAGAGTATGGAGGAGATGAATGTCTTCAGATATTTGGGAGTGGACGTGTCAGCAGATGGCTCTATAAAAGATGAGGTAAATCACAGAATTGACGAGAGGAAAGAGGCGAGTGGTGCACTGAGGAGCCTGCGGAGACAAAGAACTTTATCCATGAAGGCAAAGAAGGGAATGTATGAGTGTATAGTTATACCAACGCTCTTGTATGGTTGTGAATGCTGCAACAAGGAGAAGGCTGGAGGCAGTGGAGATGTCATGTCTGAAAGCAATGTGTGGTGTGAATATAATGCAGAGAATCCATAGTTTGGAGATTAGGAGGTGGTGTGGGATTACCAAAACTATTATCCAGAGGGTTGAGGAGGGGTTATTGAGATGATTTGGACATGTAGAGAGGCTGGAACGAAATACAATGACTTCGAGAGTATAAATCTGTAGTGAAAGGACAGTGGGGTAGGGGTCGGCCTAGGAAAGTTTGGAGGGGGTTAAGGAGGTTTTGTGTGCGAGGGGCTTGGACTTCCAGCAAGCGTGCGTGAGCAAATGTAGACGAATGGTTTTTAGAACTTGACGTGCTGTTGGAGTGTAAGCAAAGTAACATTTATGAAGGGATTCAGGGAAACCGGCAGGCAGGACTTGATTCCTGGAGATGGGAAGTACGGTGTCGGCACTCTGAAGGAAGTGTGTTAATGTTGCAGTTTTATAACTGTAGTATAAGCATGTCTCTGGCAAGACAGTGATGAAGTGAATGATGAAAGTTTGTTTTTCGGGTCACCCTGCCTTGGTGGGAAACGACCGATGTGTCAAAAAAAAAAAAATAATATAAAATACTCTGAAAGATTCAAACACTGCACTTGAGGATGAGGAAGTGTCTCATTTAAGTATCTGTGATTACTTTGACAGCCAGTGTCTGTTTTGCCATAATACCCGAGGAATACCTGAAGGAATCAATATCTCCGCAACCCGGTCCTAGAGAAGGCCTCATGAAGGATCAAGGCCTGATCAACTAGACTGTTATTACTGGCCATACATGGCTCAGGTGTTAGTACTATCTTAGCATGCTAGGAAGCCTCAAAATTCCATATACATCACAGATGAGAGCAAAGAGAGTCATTCACACCTACACTTGCCAACATTTATAAAGCCACCATATAACTAATCATCTACTCGCACCACTAAAGTCATATACATTTGTACAACCACCTTCCTCATGAGCTGACACAGTGTATAAACCCCGAAGTGAGCATGAATGTGCGTGGAGATGCAGATGTTGTCATCAGTGTGGGCGTGGCCATATATGCTGTCATCCTGGCAGAGGCTGGCCACTAATCCTTCTTGGCGTGGGCGGCCACTCCCCTCACCCTCCCCACCCACTCTCATTAAAACTGTCTGTGGTTGTTGCTTTTATAAGCTAGGGAGCATTAAGTATGGTAGCCACTTTAATTTGTAAAGTGGTGCCCAGTTTTAAATTCTAATACATCTTTGTACTACAGTTTCATTAGATTGATTGACGACAAACACTTCCCGCCCTCACACTGTCAAAGTTAAAGAAGCCATCCGCGTACTTTTTTTCGTCTGCAGGTCATTTGTGGTGCAGAGCACTGAATTTAGAGATTTATCCATGAAAAAGTCTTTAGCCCCCTTCCTTATTTATTTCTATAAATAACATTTACACTACTTAAAATCCTATCTGGGTACTTAATCTGTTCAGACCAACTCTTTCTCACAAACATTTACTCTCAGTTACCCTACCGCATGAGCCGGTACTTCCCCACTGCCCCTGCTGATGCATCTAATTTTAAAGTACAAAAAACGGTTCACCCCGTCACTTCCTTCTCCCTTAACTCCCATCATTTCCCGGTCTGTGACCTCTGGCAGCAATGACTCATCTCATTCAGCTACAACTACCTGTTGACGGCACGCCTGGGAACCATCCAGAGTACCAAACAATATTTGCAGCGACCTTGACAGTGAATGCTGAACGGCTTAGTTAGCATGAAAGGCTCCGGAACGCTCTATCGTCCAACTTTAGCAGATTGGAGGAATGGCATACCAACACTGACTAAGGTAAGTCCAGCGGTGCCACGCCTATGCTGTCTTTTATGTTACTGTTCCTTAATTGTACTTAATATGGGCTAATTTATGTTAAACTTAGAATTAAGAAGACATTTACTCAGAGTAGAGGTTCAGATCGAGCAGAAAGCAACGAAGTGTAATGTGTGCAAAAACGCTCGTTCAGTTTGGAAAGCAGATTGTCCGGAAACGCCAAAATTAATTGGTTTCCAACGTAGCAGCCCAAAGACAGGCATTAATATTAACCTTACATTTAATATCTAAAAAATACAGGTACCCCTCATTAATGATCTTATCAGCTGAAGCACAATAAAAAACTAATACAAATGCACTCTAAACATAACCAAAAACACCATTCAGTCTTCATAAAATATTAATACCGAGCAAATCTTATGTAGAACCCGCAGCAAGTACACTCAACCAGTCCTTGTGGTCACAAAGTATTGAAAGTAAAGTTTTGTTTTACCAGTTCAAAGAAACAAATTACAAAAAAAAAATCTTAAGCGGAAACCTAATGCGATGGTCTATGGAAACAACAGACTTAAATACAGAACGTTCAAGACGTAGTTGTACGGTCGAGTTGAAATATTCAAGACTTTCCCCCCCGCCTGAAGCGGTCGACCTTGCAGAAGTACTAGCATCATTTATTTTACAAGAAATACTTCTAAAAAACCAATGTAGTTTTAACCCTCCCAAAACGATTTGACCAGGAACAAACATACGCAATACTAAGTAAATAGTATATGGCTTTACAATACAACAATGAACATTTCTTGATACAAACTTGAGCGAGGCCTCGACTTGTGAGTCAAGACATGACATCACCCACGAGCATGGCATGTTGTCTCGACACAATTTCAAACATGTTGTGGCTCGCTCTTAATTTACCTCTCATCAACTCATATTAGCTAGGTTACTGCAGCTTGTAGGATAAAGCCTATATAACCTGCGTGATGTAGCGGTGGGTAAAATGAAAGTTTTGAGAAGCACTGAATTAAATAAAGTGGCCACGACCTCTCTATCTACACAGTCCCTACATTTTGTATCATGCTATTACTAGGTAACTATCATAATTATTACATCGTAGGGCAGGGCTAGATTGCTATGTACCTAATTTAGTGTAATTCAAAAACTCCAAGCCTCCCTCGATTACCATTTTTCATCACGAGACAAACTGCAGTACATAACCCTCCAACCAAGTGATTCTCTCACACCCCAGTTCCTTAATTAACGCCACAACCCCTGCACCCAGCACATGTTTCATCTCTCCCTTTCCCATCTCTGCACACACCACCTTACATTAGCCCTCCTTGTCTACTCTTACTTCTCTCAAATTTCGCAACATACACAATATTCCATAGCTTGGCATCCATTACAATCCTATTCTCTCCTCGCTCATGCACTCCATCCTACCATCCATCACAACCCACCCATACACCAGCTTGGTTTCCTCCAGGAGGTCTTCTTACCAGCACACAATTGCATGAAAGTGAAAATATGATATACACTTTCCTTAAAGCCCCACCACTGATTCCTTAAGACCATCCACGGAGAGAACGACGCCAAACCTACAAACCCAAATCCATTACTGAAAATCATTAACAATCTTTCAGATGTTTTTATGTTAAGTAGAACAATTTTACGTTTCGGGGAAAGGGGGGGGGGTAGAGAGAAACAAGGAGAAATGAGTCAAGGAACGGAGAAAGATGAGGAAATATGAGAAAAGGAAAAACAGAAGGAAGGGGAGGAGGGGAAGGAAGAAGAAGAAAAAAAAAATGAGTGGAGTAAGGTATGCGGTGAGCACCACGAAACAGGAAGTGTTTCTACCTCACTCCCAAAATTAAGCCACAATCTAATAGAAGTCCTGGCCTGCACAGACGTCACACCTGAGCAGCCAAACTTACACGGTCGGGAAGCTGCTTTTACAAACTGACCTCTAACATTTCCTGAGAGCAAAAATCATGACCCTGCTAAAATGTACGAATCAAATTAGGAGCAACACTGATCTATAAATGCTTTGAGAGGATGCGTGCACCGTTACTGTAACATCTTCCAGACTCATTCAAGGGACATAAAAGAGCGAATAAGCCAGACAGACATAGCGAGCAAGAGTAAGAAAAGGATAAGTAAGATAGGGAGCAATGATCATTCTGCAGCTAGAGATGAGATAAATTTCTCTATATGTATAAAATAAAAGGTTGCGAGGATTTTCACACCTCCACGGGTAAGTGGAATTATAGACAGACTCCCCTCCCCTCCCCTCACCTCCTGCTTTTCAATGAGAATTTGACATGTTACTTCAAACCATTATTATCAACCTCTTTCTCGTGTCAGCGCCGTACTGTGATGCTGGCCTAAACAAGACATCAACCAGTAAATCTGGTCCCAGAAAACGGGCAGCGGAGGCGTGGTTTCCTGGAACCATACTGATGGAAGGAAGTGAAATTTAAATAGCTCAGACCTATGAGATCACGTTGGGCTACTGACAATACTAATTAAACAAACATCTACTGTTAACTATCCTACAAAAAAATAAAAAACTACTCGTACAAAAATACCATCACACATACCCACAAGTACAAAGGGTTCCAGATTTTCCAATGCTTTGCCTTCAAATATTAGGACAACTACTATAAGACCCTTAGATGTTTTCAAAAAGGAACTTGATAGATTTTCGAGTCAGTTCCTGTTCCACCGGGTTCACTTCATTGCTTGCCGCTAGCACAAATAGCCTGACTCATCAGATCAGCAACAGAGGCGCTTGGTTGCTTGGGACAAGCTTTTAAATGAGCCGAGGTAAGTAAACAGCTCTTGTCTTGTAAATCAAGAGGATAGAAATATTCATTCTCAGCTCTTTAATAATTTAAAATATAAGTATAAATAAGAGGAGGACAGAGAAAAGTTTAAAGGGAAGAGAGAGGAAGGAAGGAAGGAAGGAAGGAAGGAAGGAAAGACAAGGAGCAATGATTCAGCCCTAATGAAGACAGAAGTGAAACACAGGTCGGCAAGTAAACAGGAAGAGTAGAGCAGACATTAACTGTGTTCCGTGTTGGATGCCAGGGTTGGGGCAAACAAGATTATAACAACAGCTACACGTCCTACCATTAAAGTTGCCTTCAAGGAGATTGCCTTAATGATGGTGAAGGGCTCTTAGCCAAGAAAGTGCTGTTATTATACCCCCCTTCAGTGGATCAAACCTGATTACTTTCCATTCAACAGTCGACGCATGACCCCTATGGGTTTAATGCTTCTTCACTAATAATAATAATATATGTACAAGATTTATGGACGCTTGATTTTCAGTATACTAAATGCCGTTTCTTCGCTGACAAGACGAGTTGAGTTTCGAGTAGTACTGAATAACCAGACTGATATATCGTACTGTAAAAGTTACTTGCTATGCTTAAGATGCTACAACAAGTTAAATGACAAAATAAATACGCTGCATTTTCTATTTCCAGTACCAGGATCAATGTCGCCGACTGATAATGAAGGTAAGCTAACGCATTCGTTATGGCTACCTACTACAGTATTACTGTCCCTCTTCCCTTCCCACCTCATCCATCACAACACCGTCCTACTCTTCCCTTTCCTCACGACCCCTGCCCTCCCTAACCTATCCCGCACCACATAATAATAATAATAATAAATAATAATAATCGTAAGTAATAATAATAATCTATATTTCTACAAGTACATGTACAATGTGTACAGGCCTATCTGATATCAATGACATACTACTATAGAGTAAGCCCCTTGTTATGCAGAACATTTCAGGCAAATTAGGTCAATTTTGTCCCCAGGATTCCATCCACACCAGTCGACTAACACCCAGGTACCTAGTTTACTGATAGGTGAACAGGGACAGCAGGTGTCTTAAGGAAACACGTCCTAATGTTTCCACCCGTACCGGGAACTTCAGTGTGTGAGGTGAGTGCGCTAGTAATTGAGCTACAGGTAAAATGATACCGCATCTCTCCAGTACCTAGTGAATATTTACGCCACTACCAACGCTAACACTTTCAGCAGATTACCACCACCGACCTTCAACAACATCCACCACTTGCACCATTACCAAGACATTATGCCCACACTTGACGCCTCCAGCACTACCATAACTATTTAATTTAGCACATTTAGCACCATTGGCAAAACTACCTGGCACTGTCGATACTGTCAACATCACATGACACCAATATTTTTACTGCTATCAGTGTATTAATTGGAAAGCGCTTGAACCAGTCGTCATACAAGAGAGTTAAAAAAGTTTCATCCAAGGAAGGGTGAAAGCCCTTTATCAGCATCAAGGCGCAACTTCCTTGAAGGGGAGAGACCTGGAGAGAGTTCCGGGGGTCAACGCCCCCGCGGCCCGGTCTGTGACCAGGCCTCCTTAGGTCAGTGTCCCAGGATGCGACCCACACCAGTCGACTAACACCCAGGTACCCATTTTACTGATGGGGAACATAGACAACAGGTGGAAAGAAACACGTCCAATGTTTCTACTCTGGCTGGGAATCGAACCCAGGCCCTCGCCGTGTGAAGCGAGAGCGTTAACCACCAGGCCACCACTAGCACCAACACTGGGGTGCCAGGGTACCAGCATTAGGGGTGTACTAAGTATCGGTACTGGCTAATTTTGACGATATCGGCCGAAAATTATATGTATCGGAAAAAGTTTTGGTATCGTCCCATCCCTAACTTGCACCCCAGTGTTGGGACACCCTCATCCCTAGCTAAACAAGACTCCTTAGTGCTACTTCCAGCTGTTAATTATATCCCTCCTACAATCCTCAAATAACAGTCGGAAAAAAATGTTAAACGATGTTTCAGTCCATCCTGTTCCATTACTTACCCAATAATCCACCGTTTGGGCTGGCCATAGACCAGACCGCGGGGGCGCTGACCCTCAGAACAACCTCCAGGTAGAATAATGATCAAGGACGGAAGCAAACTCTAAAAACTGTCCTCTATTGCTAGTTATTTATTAACTGTTGGAGCCACGGTTTTGTGACTCATTATTCATCCCTCCCTCCCTCCATCACATGCAGTCATGGCCAAGTGACAGTCGGAGTAGATACATTTTTTTACAAGTTAAATTGTTATAATACCACAGCTCATTTTATAGTCTAATTTTATTTCAGGTATGGCACGTCCTCTTCAAGATGAGACACGGTCAACAGGTGCAAGTAGACTAGCTAATACATGTACATATCTCCCTGTCCGGGACTGAACCCGGATCCCGCGATTATGAGTCGAAGTACCACTAATCAACAAGCCACCTGTTACTGAATTCGTCCCCGAAAATCTAACAGGCCTTTGCTACAACAAGACACGTTTACTGATATAAGCATTTTAGTTCGGGCGTTACGTCTTCTGTAGGTAAAGACAGCAGCAACAGCTGATCTAGCGGTCACACACAGTGATGGGATTGACCTGGAGTTGTATGCAAGGCGCAGTGGGTCTGGAGCAAGGCAGTTGACAGTGTGACAATAACATGGCGGATGTGGCAAGGTAGGCAGGTAGCTCAGAGTCACAAGATCACGAGACATTCACCCACGTGCGTGCATGCGTGCTTCCCCTTCCTCTATACACAACTTGTACCTTCACTACGCGCACATACTCTTGCATTACCCTCCCTCACACAAATGTTATATATCAAGATTACACACTGAAGAAGCTTAGGGCTTGCCCCCTCATGCTGGTGCCATAAGTAAAAATTCGGGATAAGAAGTTTAAGATAAGTAACCTTTTTATCAACAGGAATTAAAGAAGCAGATGGACGCTTATGAACATGCTACTCACATCAACAAAGACAGCGACACAATGTAACATAGGAGGTAACACAAGGAAAGACAGGACTAGCAAAAATAAACCAGAAATAAAGAATTCCTAAGTGAGAGGACGGCGAGTAAGTGCAAGGCATTAATTAAGAAGAGACAAAATTTATACATACTTTTCAAAAACTGATACGACTGAGGTACAACAGGGCCGGAGTAAACTAAATCAAGTAAATTACGGGCATATGAGACTTCTGAGATGGAGAGTTTGACACCCCAGAGACAAATATAGTGAAGACCATAGCACTGGAAGTCAGGCAACTGTTAGAAACCTAAAAACAAAACGAAAAAAAATTAATTGGTGTATATGTGTGATATATATATATATATATATATATATATATATATATATATATATATATATATATATATATATATATATATATATATATATATATATATATATATAATCACATACATACACACGAGGCACTGAATTACAGACCGATACCATTAATGTATACTATCAGTTGGAGCCGGGAAAACCAGCACGGATTTAGGATGGGATTTCCGGTCTTATAAAGTAACTAGTATTATATTACAGAGATAAAAAGACAGGACTGGTGAACGGCAACTTCCTGGACAGCAAAAGATACTTTCGAATGGTACCTCACCAAAGTTTAATCCATAAACCTTAAAAGCAAGCAGTGGCAAGAAAAATAAAAAAAATAAAGTATTCCTGATCCCCGCCTGATCCTATGAATCAGGAGTGACTTGAAAGAACTTAGTTACATACGAGGTATCATGATGGTCTACGGCACTCTAGGACTTGAGGATGACGAGCGAGGTCCCACAAGGACCAATATTGGGACCGCTACTACTCTTTATACCTAGTATAAATGACCTGCTAGAAATTATTGAACCCCCAGATATAATAAGATATAGGCAGGTAGTACACCAAAAAATATCTCATACATTTCAGTTTCCTTTGGAGACAGGGGAAAAAGGTGGTATCCTCTAGCGATAAACTATTCACACAGATAAATGGGGTTAAAGGACAGCTAGTATTAACGTCAAAAACCTAAAAATACGCACCATTTCCAAGTAATAGAGCATGCAACAAGCGCACCAGACTTCCAGAAAGTCTACACCACGTCCGCCCTATCTCATTTCCAGGTTAGCTTTAGGCAGTTGTGTACGTACAACACACCTGAAGCTATTCGCCGTCACATTATATGCGCCCAGTACACTTGCTGGTCGTGTCAAAAAAACGCGTAACCGGAGTTGCACGTAGCACAACACCAAGTTAATCTAAATCACTACTGACAAATTTATTATCTACCCCACACCTGAAAAACATTGTCTATCCAAATTTGGTCACCGTAACATCACCTACGCCACACCTGGCTACAGCATGCGCTTCCTACATACCCAGGCCAAAGAAAAGTAGGGTACAACAAGAAGTATCCACACCTGTTCACGCTCGCTCTTAGTTTGACCACTTTCACAATACTATTGCTGCATTCTTGCAACTAAATTCACTGGAGTAATGTGGTGTCTGCATATGTCGCCAAGCGGCGACTCCCGTACTACCAACCTGAGCTGGTGTGCAACTGGCTAACGATAGTGACAATTCATAATATATGACTGTGCTCACTACCTATGTAAGTTACCAACGGTTAAAGGTTTATTTTCATGTATTCTTAGTTTTTTTATTATTTTATTTAACGAGGTAGGGACATTTACACATCATTCCCCTCCTCGAACATGTTCTGGGTTACTGATTATATAGCTGATAGGAGGCACTAGACTCTCCACAAAATTCAGGCACAAGTCTGCACTTCATTCACTGACACCTGTACAGTGCCTTCCTTGCATGTGTGTGTGTGTATGTATGCGCGCGCGGAGACAATGGAGGTGCAAAACATGGTGTACATGTGGGTCGGGGCAGAACTTGGACATCAAGATATACACTCAGGAGGAAGCACACGCACACTGAGAAGCGCATACACACACGTAGGTAGCGGCACCACGGACACGCGACAACTGAGCTACCATTTGGCCCACTCGCAGCAGTCTCTCTCCTACGCCCGCACACGGCCCACACGCCTCACTGCCACACGTCACCACCACCACTCTTCATACCTCCACTCGTGCTTCCACGTCTGATTACGATCCTCTACACCCCCACAAGTCCATCATTACCGTAGCACCTGCACGCTACAACAAGAGAGGAGTCCCTGAGGAACACGAGGGAGGGCGTATTAGAGAGATTCAACTCACCTGCTTCCTTCTGCGTGGGCACGTCAAGCTTACCTCACAAGGTTTTCAGTTTCGTCACTGCTCGCTCCCTCGGCCTTCAGGGAGCTCAACCTGGGCCCCTCACTCACACCTGTGGCTCACCATCATCCAGGGAGGTACTACACTTGTCATACACCAGTGTAAAACTGAAGCCTGTTAAACGTTTTGCACTGCTAGAATTGCTAGTCGTGCCTTCTCTCATGAATACCCAAAATAACAAGTAAATCTTACAAAACTACCTCTACTTTCCTCTTTTTCTTTTATCATGTATTTAGTTTCCCCAAGTAAGCCCGAGACCAGACCTCGAGAAAGATGATCCCAGAAAACAATAACAGATAACCCATACTTTTTTCCCCTACTGGACCCATTTTTTTGGAGGGGGCGGGAGATGGTGCATAAAACTGGTGTGGGAGGGGTGGAGTGGTGTGGGCACCTACTCAAAATTACGTGCGCAGATTATGCCCACGGTCACTCCTCATAAGGTAGCAGGCGGCCTACGCTTGCTCCACCCTCCATAATATCTTCCTACTACTCTTGCCAACTAAGAAATGTCAACTAAACTCACCTCGTGTAAAAGACGTCCCAACCTACCCGTCAACTTCACATAAACATGGGTTTCTCGATAACTTCCCACCTACCTGAATTCTGCACGCAAGAACTTTCCTCACTCGGTCCACAGGTCACTTGTTCCTGCACAACATCCTCAAGACCTAGTAGTCCAATATCACGGATTGAAAGTGAACATTTTTTTAATAGGATGCAACTTCTGCTTATTATTAAGGAAGTCATCTGGCTGACGCTCGTCAGGAGACGCTTCTGTTTACTGACGAACAAATTCCCCCCCACGAAGGTCCCCCTCCCCCACAAGATATTTTTACGTACACTCAAGTATATTACAGTACAAACCATTCTTCTCCTGACAATCTTTTCCATGATTTTGCATGCTATACATGTCAGTGACACTGGTCTGTAGTTTAGTGCTTCTTGTCTGTCTCCTTTTTTAAAGATTGGGACCACATTTGCTGTCTTCCATGCCTCAGGCAATCTCCCTGTTTCGATAGCTGTATTGAATATTGTTGTTAGGGGTACACACAGTGCCTCTGCTCCCTCTCTCAGGACCCATGGAGAGATGTTATCTGGCCCCATTGCCTTTGAGGTATCTAGCTCACTCAGAAGCCTCTTCACTTCTTCCTCGGTTGTGTGTACTGTGTCCAGCACATGGTGGTGTACCCCACCTCTCCGTCTTTCTGGAGCCCCTTCTGTCTCCTCTGTGAACACTTCTTTGAATCTCTTGAGTTCCTCACATACTTCACGGTCATTTCTTGTTGTCTCTCCTCCTTCCTTCCTTAGCCTGATTACCTGGTCCTTAACGGTTGTTTTCTTCCTGATGTGGCTGTATAACAGCTTCGGGTCAGATTTGGCTTTTGCTGCTATGTCGTTTTCATATTGACGTTGGGCCTCCCTTCTTATCCGTGCATATTCGTTTCTGGCTCTACGACTGCTCTCCTTATTCTCCTGGGTCCCTTTTCCCCT